>NW_024080787.1:914761-1340497 GCF_003009895.1 Hyaena hyaena
CGCTTAGGTCATGATCTCGCGGTTCGTGGGTTCGAGCCCCGCGTCGGGCTCTGTGCTGACTGCCAGCTCAGAGCCTGGAGCCTGTTTCAGTCTGTGACTCCCTCTCTCTCTGACCCTCCCCTGCTCACGCTGTCTCTCTCTCTCTCTCTCCTAGAAATAAATAAAACATAAAAAAAATTTTTTTTTAAAAATGTATACTTAATACACTGTATATTAGCTAACTTGACAATAAATTACATTAAAACTTTTAAATAAAATAAAATAAAAATACATGTATACTGAATGAATGAACAAACGAACACCTAAACCAAACATTCAAAGATTTAAATGAAAATCAAATTGAAGGGCTTTGTGATTTCCCACAGAGAGAACAAAATTCTCCCAAACCCTCCTGCCAGAAGCAGCTCGCATCAGCTTACGGAGGAACAACAATGTTAAATTATTGCTTAACTACTTCTCATATGATGATCTCCCGCATCTTGCCAGGAAAATCATCGGCATTCTCTCGGTGCCGGGAACAGCTGCAGTTAACATGTTTGGGGCGCCTTTTCAACACGATTCTCTCTAACAAGTTCCAACTTGATTTCAGCAGTTCCATTTTCTTTTCACTTTGGAGAGCTCTCTCCAGGAACCTGACACACCAAGTTCATGGTTCACGAAGGAAACTCACCATCACCCCACAGGTAGGAGAATTATGATTGGCATCAGTACCAGGAGAGGAAGAGGAGGGTGGGGCATGGCTGAGACTCTCAGAGATGATGGTACCTCTCATCTTTGCAGAGCAAAGACACAGTGGTATTTGTGTCCACAGCTCCACAGGAGCACAGCCCACCCCTGTGGCACCTGGAGGAAGAAGGGAAAGGGAAGGTGTGCGACCACTCTCCATGAAGGGAGCTTTCTGCCATCTTCCTTCTACTTTACATGCTTCTGAGCCAAATGAAGACAACACTTTTAAAAAGACACACTCTCAAAAAGCCTTACCTACTAGCGAACTGCTCTCTATAGCATCCTTGAAGAACAATGGCCAGCTTTAGGAGCATTCCAAGAGCAGGAAGCTCACTGACCCACAACAGCAAAGGAGCCTGGAGGAGACTAGGACAATTAGAATCATAGGAATTTACCCAAGGGATACAGGAGTGCTGATGCATAGGGGCACATGTACTCTAATGTTCACAGCAGCACTCTCAACAATAGCCAAAACATGGAAAGAGACTAAGTGTCCATCCACAGACAAATGGATCAAGAAGATGTGGTTTATCTATACCATGGAATACTACGTGGCAATGAGAAAGAATGAAATCTGGCCATGTGTAGCAACATGGATGGACCTTGAGGGTGTTATGCTGAGCGAAATAAGTCAGGCAGAGAAGGACATGTACCATATGTTTGCACGTATAGGAGGATTAGGAGGAACTTAACAGAGGACCATGGGGGAGGAGAAGGGGGGAANTAGCAACATGGATGGACCTTGAGGGTGTTACGCTGAGCGAAATAAGTCAGGCAGAAAAGGACAGATACCATATGTTTGCACGTATAGGAGGATTGGAAGGAACTTAACGGAGGACCATGGGGGAGGAGGAGGGGGGAATAGTGGGGAAAAGCACTGGATGTTATATGGAAACCAACTTGACAATAAACTATTTAAAAAAAAAAAAAAAAAAAAAAAGAAGAAGGAGGCAGTGCCTCAATTGCAGGACAGCCCAGTGCAACCCTGAAAGGTGCTCTTCTAGGGTTCATTAGTATTTTTCCCAAGATGGGGAGCTTACTACCTCCCCAAGTAGATGGCCAGGTCCATGCTGGAGCCCATCTGCTGTGAGAGAGCTCTTTCCCTCTTCTCTGTCCACACACACACACACCTCCAGGTAACTTTGATCACTGGCCTCACTTCTAACTAACCTAAGTTTTCATACCTGTGACATCCCTCATATATGTGAAGCCCAGATTCTCATCCTAGCAGTTCCTTCTTCCATCCAAGCCCTCTCTTCCAGAGCTGTGTTCATGTAAAAACTGTGATGACATAAGGACAGGTGTGCTCCAGGTATTCCAAAGTTCACAGGAGAGAAGACATACAAAGCCAGGTCACCTTCAGACCAGCCAGTGTGGGACGGCTTTCTACTCAGCAGAGCAGAGCATATTCTGGAGCCCCAGCCTCATCCCATGCGCCATCAGACACCAGGGAGAGGGGGTGGCCTCTCTGGGAGTGGCTTTGTTCTTCCAGACTCTTTAGAAGAGCTGTCTGATTCACTGCTGTGCAGATGTGCTGTCTCTGGTTCAAGTAAGGACAGAACTGCAGGGAGGTGGGAAAGGCAAGAGGAGGCTAGAATTGAGATGTGACAAAACCATCCTCTATTTGTCACCTGGTACATGACACAGTGCCCAAGTCAGTTTCTAAAACACAGTGGGGACCTAATGACTCTGCTGACTTTGAATGTGGGGAAACTGAGGAGGGAGAGTGTTACTTTGTTAAATATTGGGTGGACAGCAAGCAATGGACCATAAGTGCCTTGGTTACTATTCCCAGGGTCTAGCACAGTCTCTGGCATACTATAGACACTTATTGGCTGTTTTGCCAATAGCCAATCCAAACACCTCCCTTGTCTGCCTTAGCTTCCTAGTCATGATTGCCCCTAAGGGTGACCATGAGACTGATTCTAGCCAATGAGCTGCAAGAGGAGGATGGCCAGTGAGGGCATCTTCTCAGAAAGCAATTCTTCAGATAAAGAGAGTTGCAAAAAGAAAAAGCTTCCCATTCATCCACTTCCTACCTTGAAACTCAGTGGGAGGTCATAATGCCTAGAGCTTCGGCAGCCAAGAACATGAGGATGAAAGTGATTGCTGAGAGTGGTAAAGGACAATTGAGGAGCCACATTTGGATTCTTGATTCTCTTGAACTAGTCCGGGAACCACCTGACTCCAAACTTCTTTTTGAGTGAGATACTCGGTACTAGTATTGATAAACACCGCAGGCTGGGTCGGCCTGGTGTGTTATTTGTAGCTCAGAGTACTTTGAGTGATGAAGTACTCAATAACTATTCTCTAAGTTGTACTGGGTACAAGAGGGGTGGGACTTATAGAAAGTTTTCACCAGGTGATCCAGGAGCAGATAATGCCAAAAGGATGCTTAATGGCTGGGGGTGGGAGTGGAGGGGGGCTGAGAGAATTATGGCCAAAAATTGAGAAAATCGACTGGAACAGAAAGTAGGTCCTTCTGAAAACCCTTAGTTCCCTCCCAGTTAGGGACATCAGATTTCTGGTTCCAATTTTCTTTGATTTTTAAAGACTTTTTCTCCCTGATAAGTGTTGAGTAGATGGTAGAGAAATCTTTCTGGGAACTGCACCAGTTGAAATGTGGTGGCACAGAGCATGGACTCTACAACTGGTTCATTTGAGTTGAGTTGAGTCTAGCTTGGAGTCAGGGTTTCTCAATCTTGGCACTGATGACATTTGGGGCCAGATAATTCTTTGCTGCAGAGGCTTTCCTGGGAATTATGTTTCTCAATACTCCCGGTCCCCATTAGATGCCTGAAGCACTCCCCCCTGAGTTGTGAAACCAAAAATGTTTTCAAAATGTTGTCAAATGTCCCTTGAGGTGCAAATTTCCCTAATGAGAAACACACCTCCCTAAATGATCCAGAGCACAGAGACTGACTCCTCTGGCTTCCTTTGCCTCATCTCTGACATGGGAATAATAGAACTGCTTCATAGGACTGGTGTGAGTTCAAGAGGTCATCTGCAAAAGGTGCTTAGTCAAGATAAACTATTACTATGATTACTGTTCTTTGAGGCAGATTTTGTTGCTTGCTTCATGAATAGCATTCACCAATATTAGGGCTGAAAAGTATGTAGTTATTCATTGATTCAAGCTCCCATTTTCCAGATAAGGAAACCCATATCCAGAGAGAGAAGGTGACTTGGTCAATGTCACAGAATAAGTAAACATCAGCCCCAGAACCAGAGTTCAGATATTGTGAATCCTGGTTAGGCCTGTATTGTCTCTTTCTGAAGTAGAAATCTGAGTCAGCCTTCCCCAGGAGCTTTACCCTGCCTCCCAGAGAATCTTCCATTCCGATCAATGTGATGGTATTTATTGAGAACGTACTTCATACCACGCACCATGGTAAGCACCAGGGATACAGTGATCAGTAAGATAAGTATGGCCTATCCTGCCCTTGTAGAAGTCTGGCTGGGAAACCCAATATTACACAACTAATGACTGTTGAGCTATTTGAAATCACATGGAATCTTGAAATTAAACTGGGAATGGAAGTAGATCCAGAAAACTCCAATTCTGTCAGGAACCTCCCAGAACACAGGAGGAAGATGGCAGGAGCCAGTTGGCTTTCCTGAAAAGGCATTTCTGCCCTTCCTGCCCCAACAATGAGGTGTGGATGGTAACTGGTGGCGCTGGGAACAGGAAGATGTGAGGAATGGGGCTGGAAGTGACTGTGATTTTGCTGCTTATGTAATGTCTGAGAAAGCTGTCTCTGATCAGATTTGGATGAAGATGCAAGAACAAAACACATGGCCAGTAAGATCACTTAGGATTCTGCCTGCTGGACAAACCCTCATCCTATGTTATTCCAGGACACTTGGGGCTACATCCTTGATGGTGTTTCAGTCAGAGGGAGCAGTAGGTGTGTCTTCAAGAAACCAAAAAAAAGGGGCGCCTGGGTGGCTTAGTCGGTTAAGCGTCCGACTTTCGCTTAGGTCATGATCTCGCGGTTCGTGGGTTCGAGCCCCGCGTCGGGCTCTGTGCTGACTGCCAGCTCAGAGCCTGGAGCCTGTTTCAGAGTCTGTGACTCCCTCTCTCTCTGACCCTCCCCTGCTCACGCTGTCTCTCTCTCTCTGTCTCCTAGAAGTAAATAAAAAACTTTTAAAAAATTAAATTAAAAAAAAAAATCTAGTTAGCCTGGAATAAAATATCCATGTGTAAAGGCTCCATAGGAACAGAAGTAGGGGTTAGAAGGGGCAGTCAGGGAAATGGTAGGAGTGCAGTGGGGCTAAAGCAGAGGGAGTGAGATAGACAGGTGTAGATGATGAGGCCAGAAGTATGGACAGGGTCCTTACTATAAAAGACCTCCAAATCACATTAGGGAATATGGATCCTTCTGGAGGTATCAGGGCCACTGGAAATTGTAGGTAAGAGAACTACATTATCCAATTTCAATCAGGGACACATCCGTTTGGCTTCAGTGTGGAGGGTGTATTGGGGAAAGGATAGAAACGGGACACAAGTCAGGAAGGTGGTGCAAAGATCCTTGGAGAAAAAGAGGTAGACCGGGTGGGTGCAGAGCCATGTTCTCAATCAGGTGCTTTTGCCCTCTGGGGAACATTTGGCAATGTTTGGAGACATTTCAGGTTGTCACAACGTGGGGGGAAGTACTACTGGCACTTAGTGGGTGGAGGCCAGGGATACAGTTAAACACCCTATGGTGCACAGGACAGCCCTGTACAATGAAGAGTTATCCAGCCCAACATGGTCAAAGTGCCAAGGTTGAGAAATCCTGGCATAGAGAAGGGAGAGATGGAGAGGTAGGACTGCATTGTGTTTAGAAGTTAGAATAGGCAGACTTGGTGATGAATTGTACGTGGAGGCAAAGTATCAAGGACAGGTCCTAAGAAGGAGAGTGGATCATAGTTCCATCCACTGAAACAGGGAATATGGAGGAAAAACAAGTAAGGGTTAAGGGTAAACAACTTAATTTGGGATGTCTTGAGAAAAGTCTCCTGGGTATGTACAGAGGAAAACTTCCTGACACCTCCCCAGCTATCTGGATAAAGGGTCTCAGCAGCTGCCTATGCTCTCATACTGAGCTTCTCAGCTCCCTAAACCTCTCATAGCCCAGGGCCCCACCCCTCTCATGTTTCTTTCCTGGTTTCCTGGCTCTCCAGACAAGGGTCTGGCTCTTCCGGCCCGGCCTTGCCCCCAGCTGCAGAGCCCATGTCCCCCTTGTCGGTGGTGGCAGCAGAGGCAGACAGAGCTGCCCTCCCATCCCTCAGACTCCAGTCATCCCACAGCCTCACGACTAATTAAACATCTGCTGCAAGCTACAATTTGCTAAATTGCCTCGCACTCTAACTTCTGGCAGGGACTAATCTGAGTTCTCAACTTGAAGCCCAGAGCGTTCCTCCAAGCAGCATCCGCCTCCTAATGTCCCTAGTCCTCCCCAGACATCACTGGTCCCCACCACTCAAGGGGGCATGGAGAGAGGCTGGGTCCAGTGTCTCTCCTGGGACTGTGCCACAGGAGGATGGGAGGCTGTGGGCATGGCTCCTCAAGTAGCTTTTCATCAATTGTCCCCCACAAAAATACTTCAGAAGATGAATATGTAATCAGATATTAACAACTCACCAAATTGAGTTTAATCAAGAACTAAAATGGATGAGACAGGAAACACATTTCATGGGGGTGGAAGATGAGACTCTTTTCCTCATAAGACCTTGAGAGAGAAGTATCCTTGGAGATCATTTAGTCCAGCATTTCTCAAAGGACCACCTGCCTCCAAATCCCCTGGGATGCTTGTTGGGAAAGCAGATTCCTGGGCCTTGTCCTTGAAGATGCTGGTTTAGTAGATCCAAGGCAGGACTAAGGAACATAGGATTTTCTAAACAAGCCAGATTTCTGATACCCATAAAGTCTGGCAGTACTAGGAATGAGGCACACAAATCCCTGTGTCTGCACTAAGCTTCCCCAATCCTCCTCATCAAAATTAATCAGAACAAGATGTGTGATACTGTCTCCTACAAAGCGATCAATGCATTTATAGGTTCCACGAGGCTGTATGCAGCAGTACTTAAGTGCCCTGCTCTGCCTCTCTCTGCCCAATGCCCTTGGGTGTGAGGCTCCCCTGCCTGGGATGCACGCCTGCATGGTGTCAACTTGCTATCACACACACACTCCATGTTCAGCTCAGGTGTTCTGTCTTTTAGGATGTTCAAAGCTAGGTCAGGCACTGATCTGGAAAGGATGCACTTCCTGTCCCCTGAGGACAAGTAGGTCACTTACATTTCAGAAAGTGAACTTCAACCATGTGCCACAAAATGCCATCCTCTCGTTTCCAGGTTAGGAGAGATTAGCTATGTGTGAATTTTTTACCTCTACATGAACACAAACGATATGCCAATCTCTGCAAAGTTATAGTATTACAATAATTTTGGATAGGGAGGGGATGCACTGAAGAAAGGGATAACTAAGCTGAGAAACAAAGGAAACAAAATGTTCCCCCCCCCCACTTTCCACCATGTCTCTTTTCTCTCTCTCAAGACAGATTCGCCAACAACAAACATTTCAAGGAACAACACACATCAGTTCTTGACTGACTGATCACACATCATCCTTATCTTTCAATTAAAGGAGACCCTCTAGAGTGTCTTAATAGGTAACAGTGCATCAGCCAAGTTACCTTTATAATTGAAAGAATATGAATGGACTTTATCCTTTG
This sequence comes from Hyaena hyaena, assembly GCF_003009895.1. NCBI lineage: Eukaryota > Metazoa > Chordata > Mammalia > Carnivora > Hyaenidae > Hyaena > Hyaena hyaena. The sequence continues at coordinate 922,204 of NW_024080787.1, forward strand.
CTTCTAACATTCTACAAACTTATTAGTACAAATATTTGTTGAATTAGCAAATCATAATGAGCTATCATCTCCCTTTTATTCTTCACAGTGACTTACTTGGCAAAGGCAGTGAGACTTGTTAATGACAGCACTCAAGAGTGGCATTCTTGCCTTGACTACGTAAGCTCCCCCCACCTCCCCGCCACTTGGCTTTCAGAGTTCTGTGGATACCCTGAAATTGAATGTAAAATTGTGCTTATGCATTCAAGGAAGGCATTGGCTTTCAACAGATTCTCAAAATCATCTGTGGCCCAAAGAGAGACAGAAGTATCATTAGAGAACCTCTTTTTCAGGTGTCAGATTATTAGAGCAGGTAACCTGACCAAGAGGACCACTGAGGAGACTTTCACCTATCATTTACAGCAAGGTTTCCATATACTATCAGAGGCATACCCTTTCCTGTGGTGGTCCCAGAGAGCTGCAGCCCATAGGAGGTCAGCTTCTGTAGCATCTCCTCATCCTGTTCCACTTCCAAGACCAAGAACCCAGCTTTCTTCCTCTAAGTCAAGGATGCCCCAAATAAGAAGCCACTAGATATTTGATAGGTCTGCACAGAATGCCCCATGAATGTGCACATGTCCTCATGGAGCTCTCAAGATAATGACAGAGACATATAAATAATATGAAATTACAGTACAATCAGAAACATAACAATACAGCTAACACATACTACATGGTGTCAATGTGCCATATGGTGAGCTTAGCAACTCATATGTAGTATACTGTCTAATCCTCACAACAGCCCGAAGAATTGGACTGTCATTCATCTCAATTTTACATTAAGATAACTAAGGCACAGAAATGCCAATAAGCTAGCCAAGGCCACAGAGCTAGGAGGTAGCAGATTAATATGCTTGCCTCAGCCTTCCTTCTGTAGATCCACCTTCCCCAATCCATTAGCCAAGAGACCTGGGAACTAGCTAGGAGTCAGGATCTAGTTTCACTACCTTTGCCTAAGTTTTAGGCAGGTCTGGGGTAGGATCTGACCTATCTGTATGTGCTCAGATTCAACCTCCCTTATGCCTCTTAGGTTATACCTGATGCAGGTGACCTGACTTTCTGCCCACCCAGTCTTGTTTCTCTTCCAGAGCCCAGTTCTCCACTGAGCCCTTAGCTGGGTCCTGCATCCTCAATGTAATGCAGCCTGTTGCTGGCCAGGGTCTTCCTTCAACAAAATGTGCATGACTTACTTTTAGAATTAAGACACGTGATAGACATTTTTTGAGAGTTTACATTACGCCAGATCCAATTTTAGGGAGTGGACACTTGGGGTGCATAAGACTGAGTTCCTTACCTAAAGGAGCTTATCCATTCATTATTTTTTTAAAAAATTCTTTCATTAAATTTTTACTGAACACCTAGTATGTCGCATCAAGTATTGTAGGTGCTTATATTATTATGGGTAAGGAGAACAGATGTTCAACTATCCAACAAATACATTTGAAAGATTATTTTCTGTGGTGGTAAGCATCACAGTGTGGCAGAGTGGGAGGTACAAGCATCATGTGGATGGGAAAGTCTTGGATGGTTTGGTTGAGGAAGTAGGGTATGACAGGAGACCTGAATGCCTCCTGAAGACACTCAGTATGTGCTGTGGAGTACAGAGGAAACAGCTGGGACTGGACGGGGCAGGACTGACCTTGGGGCACTGGAAGAAGACAGTCACTGTTGTTAGAGTCACAGGGGATGGCAGGGAGAACAATGCCTGCAAGGGAGACAGGCAGCACTCAGACCAGATACATACATTGCAGCCATGGAAAAGATGTGAATATTATTTTATGGCATGGGGACCCACAGAGAAGGTATCAGTGTGATCTGATTTGGATTCAAAGATCATCCTAGCTGATGTATGTCATCTTCGCAGGGGTCTCACCCCATCTCCTGGACCAGCCCCATAGACACCCACCCAAACAGAGCTGGAAGCCACCACTCCCGCTGGGACTTGATCCCCATCTTCCCAGGGTCATCCAGACTTAACTCAGTCCTCCACAATCCTTGCCCCATATAACCCTCTCTCCTCCAACTGCCAATCTATGACAGACATTGTGCTTTCACTGAATCACATTCATTTTTATATTAAAAAAAGGAAAAGCAAATAATTGGAAATTCAAGATTCCCTTATGCCCTTGAGTCCCTCTTAGGGACTGAGTTGAAGCAATATCCACCACTACATTCATTACAAAATATACAGCAAAGACTGTCACACAACATGGATAATGAAGTTTCACTAACTCCACCAAATGCTGAGCAAAAGCTATCTAACCCAACCCTCAGCTAGGTGACATCAGACCCTTAGCTGCTACCATGTTGGGCACAATTCGGACTTTACCCCCATGAGATGAGTGCTGGACAATCCTAGCCTCGAGGAAAGAGACAGTTTGATGTTTTTTAAACCCTGGAATGAAATGTCAGGGCCATTTGAATATATTGAGCAAATGAAGGAAATAAAATCAAAAGGAAAACATCCTCAAATCTTGCTCCTAAGGGTCCTTCATGAGCCCAGCCATCTATGCCAGTAAGTTATCTAAGGAAGAAAAAACATAACTTTTTTTCTGTTTTTTCCCCTTTCAACAACTGAGGATTTTTCAAAAAGGTTCCAATTTCTCTTTGATTTGTAGTTGCTGTTGATAACATTCAAAGGCCTTTGGGGTAACAGGTGCATTTCAAATGAGTGAAAATAACAAATAAATTGGATCCAGGATTTACAGCATTAGCAATGTCTTTGTTCTCTTGCGTCAATGCCTGGCTTATGTCTCCCTAGGCTCCTGCACAGCCCACAGGAGCCTAGGGAGACAGTGGTCAGGGGCTGCTACCAAAGAGAGAAGGAGTAGGGGACAAAGGGAGCAGGAAGTGGTAGAGAAGACCACTGAGTACTGCCTCATGTGAACTTCATTAGCACATACTCCAGGCTCTACCTGCAAAATAGGACTAATATCTTTCCCCCATCCCTTCATCCCCACTGCCACCACCCTGGTCCAAGCCATCATTATTTCTTCCCCAGATGACCTCCACAGCCTCCCACTGGTTCCTCTCACTTCCTCTCTTTGCCCTTTCAATCTATTCTCCACACAGCAGTCAAAATGAGCTTTCCCAAACACAGAGCTCATCATGTGACTCTCTGCTTAAAACCCCTCTAGAGCTTCCTGTGATTGTTAGGATAACCTTTGAATCCTGTCTACAGCTTAGAAATCTCTGCAAGACTGGTCCCTGCCTCAGTCTCTCCCACTGTCCCCTATACTCTAGTATGGTAGGCAGCTTCTAAGAGGCTCCCTTGTGATCCCTTCTTCCTGGCCTTCATGCCTTTGTGTGGTCCCCTCTCCCGGAGTGTGAGCTGGACCTCCAGGTCTACTTCTAATGAACAGAGGACAGCAAAGGTGGGAGAGCTTGAGAACTGACCCTTCCTCAGCTGAGTCTTCAGATGACAGGTGCCTCAGCTGACACACTTTGATTGCAGCCTGTAAGAGACCCTGAAAGAGAGACCCTAGGTAAGCTGCACCTGGATTCCTGGCCCAACCAAACTGTGTGATAATAAATGTTGTTTTAAGCCACCAAGTGTTGGAGGTAATTTTCTACACTGCGAAAAATAGCTAATATATCCAACCACCTTTTTCTCCTTCTAGCCTATAAGCACACCACACTCGTCCATGTGCTGGGACCACCATATATTCCACCCTCTGTTGAAATGTCCCAGTCTCCCCTTTCACATGGCTTATGTTTATCATCCTTCATTTCTAGGCTAAGATGTCACTTTTTCAGAAAAGGGACCTGATCACACCATCTAGGTAGTTATCCCATTTACCACTAGTCTGTAATGCCCTGTTTATTCTCTTGTATATCTACTATAGTTAGTAATTATAAATTATTGATACATGAACTAAATGACTCTTTCCCATATATATGGATGAATGGATGCATTGATGGACAGATGGATAGGTGGACAGGTGGATGGATGGATGGATGGATGGATGGATGGATGAGTAGGTACGTGGATGGATAGATGGACAGGTGGGTGAATAGATGGATGAAGATGGAGAAGAGAAAGAGTCACACAGACACACTGGTATGTGTTCAGAGGAAGATGGTGAGCATATCCAAAGGACTTGGAACTAGGGAGGTTTTAAGTTAAATCAGGGGCTATCAACTCAAGTTTAACTGGAACATAGACACATTAATTTTTATTATTATTATTTTTTGTCTATTGTGTGTGGCTGCTTTCACACTATAGAAGAGTTGAGTAATTAAGATAAAGACATCATGACCTGAAAGCCTAAAACAGTTACTATCTGGTTCTTTCCAGGAAGTTTTCTGACTCTTGATCTAAGAGAAAGAGGATATGGAGAGTGAGTAGAGCACTGTCCTCAAGTATTATACAGAAGACGAATGTAAGTTGTCCTATGTAACTTTTAAGGGGTAGAGAACAGGACTAACATGTATAAAAGAAACAGATGCAGGCTCCACAGGACAAAGAATATTCTTAGAGTCAGAGATACCCCCAAAAGAAATTCCCTGGGAAGCAGATGGCACTATGCCATTGGAGGTATGCAAGAAGCAGCTAGAAAAGCATTTTCTGAAACACTGTAAAGACATTCAAGCATTGCCTAGAGGACTGCTCAAGGATTTAGGGCTTCTTAGTGTAATGAACTTCTTCAGAAGTTAGAAGAAAACCAATGATCACTTTAAACATTTATAAAGCATAAATAATATACATAGAATGATAAAAGGAACCTATGTTAAAATATAAATATCAAAGGTTTGTAATAGAACTGTATGTATGGGTTTTTTCACTGACACCTTAAGTAATAATATCCAGTGGTGGTCTAATATTATAGTAACTTTGAAGTAGAGATGAGCATAAAATAAGAGTTAGCAAACTATGGCCCAGAGATCAAGTCTGGCTTACCATTTTTTTTATAAATAAAGTTTTATTGAAATACAGTCACACCCAGTTGTTTACATACTATCTATGGCTATTTTCACACTAAAAGGCCTAATTGAATAGTTGAGACAGCAACCATATGTGTCACAACACCAAAAATATTTCCTATCTTGCTCTTTACAGAAAAAAAAATTGTCAACTCCTACCATAAAGGACTTTAAAGATACCTGTACATGAGCACATGTACCCCAATGTTCATAGCAGCACTCTCCACAATAGCTAAAACATGGAAAGAGCCTAAGTGTCCATCAACAGATGAATGGATCAAGAAGATGTGGTTTATCTATACCATGGAATACTACATGGCAATGAGAAACAATGAAATCTGGCCATGTGTAGCAACATGGATGGACCTTGAGGGTGTTCTGCTGAGCGAAATAAGTCAGGCAGAGAAGGACAAATATCATATGTTTGCACATATAGGAGGATTAGGAGGAACTTGACGGAGGAACAAGGGGGAGAAGAAGGGCGGAAATGGTGGGGGAAAGGGAGAGAGGCAAACCATGAGAGACTCTTGAATGCTGACAAAAACTGAGGACTGATGGATGAGGGGGGGAGGGGGGATGGGCATGGAGGAGGGCACTTTGGGGATGAGCACTGTGTGTTATGTAGAAACTAATTTGACAATAAACTATTTAAAAAAAAAAAAGATACCTGTAGTGTTGTAATGTGATATGAAAAATATCTGAGATTTCTATTCTTGATAGAGTCATAGGTAATGCTAACACTATTGTGGTTTGTTCTAAAATTCACATTTGAGGGGCATAATAAATTTCTGGTAAAGGTTAGGTGAAAAGTGCTAGCGGGGAGAGGGGAGGAGGGAATGGGGAGCAGAGTGCTTGATGGACAGATTTTCCATCTGGGGTGATGAAAAAGAACTAGGCAGGGGTGACTGTTACATAATGTTGTGAATGTATTTAATGCCCTTGAATTATACACTTTAAATTGGTTAAAATGGTAAACTTCATCTGTTTTTTACAATCAAAAAAATGCCCATCCCAAAAATGATAGAATTTTTTTACATTCAAGTTCATGGACCTCCTTAATCACACCCATGAACCCCATGTAAAAAGCCCAATATATTCCAGGAGTCTAAGTTCTTAGAGAAATACTCCAGGTCATGGATTGGAAAGTGTAATGATGTTGGGGTTTGATGGAATGAAACAAGAGGGTCACTCTCCTGGAGAAGGAAGCAAAGGGATAGAGCCCACTTCCAAGTCCCTTCTGCACACAAGTCAGAATAGAGTGTGTAGTTATGCCAATGGGGTGCCCCAGGGAAAGTTCAAGAAAGGATCAATTCCCTAACTCACCTCAAGAACCTAGGAACTAGGGACTGGAAGCTCCTAAAATACCTTTTCATGATTCTCTGGGTTTGTATGCTACCAACTGCACAGCTGCCCTAAGAACCCTAAAACCACCACCATGCTCCAAGCATGCAGGGATCATGTGAAAAAGCCACATCTGAGCCCATAGCTTAAGAAGACAGAGGCCTCAGATGCCCTGCAAAGGCAGGATGCTTAATTGTGGAACTCAATTTTGTTTTCATAGGAATCAATTTGGAGGGATTTTCATTTTCAATTATTCAACAACATCCAATTTTCCCTTCACACCCTGGCCAGACAGAAGGAGGGAAATTGCATGTGTCAATCACCTTTGAAAGCTGCTGACCAGCCTGAAGTCACCCCTGCATGGAGGGAACATTAGTGGGGCCCTGGGAATGTGCCCTGGCTTTTCTGAGACAAATGGAGACACCAGATGGCCTTTTGCCCCAGACTCCAGGACACTGTCTGGTACTTGTTCTCCCTGTCAAGGAGGAAGACAGACAATCTCCTCACCGGCAAAAGTGACATGCTTGGAAGATGAGGGAGAGAAGCAGCCCCCTGCCCTTCCTCCTCAACAGTTTTTCTGTCCCTATTCATTCAGCATCTTAGAGGGGCTTCCCAAGTCCTTGGAAATAACAGGGAATAATGGTTCTGACTTCAGAGCCCCCTCCTCCTACCACCATGACCCTGACGAAATGAATTGGATCATTCTGAATCTTGCCTTCTTACTGATTACCATGGAGATGAGCACTGCCAGTCCCCAGGCACAGACAAATGAAGCAACTTGCCCAAGTTTCCATAACTAGTTAGTGGCAGAACCTGGATTCAAAGCCCAAGTCTGGCCGCCAAAGCTTAACTCTTATCCTGTAGAGGATGGTGCCAGACATGTATTAGGCTCCCAATAAACAATTTATGCTGTTCTGATAAAACACTTCAATGCTGTGCCACATTTGTGTACAACTCTATGAGCTGGTTACTTCCCTGAAGTCAAGAGCTACTTCTTATATCACATGCTAGCCACATAGTCATCAGCCATGTGGTTATCAATTTGCAAGCCCTCAGGTCACTTCCAAAATAGTTGTCAAATGCCTACTCTGTACCAGGCCATGTGCCAGCAGAAGAGAATAAAGTGAGGGGATGTTCATCCACTCACAGTCCAAACACCTGACCACCCTCTCTGTGCCAGGGGCTGCTGCCACCCTCCAGGAGCCATGATGAATGGAAGGGACAGGGTGTATAAGCAATGGGCATGCCAGTGGGTTAAATGTGCTCAAAGGGGTAGAATTCTGAGCCAGGTTCAGGGTTGACTCTTACTCATAAGGAGGAGGAGGAGGAGGAGGAGGAGGAGGAGGAGGAGAATGATATGGTGAAGAAGCACACTGCATTGGCCAGGTTTTGTTCTAAGTGTTTTACTGTCTTGCATTAAACCCTAACAATTGTGTGACAGAAAAGCTATTTTTGACTCCATTTTAAAAATGAAAGAACTGGGGACAAAGAGGCCAACTTACCTGCCCAAAGTCTCATAGATCATGAGATATGGAGTCAAAATCTCTAGCCTGGGAATCTGGTTTTGGAGAACATGCTCTTAACCAATTTATATTATGTGACACCCCCTCCCATAATGAGTAAATGTTTGTTGGGTTGAAGTGGCCAGAACCAGTTGGGAGGGTAGAGGTGTCTGGCAGGAATAATGACAAGAGAGTGATGGGGAACCCATTCCCTCGCCTAGTCTATGATGGAAGGTGTCCAGGCTGGCCATGGCCTTGGGCTTCAGCACCTGAGATGGCTCCTGTGTTATCTCTTAGGCCAGATAAGCAGGAAATGGCAGTAGTCAGCTGCAAGGAGCTATCATTTTCTCTGAGAGATGACTTTGTCTGGATGGGGGCAGGCTGCAGAAATCTTGACAGGAACATCTCTAGGCAGTGGGTCTATGGGAAAGGAAGGGAGTGGGAGAAGCCCAACTCCCATGTGGCTAAGGGACAGCAAGGACCCTCCCCACTTTCCCAGCAGAGGTGGGCTCACAGATGGATGATGGACCACCTTAACAACATTGGACTCAGGCCAAAGGCTATGAAAACTGTCAAAGAGAGGACAGCACTCCCTGAAACTGGGATCAAGCTTTCTTCTCAGAAATTGCTGTCAAAGAGAGGGCTGGATGTAGACTGGTGGGTTTTTTATTTTTTTTTTTTTTTAAGACTGGCGTGTTTAACTGTCTGATCCACTTAAAACCCTGTGAGTCTGAGAGAGCCTGGGAGACAGACAGGGGCACGGTGTCACCCAGGGCACTGCTGGAGTCACAGGGAACAATTTGGGAAGATGCAGCAATGCTCTTCATAGGTATGAAGTCACATCTCTTCTTCAGCGGGAAAATGTTCCTCTGTACAAAGCTCATTTTCTGGTGCCCTCTGACAACTGACCGGCAAGCACACAGTTGGAGCCAGGGAAGAAATTTTTGGGGCTTATGATAAAAAAGGCTTTGGGGATGTCTCCCCCACCCCCATCCTGGTGTACAAAAGCCTGATGAGTCTGCTGAACTCATGTTGGTGAATGCTTACTGCCCAAGCACAATCCAGCTACTAGTAAAGCCCCAAAACAGGGTCCCTCCTCAACCCACCGACTCCCCCTGCCTCCCTTCCTCTCTAATTTATACTGCAGTCAGGTTTCTTTAGCAAACATCTGTGTACCCAGCTCCATGTAACTTCCTGAAGACACAAAGCTGAGGGAGGCAGTGTGGCAAAGTGGTTAAGAAAATGGACTTCAGCATTAGGCTGAAGATTGAGGACTGACCACAGGTTAAGTGTTTTAATTCTGTGAGCTCCAGCTGCTTCATCTGTAAAATGGGAATAACCAGTCCTGCCTCATAGAGTTAGTGGAAAGATTTAATGTGAAAGCATGGGTGTGGTCCAAATGCACTGCTCTCCTACAGATAAGCACCTCATAAAGTTATCTGAAGACTAGAATACTGTCATTCCAGGCCAGACTTCCCAGTCCAGAGGGCACACTGGCTTCTGAACAAATCGTTTCAACAGAGTGTAATGCAACAGGAAACACGAACAGACAAACCAACCCTCCCTGATAGAGACATGAATGAATCCAGGAGGTGACATTTAAGGGAAAAAGCTGCCCAGAAAGCTAATATAGTCATTTCTGTGGCTCCATGGCCTGCCTCAGCCTGGATTTAGCACATGGGAAAGTGCTCAAAAACTATCTTTTGAGAGAAACTAAAGCCAAGTCTTAAAGGATGAGTGCTACCTTGAGTGTCACCAAGCAGACAGAGCAGATGGAAAGGGCATTCCAGACAAAGGGAACCACATGTGCCAAGGCATGAGACACAACCCTCGTAATATATCAAGTAGTACTGTCTTAATGAAATATCAGGCTCATGAGGGGTGAATGGCAGAAGAGAGGCTGGCCGGGGTGTAGGATCTCTCAAGAGAGCCTTGGCTTCCAAGATAGAGAATTTGCACTGCTTTCTACAGGCAAAGCAGAGCCCCTGTAGGGTTTCAAATAAAGAAGTGGCTGGATGTAGTGATGTTTTTGAAAGATCACACTAGGGTAGAGGCAGAGCATGGCTGGAGATAGAGAGGCTCTAGGTAGAGGAAACTGGTAAATTCCCAGGGCAGAAGACTGGCCCTGTGGATGGAGAGAAAACAGAAGAGAGTGGGGGAAGCAGAAGGAAGCGAGGAAGGGAAGGAAAAAGGCGAGGCTTGGATATCAATGATGCAGTAGGCAGGTTCACCCACTGTGTGGTGGGAATGAGAGAGGGTGATGTGCTTGGTGGATGGAGAACCATTTACTAAGAGTGGGGACATCAGAGACGTCATTTCTGTTGAACCCTTCTGAGTGTGAGTTGCATGGAAAAAATAACAAGGGATGTATGTGCCTTTTGGATACAGGGATCCAACACTCAGGGGAGATTCATTTGCAAGTGGGAGCACCCAGCTGTCGTCCTAAGTCAGAGTCCCTGATGTCCTCCATGGTCATGACTTCTTCCCACCATGCCCACAACTCTCTGAAACAAGGTCTTGTCATTCTTCTGCTCCTTCCCCCAAACTAGCAGAAGGAAATATTCTAGAAATGGACTTGGATTATGTCCAGTCTAGAGGTTCTGTATGCCTTCAGAAAAGTGTTTCTGAAGATGTCTAGCATGGTACCTGACATGCTATTGGTGCTCAAGGAATCTGTTGATCAAGAGAAAAAAGGCAGAAGCTCTTGTGTCATTGAACGATCACCCAAGAGCAGAACCCAGTGCCCACTAGTGTCCACTGGTGTCCCCTTATATGTGGTATTTGAGACCCATATGATGCAGGCACTTGCATGGCATGACTTCTTACAGGATCCAGGTCCCAGGGAAGTCACTTCCCTTCTCTGGGTCTTAGTTTCCCTACATGCACAATGATGATGGTATGGATTGCCAACAGCATCACTGAGTTAGATGCAAAAACCACATAATATGCAGTCTGGCTCAGCAGCAGTTCAAGAATTGGTAATACTGCTAATAATGGTGACAATTCTAATGATTTGCTGCTATTATTGATCTGGATGATGATGAAGATTAATATACTTATTATTATATTTATATTTATCCATCATTCTCTTGCTTAAATCCTTTCAAAGTGCCCACTGTTCTTTGATAAAGACAAAGATACCTAATATGGCTCACAAGACCCAGTGCTGTCTGACTCCTGATTCAACCTCCAGCCCCATCTTGATGAGCCTGCCTTCCCTGCCTCCACCCCTCCTTCCTTTACAGCCTGGCTTCTCTCACTGAGGGGCTTGATGACTTGCCATCTTTCCAGACATCAGCAAGACTTCTCCTATACCCTGAGCTGTGAGATTTTTGGCCTACTCACTTGTTCTCGCATTAATTTCTCACTCTCTTACTCATTCAAAAGACATTTATCTATTACTTACTCTGTGCCAGGCACTGTAAAAATTCAAGTGCCTGAAATTCTAGCCACGAATGGTATATCAGTGAGCAGTCCATTACCTATCTGTACCTGCTTGTCAGTAAGCTCAGCTTAAAAAGAAATGTGAAGAGAATGAGGTAGGATAGAAGGGCACGCTTCCCAAGACCCAAGCTGCTTTCTGCTCCTATTTAATAACAGTAATAGAAATATGGCTGCTCCTAGAAATACTTACCTCCAACACACACAAACACACACACACACACACACACACGTCCTTGCAGAAATCCAAGTCAGATTATAAAGCAGGGAGGAAGTACAAGAAAGAAGATGTCCTTAACTGAACTCAAGATGGAATATGGAATCTGTTTGTGTGTGTGTGTGTGTGTGTGTGTGTGTGTGTGTGTGTGTGTGTAGGATTTACAGAAAGTTGGGTGGATCTCAAGTCCAGGGTGTTTATTTCCAAGGGAGGAAGGGAGACTTGGGAAAAGAATACTTTTTTCTTGGGTTCCCAAGAAAGAAGACAACATAGAGAGGATGAAATGGCATCTTTCTTACCCTGGATCTGTGCATAAAGAATATATAGAAAAGAGCTTCAAACAGGAGACAAAGCAGCAACTTTAATGTGGAGACTACGGATTTTGAGGTTCAAGTGGCATGGTTCTGGGATCCAGTTGACCTACCAGGTGAAGAAAGGAATTTGTCTTGTCTTGTTCATGGAGAAAAATGTGCTACTTCAGCCAGTGAGGACCCCACCTGCTCCCAATACCCCATCAGAAAAAGCCTAAGAAAGCAGCAAGTGAAACTAAAAGGAGATGTATGATGATGGGCATCCGTATAAGATACAGGGTGAGAATATGGGTGCTGGTCTGCTTTCCACATTCCCAGGGCAGCTACATCAAGAACTGGAGGTTCACACACCCCCATAAGCCATAGCAAGGGCTACTGTTCCACCCACTGAACACTTCCCAACACAGGAGACCCAAAGGCCACACACTGGGAACCGTGAAATCCAACTAATCCTAATAAGTACTAACCAATTGCAATACCCATGCAATATCCATGCCATCCAGCAGACTTCAGACCAGAACCTGGTCCCAGTGACAGACCCCCACCCCTTGCCCCCACCTGAGTTCATTACTGAGCACAGCGTCAGTGCACTCAGCAGCACCAATTTCTCTGGGCTCCACGGTTTCCCGAGAATGGATAATAAATGTGCTCAGAAGCGTGGGGTGATTTATCAAAGTGCATTGTATTGCAATGGTTTTACAAGAAGATTAATTTTTAATAAAGAAACCTATTACCTCACTCTTTGAGGACCTTCACACACCTAAGAAAAATGATTCTCTTTGCCTCTGTGGAAACTGCTGTGGCTTCTTTCCTGGAACAGGTCTTCAGGCTCCTCCCAAGAGAGAAAGATGGACTTTCTGTGTGGGGTCCAAAAGAATTTGGGCTTTCGGTCCATTAGTGACCAAATGCCGATTTATTAGGCTTTTTTCTTAGGCACCCTGGCTATGATTTCAGCTAACACAGCTGCCCCTGTTCTATCTGAGAAGTGGTTCAGAGCAGAAGAGCAGCCAGACCATTGGATGCCCAAGGCCCAGGGCAGGTGCTTGAGGTCCTCCAACCAGGGGCTTGAGGGATGAAAGGGAACTGAAAGGGGCCCTACACAAGATTAAGACATCAGAAAGCAAGTGAGTAATAAAAGAAGAACTAAGCACCACTGGAGACAAGGGACTGCCTTTGGAATCACCCACACACCATCATTCACTGCCTTTGCAACCCTGAGCAAGTTACACAATCTCTCGGACTGGATTTCCTCATCTGTGAAATGGATACTGACAGAATTTTTACTTAAATTTTTTTTTAATGTTTATTTCTCTTAGAGAGAGAGAGAGAGAGTGAGAGAGAGAGAGAGAGAGAGAATGAGCAGGGAAAGCACAGAGAAAGAGGGAGATGGAGAATCCCAAGCAGGCTCCAGGCTCTTAGCTGTCACAGCACAGACCCCGATGTGGAGCTTGAACTCACTGACTGTGATATCATGACCTGAGCCAAAGTTGGATGCTTAACTGACTGAGCCACTCAGATGTCCTGTATTTTTAATGAAAACAAAAGTACATAGTGCCTACATTTGTTGTTATTATGGTTGCTGTGGATATTATCGAGAAAAGGCAGCTAGTGAAGTTGGAATTTGGGGTAAGGAGAAGTGATCTTGTGTAAATTAAAGGCTTTAGGGGCACTCGGGTGACTTAGTTGAGTGTCCTACTCGATTTTAGCTCAGGTCATGATCTCACGATTTACAGGACAGAGCCCCACATCAGGCTCCATGCTGACAGCATGGAGCTGGCTTGGGATTCTCTCCCTCCCTCCCTCCCTCCCTCTCTGCCCCTCTCCGCAGTCCCTCTAAACAAACAAACAAACAAACAAACTTTAAAAGGCCTTTTAGGGAATAAAGCTCCCTTGTCTCTCCTTTATTAGAACTAGCATACAAGGAAACAAGTGTACGACTTGCCAAAGAGATTTCAGCTCAAATGGACAGAGGAAGACAGTCCTGAGCTATGGTTCTGAGCAGGTGAGGGCCTGACAGACCGATTAAAAGAACTGAGGAAGGACTATGGGGATCCCTTCTAAAGGGGATTTTAAGTGGTTGGATGTGTCCTCTGTCAAGAGTAATGACTAGTTAATTTGGAGACTAAAGGTTAGTCATTGACATTTAAAGATTATTATTGCTATTATTATTATCACAATTATCAGTGTTATCATTATTATTTAATTTAGGCTATTTCATTCAAATAATTGAATGAACACAGAGAAAGAGAAGGAAAAATAAAGTTAGATAAAAACAAAGGGTGGCAAACAATAAGAGACTCTTAAATACAGAGAACAGACTGAGGACTGCTGGAGGGGAAGTGGGTGTGGAGAGGGGCTAAATGGGTGATAGGCATTATAAGAAGGAACTTGTTGGGATGAGCACCAGGTGTTAAACATAAGTGATGAATCACTAAATTCTGCTCATGAAACCAATGATATACCATATGTTAACTCACTTGAATTTAAGTAAATAAAAATTCAGTTGAGAACCTACCATGTATCAATCCTGGAAGTCCATATATCATAATTCCAGGGACAGAATCCAGCAATAAGCAACTTTAATTATTCATAAAGGGCTCTGTACTAAGCTCAGGGTCAGAATGAATCACTAAAATTCCCAATGGGACTGGATCCAAATAATGAAATACCAACAGCTAGAATACACTAAGCACTTGGCCTATGCCAGACACTATACCAAGTACTTGATGTATTGGTTCATTTAGTCCTCAGAACTGGTAAGTAATTCTGTAACATGAAGGAGCTATTTGAAAATCACGCATCTGATAAAGGATCAAAATTATATAAAGAGCACTTAAAATTCAATAATTAGATTTGCCTGTTTTGAAATGTAATATAAATGGAATCCTGTATCATGTGACTTTTTATGTTTGACTTCTTTCATTTAGCATAGCATATTCAAGGTTCATCCACGTTGTAGAATGTGTAAGCATTTCCTTCCTTTCTAATGGCTGAGTAATATTCCATTGTATGGACAGGTCACATAGAGACAAAAAGCAAATCAGTGGTTGCCAGGACCTATGGGAAGGAAGAAATAGGATCAACTGCTTACTGGGTATGGAGTTTCTGTTTTGGGTGATAAAAAGTTCTGGAACCATAGGGGGAATAGTTGTACAACATCGTACAATACCAATGCACTCTATGCTATAAAATCATTAAAATGGCAAATTTTATGTTATGAATATTTTACTATAACTAAAATATCTCAGTAAAATAACCCAAATAAAAAAATGGGTGAAATACTTGAACAGAAACTTCACCAAAGACAATATACAGATGAGAAGCAAGTGAAAGATGCTCAGTATCATGAGTCATTATGGAAATGAAAAATAAAACTACAATGAGTTATCACTACACAGCTATTAGAATGCCCAACATAAGAAGAGTACTCACACCAAATATCCATGAGGACATGAGGAACTAGAACTCCCATACATGGTGAGTAGACATTTAAATGGTACACCATGTTGGAAAATAGTTCAGCAGTTTCTTAAAAACTTCAAACATTTACCTACAAATGATCTAGAAATTCTGACTCTACATATTTACCCAAGAGAAAGGAAAGCATACGTCCACACACAGACTTGCATACAAATGTCCACATCAGAATATTTGTAATGCTCCCAAGCTGGAAACAGACCAAGTGTCCATCAGTTGGTGAATGGATAAATTAATATGGTACAGCAATATAGTACAATACTACTCAAAATTAAAAGAATGAAATATTGCCGCCTGCAATCATGAGCAAACCCAAAAATCATTGCAGTAAGTGGAAAATGTCAGATGCAAAAGACAACATACCTTTTATTCAATATGTGTAAACAGCCCAGAAAAGGCAAAGTCATAGAGACAGAAAACAGACCACTGGTTTCCTTGGTGTTTCAGGAATTGTCTGGAGCTGGAGGCTGGAAACATGGGGACTGATTCCATGTAGGATATTCTGGGGTGATGGACAAGCTCTAAACTGGATTGTGGTGCTAGTTGCAAACTCTATAAATTTACTATAAAAAAATCACTGCACCCTACATAAATAACTGGTGAATATTATAGCATGACAATTATATCTCAATAATGTTTTCAAAACAGTATATGCCATAGGATTCCATGTGCATAAAATTCTATAAAATGCAAATCAATCTACAAATTTAGAAAGTAGATCCATGGTTGCCTGAGGAGGTTGGAAACAGAGAGTGGTGGAATGAAAGACTGTAAAGGGGCAGGAGGAAACCCTTGGGAGTGATGGATCTTTTCACAGTCCTTGGTTGTGATGAGGGTTTTAGAGGCATACGCAAATATAAACACTCATCAGATTTTACACTGCATACATGCAGTTTTCTGGCCAGATTTCATTCTTTCTCATTGCCATGTAGTATTCCATAGTATAGATAAACCACATCTTCTTGATCCATTCATCAGTGGATGGACACTTAGGCTCTTTCCATGGTTTGGCTATAGTTGAGTGCTGCTATGAACATTGGGGTCCATGTGCCCCTATGCATCAGCACCCCTGTATCCCTTGGGTAAATTGCTAGCAGTGCTATTGCTGGGTCATAGGGGAGTTCTAATGTTAATTTTTTGAGGAACCTCCACACTGTTTTCCAGAGGGGCTGCACCAGTTTACATTCCCACCAACGGTGTAAGAGGGTGCCCATTTCTCCACATTCTAGCCAGCATCTAGAGTCCTCTGATTTGCTCATTTTAACCACTCTGACTGGCGTGAGGTGGTATCTCAGTGTGGTTTTGATTTGTATTTCCTTGATGGGGAGGGATGCTGAGCATCGTTTCATGTGTCTGTTGGTGCGGCCACTGACTTTTACATAGATACCCATGACATGGGGAGATCCCAGGGGTGAAGCTCAGTATTAAATAACTATGAAGTCTTCAGTCCTAAGGGGGATGGAAACCTGAGTTTATATGATATAGACCCTGCTCTTGAGGTTGGATTACAGAAAGCAGAGTAGCATAGCTGTTCAAGAGTTCTAGGACTGGATTGGGGCCCACCCCAATGACTGCATTTCAATTTAATTACCTCTTTAAAGATACCATTACCAAATACACTCACAGCCTTCAGGTTTTGCGGGCTAGCATCTCAACATATGAACTTTAAGAGGGACTCAATTCAGTGACGACACAGTTGTAGAACTAGCAAGCCTGATAACTATTTAGGAGTTACAGCAAGATGAAAAGAAGATACTGAAAGAATTGAAAGATTCCAGATATAGCATCCATAAATAAGGTTTCTGATGTAAAATGTTCTTATCAGCTGTTCTGTGTCACCCAATGTGACTCCCAGAAGTGTTGAGTGGTCTAGCTCCTCAAACTGTGGCCCACATCAGAAACATTGGCATTGCCTGGGAGCTTATTGGAAATTCAAAATTTCTAGACCCACCCCACATCAACTGAATCAGCCTGCACTAGAACAAGATCCCCAGGTGATTCCTATTCCTGTTAAAGTTTGAGGAACACTGTTCTATACTTCAAAATCCTTCTCCTTCAAAAGTCAGAATTTACCAAATCAATCACTATTCAGACAGCATTTTCTCCTGCCTTTTCCCATCCCTGCTTATATACCTACACAATGAAGTTTTAAAAAAGATTATAAGGAGTCCTATTAGCAAACTGGTTTGCACCCAATTGGTTTTCTGATGGTGCAAATGTGCTCAATAATGGTCCATTTTAATAACAAATGAAATTAGCCCAGAAACCCAGCTCCATCTTCCTCAGCCAGGCAGCTTCTAGAGATGACCGGAGGGCTCCAGCTCGCAAGGGGTCCTGGCCCTGTGGCCTTCCCAGGACACTGCAGAATGGCAAAAATAATTGCTAAAAGAGATGCTCAGGTGGTTGGAACTCCAAACCAAGGACGGGAGAAAATGAAACTGAGGTCCTCGGGCCCAACAAGGGGAAAGGAGCGAATGGCCCCAACAATCTCACAGCTCAGGACATTAATGTAAGTTGGTTCTGTCTCTCTCTGCATTTCATGGGAGAGAAAGGAGGCTCAGAGAGTTTAAGTCATCATGCCCTCATTACCCACTAAATGAATGGAAGAGCCATCTGGGCGCACACCAAATCTTGGATACCTAACTTTCACAGTGGGCCAGGGTTAGCCCTTGCTGGTGGGACTGTCGGGGCAACTCCAGCTTCTGCCTGAGGCCTGGCAAATACACTTCTCTATCAGGCTATCCTGTCTCTTCCTTGGGATCCTGCCCCTCCAGTGAGAAAGGCTCGATGCTTTGCCCCTAGAGGCTTAAGTAAGGAGGGTCCCAAGGTGTCAGCTCCCTGACAGGTGAGCTAGGCAGAAAGCATCAGTGATCTAGCAGCCACCGCCAATAATTAGGAAAGCTTATCCTGGGGCATCACCAGGTTTGTCTAGCTTTCAGATCCTGTCTCTGAAGCTGCCTACAGTCCCTGGCAAGGACCCGATTTTCTAATGAACTCTGGATAGCTGATTTCACTCTCAGGGCCTGATTTTAACCATTGGAAAGCAAAGCAAACTTGCCAACTGTTGGCCTCTTTCTGGTGGTCAATGAAGAATGAGATAAAATGAGAGCATGTGAGAAAATGGAGGAGACAAGTCTGCTAGCAAATAATAGAGCTGGAAGTAATAACACCAGGGACTCCCTTGGGGATGTCCCCCATGGTGACATTAGTGCCTTATGCCCATAGTAATGACCGTTTACTGACTCGCTAAGAGTTCAGCTGTGGATGGACCTTCCCCATATGTCACCCCAGGGGCTACTCTCCACCCTGCTCTGTGCCCTGGAAGGTTAACCTTTATGAACTGTAGTGATGGGTCTCTTCTGGAGTCTAGCCAAAGGGACACATCACCAAGATAGCAGAGAGTGAGAAAAAAGGATCAGAGTATTTGTTCTCTGGACTGCCTTTCCACTGAATGCAGGTTGCCAATGACTTGACTCTTTACTTAAAGTCATGCCCAAATCAGGCAACCTCTCCCACAGCCCCCAGGTTCTGACAACTGCCCCTTCCCTTGAGTCCTTGAGGCCAAGGAGTGGTAAGAGCTTTCCACTGCTGCCAGCCCCGAGATGCTGTACCTTCTGTTCCATTAGCCCTGCCAACCTTTGATAAGCAATCCTATACTAAACTCACCTCAATTTTCCCATTAGTGCATGTCATGTATTTCTGGCAGGGACCCTGACCCTCAAAGAGTCCAATTAATTTGATCTCTAACCCTCATATACAATTCTAAAAAACAGGCATTATTAACTTCATGTTGGAGATAAGGAAACTGAGGCTGAGGCTTCAAATCTACCTAAAAAACCTGAGGCCATAAATTAGTTAATATAATTTTGAACTTTTGGAATCTCATTTATATTTGGGACACATGAGTTGGAGGTAAGTAAGTGATTATTAGAAGAATTTATGGAAGAATGAGTGAGTGAATGAACCCATCCTGTTTGACCCTCTCTAATCCAGTGTTTAAATCTCGGCTCTATTCCAGGGTCTCAGTTGTGCTCCAACCCACAGTTCACAGGAGTCACTACCTAGTGCTACTCGCAGCCCAGGTTTCCTCAAAGACCCTGGGCCAAATCGCCCACTCCCCAGTTTTCAGCCCAACCCAACACTATTCCAGCTTCTTCTAAGAGCACCCTTATTCGAGGAACCCAGTGTTCCCCAAACAGTATTTTTCTAGCCCAGAGCCTCCAAGTCACAGCAACCCTTTGCACTTCATCTACAAAATTTTCCAATATACTTCAGTTTTAGTGGGACTATTAAAAACCTGTCAGAGAAATGCTGGTAATGGCAAAAACATTTCTCAGGGGCTGTCAATTCCCCCACATATCCATCAGAGCTGCCCTGGACAACAAGGAGGCCCTCATTTAGAATGTGTCAATTCTGATTATTAATGTGAGGAAAACACCTGCTAAGTATGTTTGTCGGGGGGGGGGGGGTGAGCTTGGCAGGAAGCTAGGGCAGCAGCAGCCGTGGCTGCAGAGAAAACCCTGGTGTCCAGGCCCAGCTTGCGGAAAGGCCACCATAATTAATTAGGACTTGGCTATCACAGCACACACACGGAGGGAAGGAAGGACAGCACAGGGTGGGGAGGGGCAATGCAGCCCACACAGAGCAGGAACCCCCTTGACCGGATGGAGTGCAATTCATACCTGCAGTCCATAGCAGATATGAACATGTTCATCTGTCCTCAGATTTATTAACTGATGAAATATCCTGGAGACTCCCTGCCCTCAGGATTCAAACCTTACCAATGAACAGGACAGTCTTGCTTTCATGTTTCACTAATTAAAGCCCTTTGGAATTACAGACTTTAAAGACTCCATCATTACCACCATTAAACCAGGACTATACATTCACATGTGTATTAATTTGTTTGTCTATCCATCCATTCATCTATCCATTCATCCATTCATTAATAAATATTTCCCTCTCTCTCCATGCATTCATCCAACTCTGTGTTAATTCATGCATTTATTTCTTCACTCAACTGGCATTTACTGAGCAATTACTCAATTCCAGAAAATATGGTCATCATGAGGAATACCAACATGAATTGGACATAGGACCCTGACCTCAAGAATCTCTCAGTCTAGACAGAGAAATAGACATGTACTTGAGTATTATGACCTCAGTGAGAATGGATGCAGCAGCAAATCATCTGAACTACTGAGAATAGGACTTTCTAGAGGGAATGTCTGAGCTGAGTTTTTAAGGATGAGCAGGAGTTTGGACAAGCAGGGAAGGACATGAGTTAGATGAGCTGGGATAAGCAAGATCATTCCAGACAGAGAGCAGCATATGAAAAAGCATGTAAGTTTGATTACTGGTGGGAGCTATAATAGGTGAAGCAGAAAAGAGGAAATAAGAATCCTTTCTAAAGTCTTAAAACACGGAACTGAAGCAATTTAATCATAGTGGAACATGAGGTCCTAGAGAGGCAAGCATCCAGGAGGCAAATAATACAACCTCTCCAACTTGACATACCCCTTCTGCATCTGATATAGTGTCATAAATACAGTAGAAGCTCTACAACTATTTGGAGAACTCTATCACTTTACTAATTCAGCCCCATTTCATCAAGTGCTTACTCAATGCCCACCATCCACGTCCAAGACAAGATGGGCACTCATTAACCATAATACATCAGGGCTGAGCAGTGCCTGGCACAAGGGAGAGCCTCCATAATAATTTGATAAGTGAGAGAATGAATGTTGGGCATGATGCTTGTGATTCAAGTTCATGACATTGTAATGCTCACTGCAACCTTAGAGAAAATGGCGTTGTTATCAAAAACAGAAGCTAGGGGAAAGTCAGAAACTTGCCTAAGGCCCCACAGCTGGTGGGAATAAAATAGGACAAAGGATCCCATGGAGCTGTGTTTGTCAGAGAAGGATAAAGCCTGGGACCAAAAGGGTGATGGGAGTTTTGCTTGAAGCTAAGGTGGCCAAGTAGTATTATGAAATTCAAATGAAAATGTGGGGAGTAAGTTATTTCTTTTAATTTTTGGTGGGAGGAAACTGGCTATATTCCCATCCAGTTGATTCTTGCCATTGACTGGGTCCTCAGAGAAGAGAAACTCCTAAAATCTAACTCTAATTTAGCATCTAGTCATCCACACAGGTCTAGACATACTCCTCCTAGAGAGAAAGATCTTAATTCCTTCTTTCCGCAAATTAACAAGTAGCACCATCAGCAGTACTTGCTACTTTAATTTATGGTGGCAGAGGATTGAAGGATGGAGGGTCAAATAATCACTTTACCCTGGGAGTGGTAAAAGTGGGAGATTTCCAAACACAAGGAAACTCATCTCTTGCACCTGTCTGAGTGTCCTACAGCTCAGCCATCTTCGGGGGAAGATGATGGGAAACTGACACTCACCTTGGATTCCATGTCAGAGGAGGCAAGACTGGTTCCCTGGCTCTGAGTAGAAAGGCTCCTTTAGAGTCAAAAAGGGGGGCAGGGAGGAGAAAGGATTTTCAAAATCTCCTCCCTGCTCAAGCTCAACAGCTCCAATTTGGGGGATTATTTTAGGCCTCCTTTTGATGGGGAGCTCAAAGGACAAAGTTTGGGCTGCGAATAAAATTGAGTGCACCATGCAAAAGGGAGTTATATCATGCCAAGAACGTTTTAAGGAGCTTATATGCAACTCAGGAGAAGAGCTTATTACACCTCTGCTTCCAGGGAGCTGGCGGATCAGATTTAATCTGTAAAGAGGCACCGTCAAGGTCTCCTCCTTGGGCCAACACAGCCTCCAGCAGACCCAGGCTTAACAGTGGTTCTCTCCTCAGCCCCAGCAGAAAAGGATACATGGCCAGCCACTGAGGAGAGTGTCCAACTGTAGCCATCCATTCTCCTTTATGCTCCATTTCCCCACCTAATATATAGCTGCTCTGCATACGTAACTTCCATGGCCAGCAAAATTGAACGTCCTGATTTTTAATAATGCTAGGCAATAATTTCATCACCCAGATCACTCTCTTTGCCTGTCAGCATAGAGGAGAAAAAAATCCTGTGTTGTTGGATAAACTCACCAGATGGTTCATCTCTATCAACTGCACATTATGCCTGCCATTACATCTCGCTCTTTGTAAATCTCAACTGTTTAGCGGCCATCACGTCAGTATTTTTTTGCCTAGTTAGCCTTTCAACCTCATTCCCCAAAGTAACCAAACCACACTCAATCCCCCCACGGACCTCTGTTCCCATGCTTGCAACCAGACGCATATGTCTTCTGCTTTATGAGTCACTGCTCGATGCCAGCTAAGTATATTACTGCCTTGAAAATTAACTTGCACACTGAGAATAATCACAGAAAAGAAATTTGTTTTCCTACAAGGTTGTTTTCCAGCTGTTTTAATGCAGACAATTTTACCCTGAAACCCAAATTGAAAAAAAGAGAGACAGAGAGAGAGACTTTAAAATCTGCATAATTTGAAAGTGCTTAATGTAAATTAGATAGATCAGCCTAATTTTATTTCAGTACTTTTTAATTGCATTTATAATTAGTAAAATACATTAATGTGCTACACAGAAGGTCAGGAGTGCTGGTAAAGGGATCTAATTAAAATGCCCCACTGCATTTCTGTCACACATGCGCCCAGGAACCTGGAGGCCTGCTTCCGTCCATGCTCTGGACCAGACTATTTTTAACTCATTTGTGTCTTCATCAAAATCAGCGATCCTGTGATCAGAGAGTCCCTCGTGTGGAATATTCTCACTGTCTGTCTTACCCATGCATTTATGTCTCCCTCCTAGAGACTCTGTGACTCTATACCAAATCTAACAGGGTAGACTCCCTTTGTCCTCAGGTGGCAAGATGTCTTTCAACAATAGCTCATTTCCTCCTGGTGCTCCGTTTCCTTGCTCTTGAATCCATTCAGGCCGACAGGCCAGTCTCTACGTTTGTCTTGGGAAAGGGACTCAACAGCAGCAACCAGCAAAACCAACAGCGGCAGGAAGTCTTTCCTCCTTGGGTCACCATGTGGCCCTGGTTTGCTTTTCAAGGAGCCTCAATTGGGAACAGAAACCCTGGTCACTCCGGTCTGTATTAATAACAATAATGCAGTAGTAATAGAATTGATTTTTCCCTCCTTCAGTGTGTCTGCAAAGTCACCTTGAAACTAGGTAATATGCCACTATCAAGCCCTGAGTCACTGGGGTCACACCCATTTCTCCAACTTTCCACGAGCTGTTGGCCAGGGCAGATGGCCACTTTATTTACTCCCTGGAGCTCTTGCCACTGCCCAACAACAACCCACCCCACTCACCCCCCCACTCCCTATACCGTGACCACAGCTCTAGAGCATATAGAGGGTGATGGTGCAGCCTTAACAATACAAAGACATAACTCTTCCGCCCTGCCACCACCATGTCAAGTTGTGGTCACAGTATGTCCCACCTCAGTTTTCTCTTCACTTCCTTTTGCTTTGTTCACTACCCATCATAATGAACACTGTTATCTAGGAGAAATGAGATGGACTCTGTGAGCAAGTGCTCCCCCATCACTTCTGACTAATCCAAAACCAAGTAGCACACTGTTAGACTCATTACACCAGATCATCGCATGTGGCCCCCGGGTTAGCCTGGCACTCCTGTCTTCAGCACACTTCCCACTTTTTTGGGAATGACCTGGCATATTCCACAGCTTCCTATATCTACTCCCTCTACTTATATATTTCTCTCAGTGTATAAGTAGGATATGTATCTATATACTTAAGGTTATATATTTATAAAATTATATACATGTAACAGGCACATATACTTAATAGAAGAAATGGGACATGCATATACATCTTTGGAGAAATGCATATTCATTTTCTGAAGCCAGATGTATATTTAGTACATGAAACAGAACACCCATATATAGCTACACTCCCCCCACTTATTTTTTAAATTAATTTAAAAAAATTAAACATACCACATTTTATTCTGGGAACTAACATTTGTTGAATATGTAAATATACTGAGAGCTTATACTAAGAGCTATATATATATATTGTTTGATTTTTTTTTTCAATGATCCTGTCCATAGCCCAATGGAGTAGCTATTGGAAACATCCTTTTTGCAGATGAAGAATATGAGGTTCAGAGAGGCTCACCCAAATTCGCAGAGAAAGTAAGTGGCAGAGCTGAACTTGAATCCAGGCCTGTCTGACTCAGGCAGGGGACTGAAGCCCCAGGTCACCCCTACATGCACCCAGAGAATTTTATGCCATGCCCATACAGAGCAGGTACGACGAGAAACCTTGAAGCTCAGAGACCTTTATCGTGATTTGACTCTGGCAAAACGTAAGAGTTTCCTTTAGCTTCCATTGGGCGAAACAGAACATCCAGCAAAAGTAAAAAACAAAAACAAAAACAAAAAAACCCAAAAAAAAACCCCAAACAGTCATCTTCATAAATAATATATGACATATGCATACTTCATGGAAAAAAAGCATTAAAGGTAAATGATTTTATGCCAGTTTCCAATACTTACTGTCCTAAAGTAATCTAATGGAGTTGCCCCTGCCTTATAATGCCAAACTATGGAAAGTTCCATTAATTTCCAGCTTGTTCAACACTCCATGCCTTTGCCTATACTTTGTCTACCTGGAAATCCCATAGCCTCCCTGGGCCACCAGGGAAACAAACCCTTTCACCCTTTAAAATGGAGCTCAAACACCTTCTCATCAAAGCCTTCTCTGACCCTAGCTAACATGTATGTGGTACACAGTGGGAAGAATGAACTGTGCTTGGAAGGTCAGCTATATCATAAGCTGTTGTTTACGCTATCTGAGGGTAAAGGCTGCATTTTTTCCACTATTAATAAGGATAACCATAGTCATAGCAACATCTATATACAGGGATATCATCATTTCTGTGATTTGTCACATCAACCCTCGTAGTCACATTTATCCCTATTTTCAGATGAGGAAATGGAGATGCAGAGAAGTGAAGTAACATACCTAAAGCCACACAGCTATGAAGTAATGGAACCAGTATTCAAACTCAGACTGCCTGCTCTGTATATTCCTGTGGCGGTACACACAGTAGATGAACAATAAATGCTGCCTGAAATAAGTGTGTATTTACTGAAAGCCTCTTATGTTGTGTCCTATCTAATTAACCTCAAGGAGATGGAGTGAGAATGCCCTTCTAGAGCTTGTCCTGAGGCCTCATGACTTACCTAGAAGTCAATATTTCATTATGAGCCCATCATACAGGTCAGTGTAATAATTAATGACTATCTGCTGCTGTGACTGCTTATCGTATTTTAGCTTAATTCCAATAAAATCTAAATGGTCTATTAATTTTCCTAATAAATTTAGATATGGCCTCTGACCACAATCTGGCTTTGATTAGCTAACAAAATATTTGAAGATGGGCCAAGCTAGCTCTTTCAAATATTTCAAGCAAATAACACTTAATTGGATTTAGGATTTTCTGCGTCAGCATATGGCTGTGCTCAGCAGTGAATAAGGGAAAAGGACAGCTTCATAATTGGTCCCCAATGACCCAGAGTTGAGCCACCCTGGGGAGTCAACTAGGTAAGGGTTTGGAAGCCAAATATGACCAAGACAACAAGGACATGGATCCTCAGTTATAAGAAGAGCAGAACTGGAGCAGCAGATGGTACCTTTTAGGAGCACTCACAAGAAGGTTCTAAGAACTGGATGTACACAGTCACCTTTCTGAGACTGCCTGCCCCAAATATGTTCTGAAAGGTCTACACCATTGATGAAAACCCAACATATGGTTTTTTACCCTCCAGAGGCCCAGAAGCAAATGAAGAGAGATGGGAAAATGAGAGTGCTCTTTTACAGGCTTCTTGCATGAATGCCTCCTCTTATCCTACAGGTTTTAGTATAAATATCACTGTAGAGTTCCCCTCCCCCACCTCCCTAAATAAAGGTGACCCCATCATCTCCCTCAATAGGTTCTTTATCACAAAACCCTGTTTAATTTTCTTTATGGCAGATGCTACACTCTGTAATCTTTTATAATTATTTTACATATTTATGTGTCTAATTGTAACCTCCAGAAGGGTAGAGACCTTGGACACGGACACATAGTACATGCTCAATATATATTTGTTGAAGGGGTGAATAATTGATGAATGAGTGATGATGAATTGATGAATGATAAGAGGGCCATATGGAGAATAATCTGGAATAAGAAACAAAAACAACAGATGTACAGCATACCAGGCCTGGTATTCAGACAACTAAGTATGAATCTTGGCATTGTGTGTTGCTAGCTAGATGACCGTAAACAAATTATTTAACCTGTCTGTGCCTCAGTTTCTTCATCTGCAAAATGGGGTTAATATTAGTGCCTCTGAGGTAGAGTAAGAGTACCATATAAGTGCTTGGAGGGTCAGGTATATTATAAACCCTCAGTAGGTAAAACTGTCAGTGCAGTTGCTGGGACACAATTAGTGTTCATGAAAGGTCATTGTCATTATCTTCCTCCTCCTCCTCAGGATATGGAGACACCACCTGCTACAGCCCTGCCTCACTCCTGGGATCTGCCTCTCTAACTTCATCCCACCTCATTTGTGAAACCTCATCTGTGGCACCACACCAACCCTACTCTTCTGGTCTCTGACCCCTTAGGAGACCAGTGATTACATCACATATCCACCAGATATGTCTGGAGTGGACACTCAATCACTGTGGATTGATGAAGTTATTCATGCTAGATTGGCAAACCCAACATTGATTTTGTTCTTGGGGAGAGGGGTCACCTTTCTCCAGCAAGTTTGCATCTTCCATGTCCTGAAATCTACCACATGTGGGCTGGGCTGCATCCACTTCCTTGTAGATCCAAAGCTGTGCATTTTATTATTTATTTTTAAAATAAAGTTTATTTATTTATTTATTTTGAGGGGTGGTAAGGGATAAAATGATGTGTGCACACATGTGCGTGCACCTGCGTGCACACACACACACACACACACACACACAGAAAGAGAGCGAGAGTGAGAGCGAGAGAGAGAGAGAGAATCCCAAGCAGGGGCTCAATCCCACAAACTGTGAGATCATGACCTAAGCCAATATCAAGAGTCAGACACTCAACTGACTGAGCCACCTAGG
Source organism: Hyaena hyaena (assembly GCF_003009895.1). Classification (NCBI taxonomy): domain Eukaryota; kingdom Metazoa; phylum Chordata; class Mammalia; order Carnivora; family Hyaenidae; genus Hyaena; species Hyaena hyaena. The sequence goes on from NW_024080787.1 coordinate 949,565, forward strand.
CACCCCACAACTTTGCATTTTAAAATCCTGTTCCAGACTGTGGCAGGTCCTGTGATGTTGGGAATCAGTGTTCATAAGCACAGCCTATGGGCAGATTATGACCATCCACAACAGCTCATCAAAGCCAAACCATGCCTTCACAGAGATAAAACTCTTCCCTTGACAAACTGAGCCAAACTCCAGTACCCTTCTATGACCATCTAGAATGCATTGCTCATCCCTATGCAAATGTGAAAAGCCAACTGCATTGCCAAAGTCTTTGAAGGGGGGGAGTTATTGACGCAAGTTGGTGACTGTTGTCAGACCTGTCACTTGCAGAGTAAACAAAACAACTGACTCATTAGAGAATGCAAGAGAGATTGTGAGGCTCTAATGGCTTTTGAAGGCAATGAAAGGAAGCAAATGCTTTTCCTTTGGACATAAGCAGAAGAGAAAAATGGAACTATATATCTTCTAGGCTTAAAGTCAGATGTAATGAGGGAGGTATGGACATATTTAACAGGGGAAACTGATCTATGTAGAAAGCCAGAGAAAGTTTCTTGCAGAAGTGGAATTTCGGCTGAAACTTACAAGAGAAATGGCCAGGGGTTGGGGTGGGGGGAAAGAATTTCAAGCTAAAGGAAAAACATGTTGAAAACAACAACGTAGAATAGAACTTGTCCTTAATAAGAAGCTCAGTATAAATGGGCATAGTGAGAAGGAGATAAGGGAAATAAAACTGAAGCAGAATCATATCTTCCATTTATGGATGTCTCAATCAATTTGTGTTACACAAAAACCCTATCGATGGCTTCAACAAGAAACGGTTATCTCTCACAGATCTGGAAGCTGGGCAGCCTTAAGATCAAAGTGCTGGCAGATCTGGGGTCTAATGAGGATGTGCTTCCTGATTTGCAGATGGCTGTCTTCTTGACATGTCTTCACATGGAAGAGAGCAGAGGGGTCTTTAATTTTCTTTTAAATGGCAGTGAGAAGAGGGGTCTTTAAAAGTCTTTTCTTTTCCAAAGGGATACTAATTCTATCACTGGGGCTTCACCTTCATAATCTCCTCTAGACCTAAGTGCCTCTTAAAATCCTCACCTCCTACCTAATACCATTCCACTGTTGGGTTCAGGTTTTAGCACAGGAATTTGGGTGGTGGGGCAGAAACATGAAGTCCATAACAATGGGTTAGGTCTTTTGTTAGGTATTTCATAACTGTTCGCATTGATCTATAGACACAACAAGGTAGGGATGATTTTTCCCATTCTCTAAGTGAGAAACTGAGGTCAGATAATTGTACAACTGAGGTCAGATAATTGTACAACTTGGCCAATTGTTGTACCAGTAGAGAGAGGTAAAGCTGGAGTTGGAAGAAAGGTATACCAATAATGTGATTCCTGTTGGTTTTCCAAGAACCAGAGAGATGAGAATGAATATGTGCCTAAAGGCACGCACAGAGGATGTGACCACTGGGATCCCATGTGACGTGTGAACTTCCATCTTGCTATGAGTCACCATGATAGGATTGTAGCCTCTTGGCTGCTAATAGTTAAGAGATGCCACCAGCCTCTGCCAAGATTTAATATTGGTTTAGCAGTCAGGAGTTAATTAAATGTTAATGTTCAGTCACTTGAAGTTAAACATTAGGAATCTCAGCTTTATTTGTAAGTTTCTGAAGCCATCGTTGAGGTGTTCTGCTTGCCTCCCCCCACTCCTCACCCTTGCTGGGCTCCTGATTCCTCCAGCTGAATCCCCCATTCATAGGCAAACTCATTTCCCTCACCACATGCCTTGACACACAACATTTGACCTGCCTGACAGCCATACTCCTCTAGTGAGAAAATCTAAAAGGCTCAACACACACACATACACACACACACACACACACACACACATACACACACACACACAAACACGGTGACATGGAGTTTCACATAAGGTAAGCCTTACCTATAACATTATAGTTATTTTGGTATTTGAAACATTTTATAGACAACACAGCACTTTCAGGGACATAATTGAATTTGACCTCATGGTGAGATGATGGCAATGATGATAATGATGTTGGGCGAGGAGGAGAGATGGTAGAGGAGGAGGAGAAGGAGGAGGTGAGGCACAGAAGGAGGGAAATGAGGAGAAAGAAAAAGGAAGGGGAAGAAGGACAATTTCTTAAGTGTTTTCTGTACATTTTCATGTAATGCTCCACAAGACAGACAATGTTACCACTCTTATTTTATAGACAAAGAAACCAAACCCCAAAGGGGTTAAATCATATGCTCAAGACCACATATAGAAGGGGATGCCAAGATTGATATTTCAAATGTTTACTCCCTTAACTACAAATGATCATATTATATATGAGGAACAAGTGCAGTTCAGAGAATAAATTTGGACAAGACCCCATAGGTTTTTTTTTTTTACCCATATATGAGGTAATAAATCTCAGAGAGGTTAAATGGCTCACTAGTGTCACACAGCTTGGTGTGAGGATCAGCCAGAGCTGGAATGCTGATTCCTGTCTTCCAGGAGGTGTGTGTGTCTGCATGAATGTGCACACACACAGATCCAGGTTCCCTCCAAGCCCAGAACTCCCCTGGTGAGTAGGATTCCATGGCATCCTTGGCATTTTCCCCAAGTTCCTAGTTGCATTTCAGCTTGGAGTGCTGCTCTTGAGTAGCTAAGTAGTGGGAGAGACTGGGGTGGAGGGGGAGGGGAAAGGCCTTTCCAGAAAGGCAACACCACTTGTACCTGTGTGTTCCTTTCAGAACCCTGGCCAGTGCCATACTGGTTCCAGCAACTTCCAGTGGCAGGAAGCCTGGGCCACAGCACCTACACCAATGTGCTGCATTGAAAATCAGGATAAATCCGCACCAAGGGAGATGTCTAATCAAGGCTCAGGTTTGCATTTCCTTCTCAATGGCATGTTGACAAAACAAGAAAAGACAGAAACAAACATGGTTAAGCTAACTTTCTTTCAGAAGCCAGTCGGTGAGAAGTGAAAATAGGAGAGTGCCCTAGGGCCAGCAGGGAGGAGCCAGCAGGAATATTCAGCACACCAGGGCCATACTGAGGCTGGGATCCTGCCTCTCTTAGCACTTTCCAGAGGCTAAGCTGCAAAGTTAGAGAAAACTGAGGTCAACCCAAAAGAGAGGGGGCCCATGGGGGAAATGTGACTATTAGGACACCTGGACAGCCTGAAGTTTAGAAAGCATGAAGTATATATAGTTGTGGTGCTATCTCTCCAATATATTCAAAAGAACTTAGGAAAGGACTACAGATGGTTAGAACAGGAATAGTAACAGTGCTGCCCATTTATGGAAAAGCCACTCTGTGCCAGGAGTATACACAACATCATTTTTTTCAACAACAGTCTTGCCCCATGGTCTATTTCACAGGCCCTGAGACTGGGATTCCAAGATTTTAAATTACTTGTCCAAGATAACCAGCTATAAGGGTTCAGAAATCATCCTTTCCACGTTGCTTGCTTTACACAGGAGGAAAACAGGCTCCAGGAGGGCAGAGCTGTGCCAAGGTCATCCTGAAAGTCCCAAGCATCCTTAGAACCTCTGAGCCCCAGAGACAATCTCACAAAATCCAGATGGTGACCTCAGTCGACTTGCTGGTTATATTCAAAGTTACCGTTTGGGCCACAGCGACAATCATCATTTTCCTTTCCTCTCCATTTTTAGAGAACAAAATCCCTATAAGTAGAAATCAAGCAAAGGTATTTAGATCAATCAAATATGTCATGGCATTGTGAGATCACTTCCTTTTGAATACATAAGGTCCAATACCTGATGTGACTAACATTTTCTACTCTGCAGAATGAAATCTGGGGCCAGAAATACCTGGATTTGGATGTAGCTCTAGTATTCACTGCTATGAATCTTTGGGCAAGTCACCTAAGTTCTACAAGCCACATTGTTCCTGGAAATGGGAGAGCTAGCCATTCATCCCACATACTTTTGAGTGCTTGCTGCATGTCAAGTGCAGTCGTAGGTGCTGGCAGTAGAGCAGTGAACACCCCAAAACTCAATGTTCTTGGCTGATATCCAAGTGGGTATAACTATAGGACCCTGACTGCAGGTTTTTTTGTGAGGAAAGAAGAGATATTCATGTAAGGGTCTTACAACAGTGCCTCCTGGTAAGCCATGATTTAACAAATCATGTCTGTTCAAATAATATAATTATGAATATTCTGATCACTTTTTTAAATGGGGCCAAGCCACATATTTTTTAAGGCAATAGAGAATATAAAAAAGTAGTTGGCTATATAGTTTGGTGAGCATTTAAGCATGTACTACCTGATGATCTAGGCAATTCAGTATCTAAGAAATATAAAGACGATCCAGCATATACTTCCGCAAAAGTAGCACAGGGTGCTGAGAGTACTTTGGAAGGGCCTCTTGCTGCTGCAAGATATAGTGCTGATGATTCTGGGATATGCCATTTGCCAGGCATTCCACTGGTCTTCCTGCCTCTCATTTTCATGCAGCACCCATGTGGCAGGTGCATTTGTCTCTATTTTACCAAGGAGGGAGCCAAGCCATAGGGAGGGTAAGAAATGTTTTCCCCTGTTAGGGCCAAGATGTGAACCCAAATCCCTAACACCACCAGGGGCATTGTTCTTTTCACTGCATATGTATTGCACTTATGGGAATTATGGGTCATTTAATTTTCTTTTCATCATCTTTTTAAATACTGAGCTTGCTACTTCCGGAGGAAAAGGAGATAATAAAAAAAGCTGTTTGTACTGTCCCATCTTTCTCTGTACCTTTGACATTGAAAAAAGTACGCGGTTGGGGGGAGGCACCTGGGTGGGTGGCTCAGTAGGTTAAGAGTCTGACTCTTGATTTCAGCTTCAGGTCAAGATCTCATGGTTAGTGGGTTCGAGCTCCACATCACTCTCTGTGTTGAGCATGGACCCTGCTTATGATTCTCTCTCCCTCTCTCTCTCTCTGCCCCTCCTATACTCACTCTTTCTCTCTCTCTCAAATATAAACTTTTTTTTAAGTGCAGGGATTTCTCTTTCTTACAAGCCTTTCCCAAATATACTTCATTCTTCCCTCCTTCCTGGGGACACACTAGGCCCCATTTTCCAGCTCCCTTACAGATAGACATGGCCGTGTGACTGAGTTAGGGTGGACGGAGCATGATGGGGAAGGACTGCTGGTCACTCCCCAACCTAGCTGATAAAAACTGTGTATGACACTCTTGCCCTCCTTGGAAGCCTGATGGTGAAGATGAACAACCAGAGAGTGATAGAAGACTGACTTCTAAATAACTACAAGTAACAGCGTACTCATCCCATGTGCCTGGTCACACATCACATGAGAGAGAAATAAACTTTCCCCAAACTAAACCCCTCAGATGCAGAGGTTTATCTATTAAAGCAGCAAACCTTAGCTAGTTTCAATGGCAGGCTCCTTTCCTTAAGGGTAACTATTATTATTAAATTCTACAATCTTGGCACCTAGCAAAGGGCTGGGTGTATAGTAAATTTAGGAAGGCTGGCCTGGTGGTTAGGAGAAGGGGTTTTGGGATCAGATCAGCCTAGATCTGACTACTGGCTCCAACACCTGTGAGCTGTGAGAGACTCTAATTTAAACTTTCTGATCTTCCATCTTCTCATTGGTGAAAGAATGAAAATAACCATACACGGCATAGTCATGCATCTTAAGATATGGTAGGGGAAAATGCTTAGCCTATAGGGAGTACATAATAGGCTCTTAGTAGCTGTAACATACTATTGCTAATACTGCCACTACTGATGATGATGCCATAGTGCTGATCAACTGATTCTGTTCAGTCCCCAACAGTAAGTGCTCGAGACTTGACCCAGAATATATGCACAGTTGTTGCATACATATATAATCACTCACATAAAGATGGGCAAATAAGCGGGCCTGTAAATGTTCTAAAGTGGCTTCTAAATAAAAACAATGATGGCTCTGTCCCTTCTTCACAATCATCTATTGTCACCATCTATAGCTTCTCCTTTTCCATCCCTCCCTTCTCTATACTTCTGTCTCCCTGGGTTCTTAAAAATTATAATTAACTCATACTTTGGACTCTCAGGATTATAAGGTATTATAGGATGGTAGAGCTAAGACAAATGCTTTAATTCACCAGCTGCCATGTATTTAATTAGAGATTCTGAAGAGTCCTCCTTACACAGATATGCCTTCCTAGCTCTTGCTGCGTGAGAGTGAGGGAGAGTGAGGGAGAGCGAGAAGGCTTTGTGCACAAGGACTCTAGGACTCTGAAACTTTTGGCTAGCATGGACTACTAGTCTGTCACATGAGCATCAGCTGGAAGCAGAGCAGGTTAGCTGTCAGCCCTCTGTCATGTGTTGCAGGCACACTTAGATGTCTTGAATGAGGTTCTATTTCCCTGGAGCACAGGAAAGCCCTGCACATGGTGGTGGAATGGGATGGGGGATAATCAAAGGTCCAAATTGCTTCTGGGGCCTCTTGTATTTTTATCTTTTTAATTGTTCTTATAATCTGGGAAGGGGTGGAGCAAAAGGCATTTGGCTCTCACTGACAAGATAGGTCTCACAATGCTTGGTTTGTGTTTGTGCATGCACACATGTGTGTGTCTCACACTCGCTAATGAAGTTGGCAGTTTGATAAATAGGGTTTATGTTTGCTCTTGCAGAGGAAAACCATTGCTCTCCAAAAAAATGCTTTTGTTGCACAAAGTGACTCTAATAATGACAATATTTAATAAAATTAAAATCCAGGTTGTAAACAGAAAAGCTGACAGACTTGTCGATTCTTTTCCCTGTCTGGAGCAAACAGTGAGTTTCTGGCCAACACCAGAGACCTGAGTTGCAGTTCCAGAGTGCGGTCAAACTAAGTATCATATTTTGAGTAGTCAAATTGACAGTGAGGAATAGGGGTTCACAAACAATCTTCCCAAGATTGTTTCACACTGCAGACTGAGGCCATGTGTCTCCTCTTCCTATCCTCCTGGCAGGGATAGAGACAATGTCCTCTTCCGATGCTTAGAGTCAAGGCATCTTGGGGTTGAGTCCATTGCTGACTCCTGCAGTTCCTTCCCAATTCTTTCAATGAAGCCAATGTCCTACCACAGAACATCTAAGTCCTCACTGAGTTTGAACACTACAATCCTGGCATAGAGTCCCTTCCCAATGTTGCTTAACAGCTCTTACCAGTGTGTACATTCCATTAGATCTTCTCAGGAAGTTATCTTCACTGAACCTTGAATATCACAGGCTCACTCTACCTGCATCCTTGTGCTAATGGTGTAATGGTCTCCTGTGCTGCCCTTTCCATCCCCTCCGTTTTGCCAAACCACACTCTCCAGGATCCCACTCTCTGCCACCTCATCCACAAAGTTCTTAAGTATCTTCCTCTGCTTCAGTAGTCACATATAATTATTTATAATTTTATTTTTTCTTTGTTGTGTATCCTGTCTTCCCACCTAAATCATAAAGCCTTTGAGGATATGAGACAGGTTTATACACTGCTGTCCTGTCATGGATAAGCATGGTCATGGTGAGCCCACCCCAAATTCCAAAACCTAAGTGTTCCGCTGCCTGATTTATAGAGAGGGTTACACTGCATCTCCTAGGGCATAAACTCACAGATAACTTCTTGCTGAGAAGCTTCTCTGTGTGTTGGAGAACACCTCTGATATTCATTAGAACCAGGTCCCCAAGGAACAGAATCCAAGACAGTTGTGTCATTATTATGTGTACTTGCTCCCTTTTCTCCCACTGAAAGGCCTTGTACAGTCACTACAAGGTCTTCTTTACTAAGAGAACTATCATTAACTCCTCTTGTTTCATCCTACCTTTCTGACCCCTTTCCATTCCTTCTCTCCCACCATTCCCAGATGAGGCCAAACACCAATTTCACACTGTCATCTCATTAATAGACTGATATGAAGCTAGTCAAACGTGAAATGGGCTTCAGTGAGTATGTCCAGCCAGGCAAGAGAGAAAGCATCATTAAAGATAATGTCCAGGTTTGGGAATTGGGCAATGGACATGATAAGACTGAATTTCATCCCAGGGCAAGACAGATGGGGAGACTATGAAGAAAATGGAGGGATCATCCATGGAGCCCTGTTATCCTCATGGGTAAATAACAGAACCTCTGGAGTCAAGTTTTGCTCTCAACTTACAGGTATGCCAGAATCTTCTCAAGTCTGAAAAACATATTGACTATCTCTTCATTATGGTCCCCGTTACTTTCTCTTTCTATCACTTATTTGCATATCTGAGTTTCTTTCTTGATTGTGACTTCCCTATGGGAAGGAGGTCATCTCATTGGCAACCTGAATCCTGAGAAGCTAGCACACAACCTGCAACTCTGTAGGTTTGTTGAACGAATGAATGAGCAAGTGAGTGGAGTAGGTAGGGTTAATCTGAAGCCTATTCTCAGACTTCTCCTCCCTTAACTTTTGGTCCCTGTCTTTGAAAAAACATTCATTTTTTAAATTAAAAGATGAACAAATGCAAATTAGAAATAATCTGTAGGTATCATTTTGGACTAACTCAATTAATGAAAATATTCCTAAAGCAACAACACCCAATGCTGTCAAGCCTGCATGGGAAATGCCATAGGTACTACATTGGTGGCAGACTGGTAAAGCTCTCCGGAAATCAATAAATCCTTCATTTACTAATTTAACAAACATGTACCGAGGGCCTACTGTGTCCTAGGCACTGGACTAGGTATGAGGGATTTAAGAGGGTAAAAATACAGGATCCCATCTTGATGTAGAAACACACAATGATCAAGTAGTCACAAAACTTGTGTGAGTAAGAGAAGAAAGAATGCATCAAAGACAGCTAGAAGGGGCCCCCAACATGGACATGGGAGGTCCAGGATGGGTTTCCCCCAGAGCTAAGAGCCAAACTGAGATCTCAAGGTTGATCAGCAGTTTGCCTAGGAGGAGGAGGAAGGGAAGCCCATGAAAACGAGAAAAACATGCTTCATTTGAGACAAAGAGAAGAATATAGGAAGGGGATGGGTCATATGTGGTATGAAGATTGAGTAACATAAGTGATTCCAAGTCAACAAGGGTTCCGAAAACTTTTTCAAGGACTTTGGGGACTCCTAAGGGTGGTAGGACCTTTACAGTGAGATGTTATGACCAGACAAGCCCAATGGGAAGAGTGGTCTTCACCCAATGGAGAAGCGACAGGAGGAGATAGGCATGAGTGTGGGGAATGGAAGTAGGATGTGGTTTCAGTAACTCAGAAGAGAGATCATGTTAGCCTGAGCCAAGGTAGTAGCAGTAAGAATTTATTCAAGACAGATTTATTCAAGAAATTGGAGACATTACTGGGAGAACCTGGTAGTTTACAGGATGTGAGAAGTATAGGAGAGGATTATCACATAGGAGGAGTTGGGGTAGGGGGTGCATTCATTGAGAAGAGAACATAGAAAGGTGGACAGGGAATAGCAAGGGCCATTGGATATCCCATCTCTTTTTCCTCCTGGGGATTTCTCTTAGGAAGAATTTTAGTAAAAGGTAAAAGCCATAGGATGTAAAGTATGTGTGACAACGCAATCTATAAAAACTGGACAACAATGTACATGTCCAATAATGATAGTGCTTATTATATGCCAAGCATTGTTCTGAGTGTTTGACACAGAGAAACTCATTTCATCCTTACAACAACCCTATAAAGTAACTCCTGTGTTGACTCCTACCTCACAGATGAGCAACCAAGGCACAGAGCCAGGATATGGACTAGAGGGTCAGCCTCCTTAGTGCCTAGTTATACTACCTCTCTCCATCATGGGGAGGTTTCGGTAAGAAACCACACATTGAACACATCAGCAGGCTTGAATCTTAGACAGCCACTAAACAATCATTAAGGTAATTCCATGGAAACAAGGAAAATGTGTCTAGTGTATCATTAAATAAAAAATCAGGGGAAATGGTGTGTAAAGGCTGAAAATAATTATATTAAAAGATGTGCACACATGGGTCAGATCTGGAGGATAATTTAGCATGATGTACACAGATGTGCTCTTCAGGTGATGGGATTAGGGTGATTTTTATAATCAATTTTCCATTACTATTGGTGATACCTATCTTTTATCTAATGAAAAAGTTAAAACAAGACACAAAAAACATGTTTGAGTTATATATAATGCCAATTTATGAAGTAGAAAAACAGGCACAACTAATCTATAGACAAAGAAATCACAACAGTGGTTGCCTTAGGTCTGGGCACCCTAGATTGTCTGGGGGCATGAGATACTTTCTTGGTGGGGGAGGAAAATGTCCTACAGATAGGTTTAGATGATGGTCACCCAGGTATCTTTTTGTCAAAACCCACTGAACTGTATTTTGAGATTTCACTCTATGTAAGCTGTAATGTTTACTGTATATAAACAGTGCCTCAGTTTTTAAAATAGTACAGGGAGTATTACAGCTAATTTTATGTATCAACTTGACTGGATCAGGGGATGTCCAGATATTTGGTTAAACATTATTTCTGGGCGTGTCTATGAGGATGTTCCAGATAAGATTACACATTTAAATCAGTAGATTCAGAATATGGCCCTCCGTGAAGGTGGTGGGCATCATCCAATCCTTTGGGGGCCTGAAGAGAACAAAAGTCAGAGGATGGAAGGATTTGCCGTCTCTCTTCTACCTCCCTGAGCTGGGACATCTCATCTCATCTTCTGCCCTAGGATTGCGATTTATACCACTGACTCCCATGATTCTCAGACCTTCAGATTTGGACTGAATTAACTACCAGCTTGCCTGGATGTCCAGCTTGCAGATATGACATGGTGGGACTTCTCAGCCTCCATAGCCATACAAGCCAATGCACAGGGACAGTCAAAACAAAGACTTCCATTTTGTCATTTCCTTCTTCTCTCTAATCTATCAATGCCATCCAAAGCAACAGCCCATTTCTCTACCCAGTGTTCTCCTTATACAAAAGGTAATTTCAATGGGGTAGCACAATTCCCTAAAACGGGGGTCCTCCACCAGGCCAATTCCAGCCTGCCACCAGTTTTTTTTTTAATGTTGTATTTATTTTTGAGAGAGGTAGAGACAGAATGAGCAGAGGAGAGTCAGAGAGAGGGGGAGACACAGAATCCGAAGACAGGATCCAGGCTCTGAGCTAGCTGTCAGCACAGAGCCTGAAACAGGGCTCAAACCCACAAACTGTGAGATTATGACCTGAGCCAAGTCAGACGCCCAACTGACTGAGCCACCCAGGTGCCCCCAGTTTTTTTTTTAATAAACAAAATTTAATTGGAACACAAGCCACATCCATTTGCTGATATGTCTATGGTTGCTTTCACAATACAATGCAGAATTGAGGTGTTGCAAAAAGACCATGTAACAGATAAAGCCCAAAGTTTTTGCTATGTGGATCTTACAGAAAAAGCTTGCCAATTCCATCCCTAGAGAATGTATGGAAATATATAGGAGTGTTTGAGGTTGTTACAGTGACTGATGGGACGTTACTACTGTATTTACTGAGTACACTTACTTTACTGTCTAATGAAGAAGCACCCTGCCCTGACCAGCTCTAGTAATAGTGACCCCACTGAGAAACTCACTTTCCAAGCAGGTTCAGAACCTAGAAGAGGAAGCTACAGTCAAGACTCATGCTTCCACACAAATTAAAACTTTGCAAAATTTCATTTCCCCCACTTAGATGCACTGTTCTCCCCCCCACTTTTTTTTTCTATCTTTAGGCAAGAAGCATCAGAAAAGCACCCACCTCTTAGCTTCCTTAACTTTATCTAACTTTGCAGTTACTGTTTGACAGCTTTTCTTACAGGTTCCCTTAGGACCTAGTTTTAGAATCAAGAAGAAGTGTTTTAAAAGTTGCCAAACCCAAGTTTAACAGAAGGAGACAGAAATACCCACCAGCGTTCTAACTTGTTTAATCACACATTCTCCACCTCTCCCAAGTGGGACTGAGAGAGGGTGTTCTGCTTTTCCCATCAGAATCAGCACTTCAGAGTTTGCAAAACACTTTCTGGATGCAATAGATGCAGCTGTGTGTGATAGACTGCATGGATAGCGTAACTCTCCGTTTTAAAGAAAAAGAGAAGGAGTGATTTGCTCACAGGTAAGGGGGTAAACTTAACTTAAATTGGGTATGTTGCCTTTGAGTTTGGAGGTCTTTCTCAGGAGATGCCTGTTAAAATTGTACTCAAGCAATTTAACAGCAGAATCCCAGAAATACTGCAGCCTTTCAAGAGCATATCAGACCACAGAAAGGGATGGGAAGTAGGACAGGATTCAGCCTGTTTTGCTTGTGAATGCTTACATGTCTGTCTTTGTAGTAAACTCAGCACATTGAGGGCTGAGCTATGTCTTATTCATTTTCATCTCTTTGCATTCCAATGTCTAGTAACATACATGATACATAACAGGCATGTAATAAATGTTGAATGAACACATAAATGAACAGAATTCATTTCATCCTCTCTATCTTTTTCTTTACCAAGAAGAAATCAGAAGATGATAGCAAACCACAAAGAAAATTAAAATGCTAGCTAACTTATTTGTAAGATACCCAGTGCTCTTCCAAACATATATACATCTTTACTCACTGATTCACTTTAACAGCATCTGAGTTTGGTACTATTCTCATTTCCATTTACTTTGCAAAGGAGAAGACTAAAGACCAGGCAAGTTAGAAAACTGACCTAAGATCACAGGGTAGGGAAGCAGAAAAGCTGGCATTTGAACTCAGGCCTGGTAGTTTCTGGTACCGGGACTCAAAATGACGATTATTCTGCATTCAATGCTAAACGCTGGGGCGATGCAATCCCATCATCCCATTCAGCCATTCAGTTGGGGGGGGGTAGGCATTCCTTTTATAAGATGGATGTATTTTCAATGGAATCCACCCTTAACCCAGGGAAACAGAGAAGGAAGACTGCTCAATTTGTCAGCATTCATATGAAGCAACTCTCTCCAGAAAAGTCCCTGCAGAGCTGTAGGAATATGTGGATACATGGATATTTGATCCTGTAGTTTCAATAAAACAGAACTTGGGCCCCACACTATGTGATAAATGGTTCAATAAGTAGGGTAATATAATGCAGTCAGAAAGAAATACATTTTTACGTGCCAAATGGAACTGTATAACACCAGCAACAGCTTGGGCGATCATCTAATGAAAATGCTTTTGTGCTGGGTTGGAAATGAAGGGGTGAGGAACACTCATGTTTGGAAGTTTAACAACTGTGTATGTCTTAACTTCTTGCAATTTAAATTCAAGATAAACTGAGCAGTTTAGAGGCAGATACTATCAGAGGGACTAGGCCCAGAGAGGTCTGTGCAAGGGGTGAGGGAGAGGAGAAAAAGCCAAAGTACTGTCATTTCTTGAAAAGTAGGCATGCGACTTATTTTCAAATTCACCCTGAACTTATTAAAATATTTTTACTTCAGGGGCGTCTGAGTGGCTCAGTCAGTTAAGCATCTGACTTCAGCTCAGGTCATGATCTCACGGTTTGTGATGCTGGGCCCCACGTCGGGCTCTGTGCTGACAGATCAAGGCCTGAAGGCTGCTTCAGATTCTGTGTCTCACTCTTGCTGCCCCTACCCTGCTCATATTCTCTCTCTCCCCCTAAGAATAAACAAAATTAAAAAAAAATATCTTAAGTTCACGTCTTGATAGTGACTGATAGCATGATCAGCTAAACTCAAAATTGAGAGCCTAGGTTTTTCTGGTAAGAGTTTTTCATCTCGACAAACCAGTGATTATTTAATATATCTTTGTTAAATAAGGCAATGATTAAAGAAAGAAAGAATGAAAAAAACTGTTAAGTGCCTCATATGCCTGATGTTGAAACTTGTATCGTGTTTAACTTCCATATGAATCCTATGAGATAGATATAAATAATAGCTCTATTTTTGAGATGGAAAAACTGAGGCACTGGGAGGGCTTGAGTTTTAAGTGACTGAGTGGACAGTTACAACTCACACTCAGGAGAATTGTTCTGATCACCTCTTATTCACCCCGTTGGTAAAGGCGGGCTCCTCTGACCTAAATAGTACAAAAAAGGGTGCCTGGGTGGCTCAGTCGGTTGAGCATTTGACTTTGCCTCAGGTCATGATCTCAGGATTCATGGGTTTGAGCCCCTCATTGGGCTCTGTGCTGACCTCTTGGAGCCTGGAGCCTGCACCAGATTCTGTGTCTCCCTCTCTCTGCCCCTCTGCCTCTTGTGCTATCTCTCTCTGTCTCTCAAATACAAATAAACATTAAAAATTTTAAAAATAGTATGAAAAGGCCTAACACACGGCACCCCACAGGGGACAGATGAGACCAACAACGCTTGGCGGTCACATATACTCACAGCCCCAGAAAGCTAAGTGCAACCATGTGAAGGTTGCACTCACAGCAGAGGCAACCATCCAGGGGCTGCAGAACATAAGCCCTGTAGTGACAAGAGTGTGAGATGGCCCTTGCTCGCACAGGATGATGTGCCTAGTTTGTCGGAATAATTCCACAGGCTGGCAGGGAGATGACACCCATTAGGTTGAGGACCAGTTGGAGTACAGATGATCCAGCTGACAAGGGAACTAACCAGGTGGAGAGCCTCTCCTGCTGGGTGGAGGGACATGTCTGGTAAGAAGAGGGGAATTCTGAGTTAGATCTTTAGGGTCCTGTGAGGCTCAAAGATGTCCCCCAAAATGCATAAAGTTTCAGGTCTTAGGGCACCTGGATGGTTTAGTGGGTTAAGTGTCTGAATTTTTTATTTCTGCTCAGGTCATGATCTCACACGTTGTGAGATCAAGCCCCTCACTGGGCTCAGTGCTGAGCATGTGCCTGCTTGGGATTCTCTCTCTACCCTCCCTCACTCATGCACACACTCTCTTCCTCCCTCTCTGTCTCTCAAAATAAATAAAGAAACATTAAAAAGTAATTCAGATCTTAGACTACATGGGTGACTTTGGATCAGCAACTCACAATCAATGCATTATTGCCATTCCTCCCCACCTTTCTTGATTTATCTTCCCATGTCTTGTATAAATATACACACCCTCTTCCTCCATTACTTCAACAAAGAAAAAAGGGCAGGTATGAAAAGGTGGAATGAGCATCTTATTGGAATCGGGACCAGTAGGTAAGTGCTCGGGTCCTAGTTCTGCTGTCCAGGAGCTCTAGAATTATAAGCCTTTGTTTTCTCTGCAGAATGAGAATGCTACCATTTCTACTTCAAATGGTGGTTCTAAGATTAAGTGAAATAAAAGAAAGTCTTTTAAAAAGCAATTTGAGTGAACGACTGACTACTTATAAGCATGACTCTCATCATCTCTGTATTTCTTTGACCCCAGGGGAATTTTTTAAAGGAGAAAAGTAGAAAAGAGTGTACCATTGTAACAAACAGTAACAAAAACTAAGTAAAAGAAGTATCATTAAACCATTTTGAGGGTTTATTAGTGTTCCCCTCTGTGCTAAACACTTACCACCATCTCAATTCATTTTTATAACTCATCAGGTTGGCACTAGCATTATTCCCCTTTGAAACAGGAGTTCAAGGAGACTCTGGAAAAAAAAGTAAACTTCTCAAAGCCAAGTTACACAGCGGGTAGGTGACAAAGTGGGGCTCTCCACCCAGGTCAGTGCAAATTCAGAGCGTGGGCCCTTACCCTCCAAATGACATCCCCACAAGAATACCTGGGTGATAGAGGAGGCTAAATAATGCTCCTCTCAAAAATGTCCTGGTCCCAATCCCCAGAACTTGTCAATATGTCTCCTTATACAAAAAAGGGACTTTGGGATTCCAGGGTGGCTCAGTCAGTTAATGTCCCACTGGATTGCTCAGTCAGTTGAGCCTATGATTATGAATCAGGTCATGATCTTATACTGAGTTCAAGCCCTGCATCTGGCTCTCTGCTGTCAGCACAGAGCTTGCTTCAGATCCTCTGTCCCCTTCTCTCTCTGAGCCTCCCCCACTAGCACAATAACATACACTCATACTCTCTCAAAAATAAACATTTTTAAAAGGGGGGACTTCACAGATGTGACTCAGTTAAGGATCTAAAGATGATCATGGATGGAGAGATTATCATGGATCATAATTACAACAGTCCTTATAAGAAGACAGGAAACTCAGAGTCAGAAAGAGATTTGAAGTTGCTCTGCTGTTGACTTTGAAAACAGAGAAAGGGGCCACCAGCCAAGGAATCCAAGTGCACTCTAGAAGCTAGACAAAGCAAGGAAACATATGCTCCTTAGAGCCTCCAGAAGGAACACAGCCCCACCCACACCTTCATTTTAGGCCTTTTGACCTTTGTGACTTTTGTAACCTGTGAAGTAATTTATTTGTGGGATCTTTTTTTAACCGTTGCAGTTTGGATAATTTGTTACAGCAGCAATAGGTGGGGGTTAGAATATTATTGCACAAGAACAATTTGCTCTAAAGCTGCACTGTCCAAATATGGCGGCCAAGAGCCACCATATGGAGCTATTTGAAGTTAAGGTCAATCAATTACTAAATTTGAAATTCAGTTCCAGTCATACTAGCCTTATTTTTGGGCTCAATAGCCATTTGTAGCTAGTGGCCGGTGTATTGGACAGTTCTGATATAAAATATTTTCTTCATCATAAAGTCTCCTAGAGAATGTCACTCTGGAGGCAGAAGGCTAAAGCATCTCCATACCTGCAAATATTTCCATACATGTGGCATAAAGAGTTCACTGGACACCAGGGGTGATGTAAGCAGACTGTGTGTGTTCAAATCCCAGCCCTGCCTCTTTTTAGCTGGGAGTAAACTGGGGATGCCAATAATAGCACTTAGCCCAGTGGTTCATTATGAAGACTGAATGTAGACAATGCATGCAAAATGTTTTAGCACAGTCACTGCCACATACGAGTGGGCATTCAATAAATATCAACCTTTATTACTCTTAAGCCCAGATCAATTTGAAAAGGTCCACTGAGAGTCTGTCTAAGGCCTGTTTGAGTGCAATATTCTGAAAACAACTCTGTGCCTGGAAAGCAAGCAAAGAATAGAAGCATTGCCTGTAAGAAAATATTACATAAGACACTTCCCCAGAATGCAGTATCACGGCCATGTGAATACAAATCACTGACGTGCAAATACTCCTCAGAAATATTTATGATGGAACTTCAGCACCAACCCAAACAGCCTTCACATAGTGAAACGAAACCATAAATTATTTCCAAGAACATTGTAATGCCAAGGGAACTCACTTAATTATCCATTATCCCAGAAATGTAGACATAATGTTAATTAAAATGAAGGGGAAAAGCCATTTCCATTTTTTATTAAGATTCATTGGGCTTTTGAAGAGCTCTGTGCCCTGAAGGCTGGGCCAGGTGATGGAGAGCTCATCCTGGGGAGGCAAAAACAGCCACCTAGACAAGAGGGGCATCTCAAGGTCAAAAAACAGCACCTACAAAATGGAAGAAAAATTGTCTGGCCCTCACTTCCTAATCTTTCTCCCATGGATGCCTATGTTTCCACCATTAGGAATTATTTTTCTTTCATCTGGACATTGACACATTCTTATTCTCTTTTTTAAATTTTTTTTTTAATGTTTTATTTATTTCTAGGAGAGAGAGAGAGACAGCGTGAGCAGGGGAGGGTCAGAGAGAGAGGGAGTCACAGACTCTGAAACAGGCTCCAGGCTCTGAGCTGGCAGTCAGCACAGAGCCCGACGCGGGGCTCGAACCCACGAACTGCGAGATCATGACCTAAGCGAAAGTCGGATGCTTAACCGACTAAGCCACCCAGGCGCCCCCTCTTATTCTCTTTTTTAAAACCCTCAAATTTCTGGACGTGATGGCATAATGTGTCTGCAATATTTCATCAAGCTCTAAGAATGCAGACTAGCAGACCCTTGGTTTTATCCCTTTATTTTCCAGAGCCCTGAGGCTACACTAAAACTCCTGTGGCTGGCCAGAGCGGCCGGAGGGAGGGAGGGAGGGAAATGCATAGTCTAATCGGTATTGGACAAGCATAATAGGCCTGGTTTCAGAACCTCACCTCTGACCAATCAATGCAACTTTGTTTTTATTTTTATTTATTTTTTTAAGGCAACTTTGTTTTTATAGCTTATAATTGAATTCTGAATAATTCTGGTCTGGCTTGTATCAGACCTTCCCATTCAGTGCCCCTCCAACCTCCATCTGTCTTCTCTCCTTCAAGAAAGACCCAGGTATAATGCTGGGCATAGAATTAATTGGGAGAAAGAGGGCTGGGGAAGGGGAGGTTTGTTGAGAGAATCTATGGCAGGTAAGAGAAGTGGAGTGAAGAATGCTGTGGCCCCTGTAGGGTACACAGAAAACCCCAGAAAAGGAGGAGTTACCTTGAGCTGATTTCAGAGTGTAGATTCTACCACTCTGGGATCAAACCACACGCACCAAGACTTTATAAGCACTTTAGAATTTCCAAGTTCATGTGAGATTTGTTTAGAGTAAAATCGAGGGCAGGAGAAGTTATTTTTAAAATAAATTTTAAATCCTCTGGCATATAGAAAAGGAAACTCTAATGGCATCCTATAGCCATGATACATAGTAGGCACTCTTATCAATGTGTATGGATGATGATTAGTGAGTGGATAATTAAACATGTCATTTGCTTAGTTGTTGATGTCTACCACCTACTGGGGTATGTTGGAGAAGCTGGAAATTTCTCTCTGTAGAAAAAGATGGAAAAGAGCCAGAGAGGAGCTGATATTTATTGTCCACTATTGAACATTTGTTGAACATGTGTAGACATTACACGTGTTTGTTTATAGTGCTGACACACATCTATATGACACACCCATCAGAATGGCCAAAATCTGGAATAATGACAACAACAAGTGCTAAACGTGAAGCATTAGGAACTCTCATTCATTGTTGCTGGGAATGTAAAATGGTGCATCCAATTTGGAAGACAGTTTGGTGTTTTTTAAGAAAACTAAACATGCTCTTACCATACAACCTAGCAACCGTGCTCCTTGGTATTTACCCAAAAGAGCTGAAAGCTTATGTCCACACAAAAACCTGCACATGGATGTTTGTAGCAGCTTTATTCATAATTGCCAAAACTTGGAAGCAACCAAGACACCCTGCAGTAGTGGATAAACAAACTGTGGTACATCCAGACAATGAAGTATTATTCAGTGCTAAAAAGAAATGAGCTACCAGTCCGTGAAAAGACATGGAAGAGACTTAAATGTATACTACTAAGAAGAGGAAGCCAATCTGAAAAGTTCACATACCATGTGATTCCAACTATAGCACATTCTGGAAAAGGCAAAAGTATGGAGACAATAAAGAGATCAGCAGTTGCGAGGGGGTTTGGGTGGGGAGTGGACAGGTAGAGCACAGAGGATTTTTAGGGTAGTGAAAATACTCTGATGATGCCCTAATGATAGATACATGTCATTATACATTTGTACAGTCTCAGAGAATGTACACCAAGAGTGAATCCTAATATAAACTCTGGACTTAGGGTAATCATGACCTATCAAGATAGGTTCACTAATTGGAATAAATGTTCCACTACAGTGGAAAATGTTGAGACTGTGCACCTGTGGAGACAGGAAGTGTACGGGAAATCTTTGTAACTTTCTCCCAATTTTTCTGTAAACCTAAAACTCCTCTTTAAAAATTTTTTTAATAAAACTAAAGCACTGACTCACATATATAACTCTTGCTAGAGCCTCATTTGTTCTTGCTCTTGGAATTTCCAGGGCCTCTGTTTCCTCCACAGTAAAGCTCTCTCATAGGTCAGTTTCTTTCTACATCAACTCTCTGTAATCTGATCCCTTAGCTAGAGAACAAATATCCAGGACTTGCACATAACTCACAATGTGATTTTCTTCTAAGGTCTCCCTGCTGCCTACATTCTGCATTAGTTTTCTAGAATTGCTGTAATAAAGTACCACAAACAGTGGCTTATACAACTGGAATGTGTTTTCTCCCAGTCTGGAGGCTGGAAGTCTGAGGTCAGGGCATCAGCAGGGCTCGGTCCTCCTGAGGGGTGGGAGGGAAAATCTGTTACAGGCCTCTTTCCTTGGCTTATAGATGCCTGTCTTCTTCTGTGTCCCCACATGGTCTTCCTACTATATGTGTCAGAGTTCGAACTTCCCCTTCTTATAAGGACACCAGTCATACTGGATTAGGGCCCAACCCAAACACCTGATTTTCACCCAATAACCTCCATAAAGACCCTATCTCCAAATAAGGTCACATTCTGAGGACTTTGACATAAGGATTTTCAGGGGCCACAGTTCAACCCATAACACATCAACAGAAAAGGCCAGATTTAGAATGCAGTCCCTCACGTCTCTTCTATCTCCTATTGCATCAATTTAATTGACTCTGATCTTTTTATGGTAGTTTATAGGCTCTACAACCAGGGTTTCTGCTGACATCTACCCTATCTCTATCCTACTTCTTTGCTTTTCTAACTTTTTATCCCTTGAAAATGTAAAACACTTGAGTACAATAGGTTGAACAACAACAACAACAATAACAACAGAGGTGGTCAGTGTGACCTAGCTTCTCATTTGGGCATCTCATGCCTATGTCCCATGGAGTTGGCTCCATTTGGACACAATAAAAATCATTTTCTAATAAAGCACCGCAGGAAGCAGCAGAGGCTAGCCTGACCTCCCATTTAATGGCACCCACATGGGCTTAGCCCAGAATCATCTGCTTCCTCCACAGCAGGCAGACTCAAATCTGCACAAGAGTAATACACAGAAGAGCAGATTTTGGCAACGATGCAGAGTTTCAGCCAAAATAAATGCTACCACCTGGTAGCTTTCGAACAGGATCCATGCCGGTATTTCATTTGGGCTGAAAACACCAGAAAAATAGTATTTTGCATTTTGCACCTGTAGCCATGCTTCCTGTCAGCCACATATCACTTTCCAATGATGTCATGAGGTGGGAAGGACTAAGTGTAATCTAAAGGGGTCTCAACAGGGAGAGCATGTTGGATTCAGGGTTTCTAGTAAGATGGGGGGGGGGGAGCTCTAGTGTCCGATGAAATTTTAGCATCCATTTCTTCAGAAGCTCACATACCTTGGCAACCCCCATTTGATGCACATTTCAGTGATCCTTTGTTAAATCAATGGTATCCCTGCCAAATGCGTTCACTTATCTCATTACACTTCAACTTCGCTTATGTTCCAAAAACTAAGCATGGAGGTAAATGTTATATACCTCACACGGGCACGCACACATTCATTAAGCATGCACACTATAGAGAAGTCTGACTTAATGAAAGTTTATTTGAAGAGAATTCTTATTTAAATGCAGTTTACTCTTGCAAATGGAAATGGGTTATTTTTGGATAATTGCATAGCTGGGTGAGCTATGCATTCACTCTGCTGGGTGGCCTGACTGTTTCTTAACCTTTTCTAACTGGAACAAATATATATTTTTTTCATCTGTAGAGAGAAACTAATGGGACTTCATTAGGTCAAGAGTATGGTCATGACGCTTAAGGACTGAGAAGAAATACAAGTAGAAATCCTCAAGGAATAATGCTGGGTGAGGGGAGGAGGCAACCAGGCTGAAAGCTCTCATTTTGATACCACTGAGTATTAGGTCCAGCAAAAACAACTAATGTGGGTCTTTAAATATCTAATTACAATAAACAGGCTTCCCCTTTCAAATAAAAGCTTCATTTATGCCTTTTTAGGAGTCGAGAGGAAAGCCACCCTATAAATATAATGGGGAAGATACTGAGAGTGCCTTAGCAATCCATAGTGTATAGTTGGAAGTCTACTAACAACGTCAGGAAGCTGGAGATGTGTGTGAGCTTGGAAGCCAAGCAGGTGAGACTGGGACAAGTCCAGCTCAGTGTGATGTCTGTAAGGTCTCCGCATACCCCATGCTCCATTCCTTTCTGTCCATAGGACCTTCATGTCCTCACCCACTCCCCACCCCCCACTCCCCAGCTGATGGGCAATTCAGGAACTTAGGCACCAACTGTCATTCACATAGCTCAGCTACTCTCAGTTACAGCTTTCAGCATTCCATCTTTTTTAAAAATGTTTTTTATTTATTTCCGAGAGAGAGAGAAAGAGACAGCATGAGCAGGGGAGAGTCAGAGAGAGAGGAAGATACAGAATCCGAAGACAGGAGCCAGGCTCTGAGCTAGTTGTCAGCACAGAGCCCAACGCGGGGCTCAAACCCATGAACTGTGAGATCATGACCTGAGCCAAAGTCGGACGCTCAACCGACTGAGCCACCCAGGTGCCCATCAGCATTCCATCTTAAGCCTACCCTGGCAGAATCTCCCTCCTTTCAGTAATAACACCTACAAGCAGTTCCCTATCTTATCTATCTCAAAGTCAAAAGAAAAGTGTGGGCTATAAGAAGGTAAGATGAGCAGCTGTCTTGAAGTTTCTTTATTTCATCTAGAGTCTTTTCACAAACCCAACTTTTCCCCTCCAACCTGTGGTTAGAACTGAATGCCCAGATCTCCAGGGGATCTAGAGGAAACAAACAAGGTATACGACACTCGCTCTTAAAGCCTGGGTGTTGCCTTACACAACTGACTGACACAGAAGTCTCTGCAGCTTGAAATCAACAATAAGAACCAGAAACAAATGGACAGAAAAAAACAAACAAAACCCTGCAATAAGATGATGGGCACTCCATGTGGAGGACTCATTATCTGCAAGCCATGGTACAGACTGAATTTTAAGTAGATGTTTAAAGACTAGATGAGTTTGGAAATAGTGGCTCCCTAATGAGAGATTAAATAAGTTGGGAATTGATCAGAAAGGATAGAAAGTAAAGGACCTCTAAGGCAAGAGGGGGACATAGCCTTATATTCTATGACTTTTCAAACATGGAAAGAGGACACCTATGGACAGGTCAGGGGTAAGGGCCCATCCTTTGTATGCTGATGCCCACAGTTTGGAGCGTAGTAGGAAGCCCAAGGGAAGTGCATAGGACATACACTATGGGTAAACTGACCTGAATTTAGTATCCTCATGCCAGCCAAAGAAGTGGGCACTTGGCATATAGTATCTCACTCCATTCCCACAATAGCCTTATGAAATAAATCCTGCTGCCCATTGACTGCTGGGAAGGGTAAGGTCATTTGGCCAGATCCACTCAGCTGTAGATGTTAGACTAAGATTCACAGGGTTCTTGACGATCTGTCTAGTGAATAAAAAAGCACTGGCAAATGTTACAGGTGTCTTTCCAAACTTGTCCACAAGTGCCTGCAAGCATCTCTGCTAATTACTGTGAAGCCTTTGCTTGGGTGGTTGCTGATAGTCTCTTTTTTGGTATAACTGAAACCCATAGGCTCGATTCATATGTCCACTCCCCAAGAACATGCCTACCTCTGTCAACAGAGCTTAGACACAAGTAGGGCAGGGCTAAGGGTACCTAGAGCAGAGTATTCCCCAAACCAAAGCAACTACACGTGGTTCTATAAAGGACCTAGTTCAACAAAGCCACCAGCTGTTTTCCAATGGGACATAATTTCAAATTTCAATGCCATGTCTTTCGGAAAATACCACATTAATTTTTTTTGTAAATTTTATTTTAATTTTTAATGTTTTATTTATTTCTAGGAGAGAGAGAGAGACAGCGTGAGCAGGGAAGGGTCAGAGAGAGAGGGAGACACAGACTCTGAAACAGGCTCCAGGCACTGAGATGGCAATCAGCACAGAGCCCGACAAGGGGCTCAAACCCAAGAACCGCGAGATCATGACCTAAGCGAAAGTCGGACGTTTAACCGACTAAGCCACCCAGGCGCCCCTATTTTTTTTAATGTTTATTTATTTTTGAGAGAGACAGAGAGCACGGGTGGGGGAGGGGCAAAGAGAAGGAGACAGAACCCAAAGCAGGTTCCAGGCTCTGAGCTGTCAGCACAAAGCCCAACATGGGGCATGAACGCACAAAGCATGAGATCATGACCTGAGCCAAAGTTGGATGCTTAACTGACAAGCCACCCAGGTGCCCCAGAAAAAAAATCACATTAAAAACTTTTATCAGAATATGCTAATTAATATAATTCACTAAAGAAATTATTCTCTAGCAGGTGGCTGCCACGAATCTTCTGCAAAAATGCTGAGCAATATGGAACTTCCCAACAGAACCCAAAATGACAGGGATTGGACTCGCCCCAAGGAAGGAGGAATGCCTTGTGTTTTCAGAATCAGGAAACAAAGCAATTCAGACTGGTATTTGCTGTAAGGGATACCCACTTCCAGAGTTCCAGGCACTAATGGACAGAGCAGGAAAGGAGAATTTAAGTGTTAAGGGAGGCTGAATCTTCAAGGCAGCAGACACATTTGCTCCTCAGTGGGATGTCTACTGTTCTCAAAGTCTCCCAGCCTATGGGTTACTGCTGTCACTGCCTTTGTTTCTGGGATGCAGAGGTTAGCTTGCAATGCCAGAGAGTCGAGCATAGTAAGGTGGTAGAAGCCAGCTTGGTAGTGCACATGTAACAGAGCAGCCAACAGCTTGGGTTCTCACCAAGAGAAATCCAAGGCCAATGGAACCTCCTAGCATGGAGGCTAAACTCCATTATAGATGCTGCAGGTGTTCCAGCAACCTAAGAGCTTAGGGACAGTCAATCCGCCTGTGACATGACATTAGTGGTGAGCCAGAGGGTTTAGATGCCCAAATGCAACCACCTTGCCCCCCATCTATCTGCTCCACTACATCTTTCAGTTTGCAAAAGGCTCTCACATCCTTCTCACACATTCATGAAGGCAAATATTTATGGGGCACCTACTATGTGCCTGCTCCAGTTCTAGGCACAGGGGATATTGCAATGATTAAGATACAGTATTTGCATAGTTGAGGTGCGTGCATCTGCTAGCGGAGATAGACAGTAAACACATGAATAAAGAAATAATGTAAGGTGGGGTTTGTGTGTGGAGGGAGGGACAAATCCAGGAAAGATGACAGAAGTAGATGCTATTTTAGATGGCACAGAAAGTTCTTTCTGGAGGTAGCATTTGAGCAAAGATCTGAATAAAAGGAAGTGAAGACCTCTGTGAATCTCTGCGTCTTAAGCACAACTGAGTTACCGTGGTTTGCTGGACCTCGACCTGCTGATCGTTGGGGGTAAATCACTTTTCAAACCCTAGTTTTTAAAATATTCCCTTGGAGTAAGTGTTCTCAGATTTGTGCTGACTTCAGGAGGCAAGCAGACTGCCTTGGCAGCAATTTTTAAAAATAAAATGAAAAGCAATTATGTTCCATCACAGCAATTTACTCAGTGAAAATCTGGGGAGAAAAAAGGTAAATACATCCCCTTCATCCCCAAGGGCCGCCTGGGCTAGGGGCTTTCCTCCTGGCCAGAGCTGGCTCTCTCCCCTCTGGGACACGGGCCCAGGCTGTCTTCACAGCTGCAGGGAAGGCGCGCTCTCTGATTTCCTGGTACCAACAGAGTGACTGGGAGTGAGTCACCCGCAAACCCGGCCAATTCAAGCAAATGTGCAGCAAAGACAAAAGAGAGCCTTTGTATGTGTTTCCCAGACATGACACATTCTAAGGAGGTTGCAGCCAAACCAAGCCTCCCGAGGTCTCAGAGTGTTGATCTGCAGTCAAAAAACCTTAAAATGATACTGGAGGAGAGGAAAGACTGCCCAAATCATGCTGTACTTTTAACCCAGCCAGACGCCCCACAGTTCCCTGACTAGCGCATTTGTGTCCTACTTTCTTATCTTGGTTTCCAACCACCCACCCCCATCCTAACGCGTCCCTCTATTTTAACATTAAGTTTTTAAAAAATATGTGCAAATAGTACATGCTCAGAATATACAAAAAAGCAAAAAGAAGGAAATAAAAAACATTCACAGTGTCACACCATTCAGCAATAACTGCTTTTCACGTTGTGCTGTATATCCCTCAAGAGTTTTTCTTTCCCATCTTATTTATGGATACATATTTTTAAACAAGCTATAGCCATATGATATGTCGTTTAACATAATTTTCCTCACTCGAGAAATCAGAAATACCTTCCCAGGCCTATTTAAACGATAGAGTTATCCAAATGTGTTTACCAAATCAGATTTAATGGCTGCAGAGGATTCCATTTTATGGGCAGACCATAATTTATTTGATTTTTCCTGTTATTAGAATTTTCATTATTATAAACAATGCAGCGATGAGCATCACTCACTCCTTCATTTAACAACTATTTATAGAGTGGCTTCTGTGGCTAAGTTTGAGAGCACATCCCTAATTACTCCCCGAGGATAAATTTCTGGAGATGGAATTGCCGGGTGCAAACACAGGCATGCATTTAAGGCATTTGAAACCAGCATATTTGTCTTATTGCCAAATTGTCCCCCCAAAAGGTTGTTCTGAGTTGTATTCCTACCAGCCTTGTATGAGAGGGTCTGGCTCCCAAAATACTTGACAACATTGACTTCTCTTTTTCATTTCCTTGGAGGGGTGGGGAGGGGTGAATTTGTAGGAAAAAAAATAATGTCTTGTTTCATTTTTCAGTCCTCTGTTGCTACCCAGACTGAACATTTTTCCATGTGTACTGGCCTTTTAGATTTCCCTTCCTGTGAATTGCTTATTCATAGCTTCCACGATACGTCTTAATTAAGTCTAGGATGAAGAGGAAAGAATGGAGAAAATTAATAATTATTGAGTGCTTGTTATCTGCCAGACAGTATACACTATGGGCTTTGCAGGGAAACACTTATCATTACAACAGGTCTATCATTATCCCCATTTTATAGGTGATGGTGTTAAAGCTTGGAGAGTTGACCTGCTCAAGCACGCATGGTGAAGAGCAGAAGCAAAATTCAAAATCTGCTTTGAAGCTTGTTCCCATCACTGGCTTTTGGGGGGTGTTTAAAGCTTTGATTCTGAGGTAAAATGTTAGGAGAACCTGTGTAATGGTCAGAACTGAGATGCTTAAGTCCTTACTGGGGGGTTTTACCCCAGCACCAAGTCACTTAGTGACAGTGAAAGGTGTCCTCAGAGAACCTAAAACCATCTCACATTTTAAAAATAATTTTTCAGGGCACCTGAGTGGCTCAGTCAGTTAAGCATCTGAATTCAGCTCAGGTCATCATCTCACAACTAGTGAGTGTGAGCCCCATGTCGGGCTCTGTGCTGACAGCTCAGAGCCTGGAGCCTGCTTTGGATTCTGTGGCTCCGTCTCTCTCTGGCCCTCCCCTACTCATGCTCTGTTTCTGTCTTTCAAAAATATATAAATGTTAAAAACATTTTTCTAAAAAAATATTCTCAGTATAGGGCGCCTGGGTGGCTCTTCAGATTCTGTGTCTCCCTCTCTCTGCCCCTCCCCCGCTCATACTCTCTCACTCCTTCAAAACTAAACATTTAAAAAATAAAAAATAATTTTTCAATTGTTTTTTTTTTTATTGAGAGAGAGGGGAGGGATGGAAGGAGGAAAGGAGGGATGGAAGGAGGGTGGGAGAACATTAGCGAGGGAAGGGCAGAAAGAAAGGGAGCCAGGCTCCACACTGTCAGCACAGAGCCCAATGTGGAGCTCCATCCCATGAAATGTGACATCATGACCTGAGCTGAAACTAAAGGTCAGACGTTGAACTGACTGAGCCATTTAGGTGCCTCTTAAAAATTTCATTTTATTTCAGGAGACTGTAAGTATTTCCTTAGGAAATACTTGGAAATAGTAACTATCAAATGGCAGGGCTAGGTCTTTCTTGTCATAGCTGAGTGGCTAAAGAACCATTTCAGAAGTTGAGGCATATCCTGCTGGCAACCACACCTTTTGGATTCCAACGTGCTCTTCAGAAGTAGCTTTAATATGTACAAATGTACATGATTGTATCACAAAATAAACAGTAGCGTGAAATGTCTCCTGATTCCCACCTTCCACTTAAGACTTTTGCCTTTTGGTGAGAACATTGTTCCTTCATCTTTTCTCTAAGTCGTACATGTAGTTCACTGTTCACCCCACTGGATCCTTTTTGCCCCTGGCATCCTCTTGTGGCTGCCACCGAATCACTGGCCACACTGCATAGCTTATCAGCTTGCTTTTCACTTAAGTAAAATTCACCTCACATACAATTAACCATTTGAAAGTGAACAATTCAATGGCTTTCAGTATGTCCACCTCTATTTTGTTCCAAAAAATTTTCTTCGCCCCAAAAGGAAACCCTGCTCTCATTTTTTTAATGTTTCTTTTTGAGAGAAACATAGACAAAGACAGCATGCAAATGTGTAGGAGAGGGGACAGAGAGAGAGGGAGAGACAGAATCCAAAGCAGACTCCAGGCTCTGAACTGTCAGCACAGAACTGAACACAGGCCTTGAACTCATGAACTGTGAGATCATGACCTGAGCTGGAGTCGTATGCTTTACCAAATGAGCCACGCAGGTGCCCCAACCCTGCTCTCATTAAGTGCTCAGTCCCCATCCTTCCCTCCTCCAAGGCCCTAGCAACCACTAATCTACATTCTATCTCAATGAATTTATCTATTCTGAATATTTCACATAAATGGAATCATACTAGTGGGCTTTTACAATCTGGCCTCTATCGCTTAGCATGATGTTTTATAAGTCCATTCATGCTCTAGCGTCTATCAGTACTCCATACCATTTTGGGGAGCTGAAGTAATAGTCCACTGTGTGGGCAGATCACAGTTTCAACATGTGAAACTTGAGCTATAGATGGACATTTGGGTTGCTTTCATCATTTGGTTTTTGTAAAAAATGTTTCTACAAACATATGTGGGCATTTACTTGTTAGAGCTCCTCTTCTAGTTCCTTAAGTGTGGAAGCAATAGGTGTTTATGTTTTCTGGATTATTAGACTGTCAGATCCTTTAGGACAGGGGAGCCGAAGGCAACTTGCTGTCCTGGTGTGCCTGGGACTGTGGGGTCTCCCAGGACATAGGACTCTCAGTGAGGAAACTGTGAAAGCCCCAGGCAAACCTGGAGAAGTCAGTCACTCTGCTAAGGTCTAGCACATTATGTGACATGGAACCACTACTCAGGAAATATTTCTTAGATAAAGAATTTTTTGCCATTTACTCAACCATGACATGCCTTAGTATATTGAGACTCAGCACGTTTATAACAACCTGTAAGATTATAGAAATCTACACCTTCAGTGAAGTAGACACATATACAGAAGGGAGCATTGAAGTTTTAAAAAGTGAAACCACAGGTTGTTGCAGCATTAAGCCCACTTGGTAAAGATGCCCAACAAGTGACATCCCTGCGTTGATGAGAGAAAACTGCTCTATGTGTCAAAAAATGAAAAAAATATTGTTCCCTTTTCCTGAATGAGATTGGGCAGATCAGAAAAATACCACCCATAAGAGTGGCAACTACTATCCCTTTAGAGAGAAACAGAGGCCTGTGGGAACCTGAAGAGCATTCAGGCAAGGATGGAAATTAGCCCGAGGGCTTTGGTTCTACCCAAACAGAGATTCAGCAGACCCCTGACCTTGGAAGGAAAGGAGCCCTCGAGTTCTGTGCCATTAAGAACAGCAATGAGGTAGTACACACCTCACTGTCTATCACACACCTGTTAGAATACTTCATATATAGACACACACACACATGCAGGAGAGAGAGAGAGAGAGGGAGAGAGAGAGAGAGAGAGAGAGAAAGAGAACAGTTGTTAGCGACAACATGGAGTAAAGGAAACCCTTGTGCATTGCTGGTGGGAATACAAAATCGTGTGACAACTATGGGAAACAGTATAGAGGTCCCTCAAAAATGAAAAACAGAGAGGCGCCTGGGTGGCTTAGTCGGTTAAACGTCCGACTTTCGCTTAGGTCATGATCTCGCGGTTCGTGGGTTTGAGCCCCGTGTCGGGCTCTGTGCTGACTGCCAGCTCAGAGCCTGGAGCCTATTTCAGAGTCTGTGACTCCCCCTCTCTCTGACCCTCCCCTGCTCACGCTGTCTCTCTCTCTGTCTCTCTCTCTCTCCTAGAAATAAATAAATAAATATTTTTAAAAAATGAAAAACAGAATTGCCATATGATCAAGCAATCCTACTCCTGGGTACATATTCAAAAGAAATGAAACCAGGATCTCAAAGAGATACTGCACTCCTGTGTTCACTATAGCATTATTCATAATAGCCAAGATATGGAATCCATCAAAGTGTCCATGAGCAGATGAATAAAGAATATATGGTATATGCATACAAAGGATTATTCTGCCTTCAAAAAAATGAAATCCTACAATTTGTGACAACATGGATGGACCCGAAGGACAGCATGCTAAATGAAATCAGCCAGTTGCAGCAGGTCAAATACTGTATGATCCCACTTACATGAGAAATCTAAAATAGTCAGACTCATAGAAGCAGAGAGTAGAATGGTGGTCACCAAGGGCTGGAGGCAGGGGAGACATGAAGGTATTATTCAAAGGGTATAAAGTTTCACTTATGCAGGATGAGTAAGTCCTAGAGAGCTGCTGTATATACAGCATAGAACCTATAGTTAGCAGTATCAAATTATATACTCAAATGTTTTCTGAGAGTATATCTTATGTTGCATTCTTATCACTAATAATAATAATTATAATTATAGTTATTATTATTATAAAGGGGGCAGGAGGAATCTTCTGGTGGTGATAGAAATATTTATGGCATAGACTGTGGTAACAGTTTCACAATGTGTATTTATTTCCAAACTCATCAAGTTTATATGTTAAATATGTATAGCTTTTGTATGTCAATCATACCCCAAAGTAGTTTAACATTTTTTAAAAAAATGTTTTTTATTTATTTCTAGGAGAGAGAGAGAGAGAGAGAGTGTGTGTGAGCAGAGGAGGGTCAGAGAGAGAGGGAGGCACAGACTCTGAAACAGGCTCCAGGCTCTGAGCTGGCAGTCAGCACAGAGCCTGACGTGGGGCTCGAACCCACGAACCGTGAGATCATGACCTAAGCAAAAGTCGGACGCTTCACCAAGCCACCCAGGCACCCCAGTAGTTTAACATATTTAATAATGTTTTTTAAAAGCACATAGATGAGAAGAGCTATAAATCCTGACAAGACTCTGAACTTACAGGGACCACAGGAAAGCCTGAGAGTTTGTGTATTTGAATGTCCTCACATAACTTGATGGCATCTCAGCCAATGTGTAAGATGTGTCTGGAGGGAGGCCAAGGCAAGGTCAGGGATTACACAGGACCATGAGAGACACAGAGGAGGAGAGACAAAGGAAGTGGAAACATCAGGACAGATGCACCTAAGGACTTTACCAATCCTCATGTGGATACACAGTATTTGTGCTTGGAGATGACCTCATATTTCCATCAACGATCCTGTAGGCTGTATGCCATTACGCAGACTCAAACATTCTAAACTTGTTCTCACATACAGAAATTCAGCCTAGGGAACCCCTGCTGATAAAGCCATCTGGAGAAAGTGAAAAAAGGAAATTGTGTGTGTGTGTGTGTGTGTGTGTGTGTGTGTGTGTGTATATACACACATAACATATATACATATATACATATATATATGCACACAGATGTACACACACACACACACATATATATATATAAACACACAAATGTGTTTTTATAAGGAGAGTGTATGCATGTACTTTCAATCCTTACAACACTTCAGAAAGGTATACACTCTTAGTATCCCCATTTTATTACACGGAAATGGAGATTCAATAAGCTCAAGGAATTTCCTCAAAGTCCTGATATGATAAACACAGGAGCTGAGA
This sequence comes from Hyaena hyaena, assembly GCF_003009895.1. Classification (NCBI taxonomy): domain Eukaryota; kingdom Metazoa; phylum Chordata; class Mammalia; order Carnivora; family Hyaenidae; genus Hyaena; species Hyaena hyaena. The sequence continues at coordinate 981,161 of NW_024080787.1, forward strand.
TTTAACTCTGTTCTTTCCATTCTATCACACTTCCTCTCTCATGTCCAACTAACTTTTCCTTTCTGGATGCCCTCAACAGAGAGATGGAGTCAAGGCTCACTTTCTACTGAGGGTCAGCAGCCCCTTTTCCACAAGGGGGTATTAAATGAGCCTTACTTCTGTCTGAGAGACCACACATTACCTCAATGTGCATTCATAACCTCTTTCCACCATGTCCAAAAAGCAAAGGTCCTTGGCTAGATTAGGATGTCAAATTTATCATTCCCTGTCTCTTCTGACATCCAAAACCTTGTACTTGCAACACATCATTTCTTTATTAGTGATCAGCAGAACTGTGCTCACAGAAGCTTTCCTATTCTGGGTCTTAATTTTGTACATTTCCAGTTTCCATGGAGACACTACATTCTTGCATTCTAAGAGTGTCACTGTAAAACAATGTGAAAACAAAGCAACTTCATAGAAATGGCTCACTCTGGACATCACCAGGCAACACTCTCATCAAATACATAGGACCACTGTACTGCGTTTTGGGGTTAATTGCTGAGGCCAAGCTCCCTTCTTTCTCCCCCAATCTAAGAGATGCTTTTCATGCCCATACTGGGGACCAAGTTCACAGTTATGAGAGCATCTCCAGCTCTTCCTGCTTCAATTATTGCACCACTGTTATAATAAAGTCGAGAGGTAACTATGGCAACATTATTCCAAGGATAAATACCACCATATCGCCTTCAACTTTCCCCCCTGCACAAACAAATGAAAAATCAAGAACACATAGGATTAATAGCATCACTTGTTAAAAAACCAATGGACAGCAGAGTTCAGAAAAGCTTTAATTAGTGGAGTCTTTCCTGGCTCAGTTTAACAGTTGCTCTGTGCATCCCACAGAGAAAGTACATGTGGGCAATCAGCCTCAGAATTCAGTATCACTGAACCTAGACACCATGAGGCATCCAAACCTGGGTTTCTGGAAGTTCGCAAGGTGTCTGGAGTCTGCTTCCACTAGAAGATTAATGTTGTAGGCAGGGGTAGGGGCTTACCCTGAAGTAGAGAACTTCATGATGCATCAGGTTCAGCTACAGTGGTGATGACCACAGTATAGAGAAGAAGGGTCACCATCAGAGCTTCCCACTGCTTAAGACCGAATAGAAGTCATCTAGCACAATGGTTAAAAGTATGGACTTTAAAATAAGACACATGACTTAAATGGAAGACTGCTCTTCTACTTATAGGCTCTTTGACCTTAAACAAGTTACTTAACCTCACTAAGTCTCAGTTTTCTTATCTATAAAGTAGGGATGATGGCAAACCTCATAGCATCATTGTAAGGATTAAATGAAATCACATGTGTGACTATCCACCAAACCCATCTCCTCTTGGGTCATATCTATTTTACATTTCCTAGCTCACTGTGACTGAGTTATGACCAAGGAAATATGACTTGCAATGATGTGTTCTTCTAGAGTCGCCCATGAAGAACTTCCTACCTCCATGTTCTTCCCCCCTTGCTGGCAACATATCAGCACCAAGGAAAGCTATTCAGTGATTATGGCAGAGTCTAAAATCATCTGGGTCTTCATTTTGTGACTCAGTCAACCTGAATGACCACATGGAACAAAGCTTCCCAATCCTTTGTCAACCAAGATCACCTGAATTAAATTGCTACCAACAAGGAAAGAAAATTTTATAATGTTTATTTGAAAGAGAAAGAATGTGAGTGTGCTCATGAGCTGGAGAGGGAAAGAGAAAGAAGAAAGAGAGCCACAGGCAGGCTCCTTGCTGTCAGTGAAGAGCCCAATGCAGGGCTCAGTCTAATGAACCATGAGATCACGACCTGAACCAAAACAAAGAGTTGGATGCTTAACAGACTGAGCCACCCAGGGGCCGTCAGAAAGAAATTTCTGTTGTGCTAAGCTAACACAGTTAGGGATTTACTTATTTTATCATCTAACAAAACCCCTGATTATACAAATGGAACATGCTTAGCTCAGTTTCTGACATGCAATGAACACTCTGTACCTGTTAGGTGTATTACTGAAAAGAAGCCACTTTTTCTGCAACGCTGGCCAATCTGCCAAGAACTCTGGCAAGTAACATCTCCATTGACTGCATGGAATCTATTTGATTCATAGAGTGAGGTGTAAGCTTTTCTGCTGCAATAAGTAATGAAGTACAAATTGAGGAAATTAGTTATCAATTAGTCATTCGATGGTTGGGAAGGCAGGCAGCAGGCATAAATGGTGCCAGATTAGTTAGGCCACGATAAATTTTATTGCTCTACAAGGATTGGGTCTTTATCCATTACTTCGCAAATTTATCTTTATTATTGGCCCCAGGACATGAGACAGGGCCTGGATATAGAAGGAGGTAAGAGACCAGCCAGGGTATTTGGGAGATGCAACAACCTCCACAGCAAAGATGGTCTCCAATGAGGCCATTTATGAGCCACTGCAAGGGGAAAAGGCACCGGGCAAGTCGTGCTCATCTTTCCTCACTGCCCTCTCTGTAGGGTTTCCCATTTTTCTAGCAAATTCCCACAGTTTGCGTGCCCTTTACCTATAATTACCATGCCATACTATAATCCCATGGCACCCTGCAAAGTCAACCCACTACAGGGGGTAAGACTTTTCTGTTCATCTGTAAGATGTAAGAACTGGGCTCACAGAAATTAAGTAACCGATAAAGGAGAGGGCTTGAACCCTTCTGATCTGGGAGTCCCCATGGCTGCCTTTGTCTTTGCATGTCTTCTGGTGTCTAGCACAGAATTCCCTCATTTTTTCCCCATAGTTTTCCATTATGCTTATTATGGTAGCCAAATTTTCACCATAACCTTGAGACCCTCCAACGTCTGCTGCCTGCCTGCTCTCTAACTTTATTTCCTGTTCCTCTCCTCGCCTCATCATGCCTTCCACCTCTGAATAAATTGGACATAAGTTGATAAAATTAATTCCTAGGGGAAATGGTCTTCTTTTACGGTCAACAAAGGCCCTTTAGCTCATAGGTAAAGTTTCAAGAGAAGCCATTGGCTTACTCTATATAATACCCAATAGCCACACTGCACCAATGATTCATTAAAAAGGATCAGGATAGACCAAAGCAATGGGCTTCTAAGGGAGACTCTCCCAGTCTTGACTCCAATCTAACCCTGACTCAGCTGCCAGAGTCATCAATTAACCACCCCCCCCACACACACACACCCACTTTATAATAGGTAATTTGCACCTGGCACTAACCAGGTACAAGGAATAACACTAAGAATGTTACATATGTTAACACATTTAATAAGAATTTTAAAGGTACATTACGATTATTATTCTGAATTTACTGATGGGGCTTAAAAAGGTTAAGTAGTTTGTATGTAGCAGACCAGAGATTCAAAACCAATTTTTCTGGGGCACCTGGGTGGCTCAGTCAGTTAAGCATCCAATTTCGGCTCAGGTCATTATCTCACAGTTCGTGGGTTCTAGCCCTGCATTGGGCTCTGTGCTGACAGCTAGCTCAGAGCCTGGAGCCAGCTTCAGATTCTGTGTCTCCCTCTCTCTCTGACCCTTCCCTGCTCGTGCTGTCTCTCTCTCTCTAAGAAATAAATAAAATATTTTTCTAAAAAAACAACTTTTCTGGCTTTAAACTACCATATTTTTCCAACTCCACTAAAATTCTATGGCCAAGATTACCCTCAAAACTCTTCTAAAAGTTTCCCATAAAGTGCCATGCATGTGTTTTTGCATTATTAATACTTGTACATTAACTCACTCACTAAACCTATCAAGCTAGATTAGAAAAAGAAATCAAAAAAGAAAGGCTATATGCTGACATTAGATAATTATCATATACCTAAAGGTTAATGGGTAAGGAGTAGAGACTCTCATATTATTCTTGCTTTCCTATAAGGTTCGGGTCTTTGATTTCCCTAGTAAAACTCTATGACTTCAATACAGTTCTCTACTTATTTATGGATATGATAATTAAATGAGCTTGAATGATATAATGGAGTGGTACCTTATATAGAGAATAGCAATAGTGTGCTAGTAAATACTTAATAACCAGATCTCTGAGGAGAGGAAATCACCAATCTGTAGCATTTTCTAGTTTCTATGGTGTAAATACTCCCACTGTGGCCAATCTCAAGCTGCCAGTATGACATAAACTAGCTGGCAGATTTCCTTAAAAGTTAACCATGAGCTCTCAGCATCTAGGACAAGCTGGCTCCAGCACACCACGAGAAAACAGGTCCTAAGAGACAGCTCTTAGGAAGAAAAGCAATTCCACTGTACATAGTGACAAGGACTCTCTCTGCCATATGCAAATAGAGTTGTAACTCTTTCTCAAATGAAAAATATATCTAAATTCTATGCAATTATATTCTAAGTTCTTGGGACTAAACAGTAAAATAATAGCAAGTAATATATAAAGTTTGTAGAATTTGAAGACAACTTATATCAACAAAGATTTTTTTCTCTTAAATGTTCTACATAGTGGCACTAAACCCTTTATTTCTAGATTTTTAATAAGCACATTGTAAAGACTGAGTTGTACCAGAAGGAAGCCATCATTAAATCATAGTGTATGAACACACACACATGCACACACAGAGATTTGCACTCTTTTTTGAACACTGTTCATGTTCTCCTTTCTTGTCAATTTCTTGCAGTTTACTTTGAAATTCAATATACATTTCTTTTTTTTAAATATTTTTATTTATTTCTAGGAGAGAGAGAGACAGTGTAAGCAGGGGAGGGTCAGAGAGAGAGGGAGTCACAGACTCTGAAACAGGCTCCAGGCTCTGAGCTGGCAGGCAGCACAGAGCCTGATGCGGGGCTCGAACCCACGAACCGCGAGATCATGACCTAAGCGAAAGTCGGACGCTTAACCGACTAAGCCACCCAGGTGCCCCTCAATATACATTTCAAAGTTGTATAGATCCAGTGTAGACAAAGTCTGAAATTCCATATCCAGACTTGTCTAAATTACTCAATAGTTTCATGAAATCCATACTGCTTCCCCTTTTCAGTCTAACAGGGTTCTCTTATCAAACATAATTCAAAGAGTTGAATTACCAGCTTTTTCTGAAACTTCTATAAAATGCTTGCTCATCCCTGATTTGGGGGGCCATTCCCTCTAGAGGGAGAAAGTAAGGATTCTGTGACACATGAAGCAAACTACCTCCTGGAAAGCACAGTGCCATGACTATGAGGGTCCAACAGTTCTATGAGTGGCGAAAATGGAAGGGAGCTCTTCAAATGGTTTTAATATTCACATGTTTATGATCAAAGATAAACTCTGTCGATTTTGAGTCAATGTGGGTTTTTTTCTCTCCTCTTAGAATAGTTGATATTATATAGATAGACTATGTTTCACTTCTGGGCTACCCCCCACATTAAATGTTCCTCACTTTCAGTGAGGTCCTGGGGCAGGCAAGGCTTTTTGCGTGACTTCTGGTAAGTGTCTTGCCCTCTCTGACTCTCAGAATTCATCCTGCCTGGATCGAGAACATTATGGTCCACCTTTCCCCCTGTGGCTTCTACCCTCTCTGAGGCCAAGGACAACTATGTATAAATCTATTTGAATTTAAGCAGAAGCCTATGTTGGACATATTAACTTCTCTATTCATTGGAGAGAGTATCCACCCACTGGCTTCACAGAGGTGTCAAATAACATAATGGATATGAAAATTCTATGGGAAAAAAGAAAGATAAGGGCTTCACAAATGTAAGGCATTATTAATGTTAATTACTTGCAAGTGATATGCATAATGCCCAGAATCAGTGAATTTTAGACTGGGAAGAAACTTTATAATCACCCAGTCTAATCTATCATTTTTCTACCACAGTCTAAATATTACAGCCTGTAGAGAGAGCTCCTTAAACTGCCTGGATCAGAGAGACAGTGAGATTCCTTCACATCCAGGTCACCTAATCCCAGGAAAAATGACCACAGTTTCCTTGTGAAAATGTAAACTGAGTCCCCAGGCCACAGGTGCTGGGCAGGTGATAGGTTGTTTAAGAAACCTCTGAATTGTCTAGTCTTGCAGGCAGTGCCTCAGCTGGCACTTGAATACAACCTACAGGTGGCATCAGGTGGTAGAAACTGAGAGAATAAAAGTTGCCCACCCAAGGCCTCAATTAAATGTACCCCTAAGATGTGAGTGCTGTAGCTTCTATTTCTTCAGGTGATCAGAGACATGACTAAAGAAAACGGGAATTTATCTATAATCTACATGTCTATTCCCTTTCTCCATTCTTTCCAGCTAGGAAATAGAAGAGTATCTACCTTTCGGGGAGTTGGAACACTAAAATAAGTTTGTCTGAGATGAATATTTAGAAGATGACCAGGCTAATAAGTGGTAACAATCCTTCACTCTATTGTTATGCACAGCACGCATCCCAGACTGATATAGTCTGTGCTCAATGAGAGTTTGTTGCCTCTATTATTATACAGATCGTGATCCTGACTGAGTCAGCTCAACTTTACCTTCATCACACCCCCTCAAGGCTCCTTCAGCCTAGACTACCTTGTGTCCTACATGTGGGGTGTCGGGTCAAATGCCCCCAAAGTCCTACTCTTCCATGAACCCTTCTCAAGCTTATAGAGGCCCTCAACCCTCTTTCTTTGAAGTCATCTAGGACACCTGTTGTGTATAACTGTACCCTCAGTCAAGACCAGCTGGACACTGAATGCCCAAAACTTTCTATGTAGATGCCCTGTCCAACCGTCCCAAGGAGATGAGTACAGGAAGCCAGTGGATACCTACTGTGTGTGGGACATTCTTATGGATGCTGAGGATGTCAAAGTCATCAGGACTGCTCCTTTTCTTTGATAGCATCTGAGTATAGAAACTTCCTTCCACACAAGAAATATATCCCCACTCACACTTTTTCAAATCATTTATGAAAGCACTGGGTTCACAAAAGCTGCTCTAATACCATCTGATGCATTGATAGGAAAATAAGAGAAACCTCGAATTTCCCAGAAGGAGTAGTCACCATCTTGGACCAAATGACAGAAAAACATAAGCCCTTCATCCTGTCACCCCCCAAAAACCCTTACGCTCCAGAGTGAGAATACGGACACTGCATTGTTTAAAAGTCTGATTTAATATTTTCCCTTACTTCTGAAATTCTCCCAGGTCTCAGACTGCCAAAGGATTGGGCAGAGTGGAGTATTTCTAGTCAATGACAGCATTATCATATGATTTCCATTAATCCCTAAATGCTGGAAATAGCACACCTTGTATTTAGCAAAAGTCTGGCTTCTTAATACAGCAGTATTAAAGTAGGCATTAGATGTTTTAGATAGCAGGAGAATCTTATATCCCTTTCCTACCCTACATGGTTTTTTTTTTCTTTAACAAAGTTTCTTCTCAAAGTTTCACTTTAAATATAAAATATGTCCTTGTGGAAGCTGTTACAAATGTCACCACTTTAACCGGCCCAAATTTATGGTGGCATTGAATTTTAATGGAGCCATAAATGTCTGATGTAATGGTGATATATGCATCACAATAAATTGTTATAGAGAAATATAAAAATAAGTGTAAGATAAAAGATTGTGTATAAAATATGTTTTTATATCTCCTTTAATGATTAAAAATCATACAAACTTGATATTCTAAATCACTTGGAATTGCCATTGTGGCTCAGAGAACATTTTCTCCCCTGAAAGTCTTTCCCAGGCTGAGTTGATGATTCTGTGGTCAGAAATCACATCTGCCTTAATGAGGACATTTAAGATGATTTTTATGTTGACGTGGGAAAAAAAGTAATTAGCATTAAAGAAGATGGAGATGATGACATCAATGACCCTTTGCCTTGGGAATGGTCCTCTGGACCTGACAGAATTGATGGGTCTGTGGCCTCATGACAACTCCTGCTGTCTTCAGGGCGACCCTAACTCTCGCCTTGTGTCTTAAAGTGACTCGGCAGCCCCAAGGACAGATCAGGAAAGAGGGAGAGGACAGGAGTAAGCAGCAGGAGGTGAGGCACTAGTTGTGGAGGGAAGTGAGCAGAAGTGGCCACAGATGATGCTGGCTCCTGTCCCAGCTTCACCAGTGACTTGCTTGGATGAGTGTGTCTGCCTTTCCAAGCCTCAGTTTCCCCATACACAAAATGAAGGTGACAATAGAACCAAAGTATGGGCAGCTTTATTTTTTACCTCCTGCCTCCATTAACATATTTTCAGTGCCTCCTCTAATGTTCATTTGAGCACCCACTTCAACACACGATGATTGCTCGTCTGCTCTTCCCTCTAGGGTAGTAGGTGGTAAACAGAGCTACTCCTGTGGCCATAGTGATCTTTTACAAGGATGGGTACATGGTCCCTCATCCATGCCAAGAAGAAACCATGATGCTTATTCAAACTTTGGGGGGACAAGAAAAGATACTTTCTTTTCTGTGGACTTCACCCTGAAAGAATGTGGGGAGCACCTGGGTGGCTCAGTTGGTTAAGCGTCCAACTCTTAATTTCAGCTTAGGTCATGATCTCACAGTTCTTGAGTTCAGCCCCAAATTGGGCTCTGTACTGACAGCCTGGAGCCTGCTTGAGAACCTCTATTTCCCTTTCTCTCTGTCCCTCCTTGGCTCTCTCTCAAAAGAAACATAAAAAAAATTTTTTTAATTAAAAAAAAAGAATGTGCACTTGAGTACCTGCAGAACTTGGGCCACCATGACAACCTATCTGAACATGGCACCAAGAAATGGGAAGAGGAATCAAGCAATCAGGAAAAATACTGGAACCTGGAATAGGGTTTAAGTCCCTGGATCCAGCCATGCCTGCAGCCAGTTACTCTTGGAGTTTTCACTTGGATGAGCTGACAAATTCTCTATTTATTTCTCATCATTTGAGGTTTGGTTTTTGGTCACTTGTAATGAAATGAGTCCTAAATGATAGAATGATTCACGGTTTTGCTGTGAGGATGAGATAATCCACATCATGTTCTCTGCACAGTATCTGACAAGTCCTCAGTAAGTGTTGGCTAATGCTATTAGCATCATGATAATGACTGTCTGTGGCCATCCGTGTCTTGGGGTCTGTGCTGCACATGTGTTTGGCAGAGCCCCTTTGGGATCTCCAGGGATCATGCCATGTTTGGTGACCTCCTGCCCTGCTCTTCTCTCACTTCCAATGATTGATTGCCAGGGCACCTGGTGAATATTAACACTGGCCCTGGCTCTCCAGGGAGCCCCCAGACTGTGAAGTTCTGAAAGTCAGCCTCCTCCCCTTGTGTTTGCTTCCTCCCAGCCCAGCTTCCCATGGCAGCTCTGCCCTCTTACCCTCGGGATGTGGCTCCACTGCCAACAAGCTTTGGGCTTCTGTTTGCTATGGAAAAATACCAAGTTCAAAGAGAGCTGCTGAGCAGCACTGACCCGTCCTGCAGCCGGCCACTCCCTCCCTCCCATGGCCTGTCATCAGCTCAGCCTCATCCCACCCACCCCCTCTGTCTCTAGCTGTGGCTTGCACCCATCTGTTTTTCTTATCCTTTTTACCCTTCTCCTGTGCCAAGGCTTGTGCTAGAAAAGATGGAATTGGAGAGTGCTAAAAATGGCCCTAACTCCGGGGACTGGGCTCCCAAGTTCAGGCTGTCTTTTCTACAATAAGAGAGATACTGGTGCCAGGCCCCATGTCTTCCTTTTTGCTCCTGGAATTCCTAGCTTGACATCTTAGGGCGCACAATAAACACCAAAGCATGGTCATTATATCTGTCCTGTGAAAAGTTCTCCAGTTTTCTCTTCCTCTATGTTAAGTTTCCATTTCCCTACAGATAGACAAGGGCCAAGGAAAAATGTTTTGGAAATGGCCATACCTCTTCACCAGTACCCCTTTACTTTTTGTTTACTCTAACATTTATCACCTTCTGATAGTCCCTGTGATTTACTGATTCCCTTCTATCATCTGCTTCTTTCCCCTCCTAGAATACAAGCTCCATGTGTCAGGGGTCCTTGACAGTGTTGTTCCTGCTGGGTTCCCAGTGCCTGGGAATAGTGTCAGACACACAGAACACTGTGTATGTGCTCAACAAATATATGTTGGATATTAAATACTTGATTGGGACCAGCCTTAATTTCCACACTGGGTGCTAAGTTCCTCTGTATTCATTTGTTCATTCATGTCCTTCCTTCCTTCGATCTTCCCTTGCTCAAACAATTATTTCATATCTACCAACTGCAAAAGAGACATAATTCTGATACTCAAGGAGCATACAGTCCAATGGAGAACACATCTACTTGAACCAAGAAGGACAATAAGGCATGGTAACTGCTAGAAAAGTTTCAGGATGTTTGCGAAGCAAGGCAACAAGGAGCTTTCTCTAAAGTTGGTATTAGTAGGAGTTAGCCTCTCTTTTCTACTCTCAAAGAGTAGAAAACCCATGGAAAGCCAATACTACCATGAGTTTGTCCATCTTCTCTTGCTTTCTGTTCCAACAGTGATATTCACGAAACCTCTCTAGCCAAAGTTTAGATTAGCCAGCTGATTTCAGCAGAAGTTAATGTCTGGCATTTGACTGTGATAACATTTATAAAAAGCCATAAATAAATTCTGGGTCATGTGCTGTTGGAGCCCCCAGATTCAAATGTCCTCATGAAAATTCTGAAGCTGGACTGAAAACAATGAATGTGCTTCATGCCTTCTTTAGATTCATGTTTAAAAAAGAAAAAGACTTTATTGAGATATAATTAGCATGCGGGTCATCCATTTAAAATGTACAAGTCAATGGTGTTTAGTTTATTCACAAAGTTCCACAGCCATCATCACTTGCTTGAACTCTAAATAAGGGAAATTCTGGGTAGGAAGGAAAACTCCAAGCACCCTTCACTTAGTGAGAAACAGATTTACTGACATTCAAAAATAGGATAAAGAGCCAAATAGGAGCAGAATAATGTGGGAAATTGTGGAGCATGGGTGAGACTAAGCAATGTTAAGCCAAAATATTTTTTCCAGAGTCTTTTTTTTCATACGATACAGATCTTGTGTGATGTAACACTGCTTGCCGAAGTTAGGCATCCAATGGAAAGGGGACCCATGTTGGACTGCATGTAAATTATGGGAATTACAAGATACTCATTAATGTCAGCCCTGTTTCACCAGGGAGGGGCCTGAGAAGAGAGAGAGAAGGAGATATGAAGACAGAATCAAAGAGAGAAAAATAGAGAGAAACTGAAGAGGAGAAGGAAACAGTGAAGGAAGGGTGGGGGAAAGGAGGAGAGAGAGCGATTGAAAAAGAGACAGGAAGACAGATTCACAGACACACAAACAGATGGAGAGAAAGGCAGAGACACAGAGAGACAGACACATGCAGATGGAGAGAGAGGAGGGGGCAGAAAGAGACAGAGACAGACGGTCAGAGAGATACTGGCACAGGAAAATGCAGAGAGATAGAGAGGCTGTTTAAAATATAAATTAAGAAAAAACAATTAAAACTCTCCATTGCCTTTATCTTGAACTCTTCCCACAGTGAGCAAATGCCCTCCTGTGAGCCCTCCAGGCCACCTAGGAAACAGGGTGCCAGAGTCCTTGTCTCACTGGGTAGTAGGAAAGCATGTGGGGGAGGAGGGAGCAGAAGCTGGGACAAGAAGTGGCCCCATATGGCCGTGGGTGGCTGAATCGCACCTCCCCCCAGTGCTACTCTGGTGCACTTTTAGCAAAGTGGGAAGGATCATAAAGAGTGTTGCTTAGTGACAGGTCTGATTCTGAAACAAAGGAGGCAAGCCAGTATTTCAAAGCCCTAGACCTGGAACTTCCCCAAACACAGGTCCCAGCATCTCTCCTAGGTGCTGAGTTCACTTCCTCCCTGCAAGAAATGGACTGCCAGATGCTGGGTGAATAGACTCCTGCAAAGGGGTGAAGAGCCATTCCACTGTACTACAGGTAACCACATGGCCCTTCCCCATCATCATAGCTGGTAGTTAAGTGGAATGAATGAGACTGTGGATGCCAGAGTCTCTCTGTGGACCACATTTGTTGCTGTTCCCATTACACACAGGAAGATCACTGTAACATCTTTGCTTTAAAGAGCACACGATTACCCATGCCTTCACCCATCTGGTGCAAACACATGACATGAACGTGACATGAACATGGACACAGCTTTTTGAACAAGGTGCATGCATGTTCCCATTACACTCACAACTAGGTCCTCCTCTACTCAGCTAGAAGACACTGATCTACTTAGTAACAGGGGCAGGGGAAAGGTTGAGGTGGAAGCAAGCAGGAAACCACAGAGGGGCAGAGAAGGGAAGAAATGATGTACCCAGGCATCTTGAAGAGAGGGAGCTGCTTACAGAGGAGAAAGATATGTCTCTAACGCCAAGGTCATGGGGTGTCTTTGCTATGTGCTAGAAGGAATTTGAGGTGGGACTGAGAAGAACAGAGTCAGAGAATATTCCTGTTCTGTTCTGCAGAGCTCAGATTAGCATTGCCTGGGTTTGAGTAAGAACCATGGGAACCATAAAGTGTGGAGAGGTCTGACGGCATCTCCTCAAAACTGGACTGCCCTGAGCCCTTCCTTTAGTTTAACTGGGATAAGGATGCTATTAAAAGATGATCCCTCAGGACTTTCTAGACAAAACCAGTGTCTCTGTGGCCACAAGAATATGAAAAAGAACTAAGGAAAACTGGACAAACTGGAGCTGTAAGGAATGACCTCCACCATTCCTACCACTGTGCACTGTATGTACTTTTCTCATGAGGCACCTTTCTTAGAGACAGCTTCTTTTCTCTTTCTTCATTTTTTTGTGGCCAGTTAGGTTCAGCCAGGTTCAAATGCACATCTGCTACATGCCAAATCATGTGCTAAGCACTAGAGTTGCAGAGAATAGTACATCATTCTTGCCTGGGATGACATCACTGTCCAGGATAGAAGTTAGGATAAAAAGTCATCCCAGGGCCACCCATATGCAAGTTTGGATGCTTGGCACCAAAAAGGGAAATGTTAGGCAAGGGCACCCTGAGTCTCATTAACCTGGCTCTGAACTCAATGCACTTAAGCAAGATTATCAATTCAACTGAAGATCAAAAGCTGATGCTACCTCATTTCCTCACTGAGAGTTTATTTTGCAATGGCAAGTCTCCATGGTGCTCATTGGAAATTAGGTTTCAGTGGGGAATAAAGCACATAGTCTTTGACTTCAGAAGCCACCAACTATCATACCCCAGCTGGCAGGGAAAAGTACATTAAACCAAGCAGGGGTTGAGGAAGCAGGAGTTGCTTCCAGCTATAAACAGCTCAGGTAAGTGCCCGGGGAAGGATGAGTGTGGATAGAGGTTGGAAGAAAGGATAAGCATGGGAAAGAGGGGAGAAGGGAGGAGAAGAGAGAGAGGAGAGAAGGAAAAGACAAAGAGCTGGAGAGAGTGGGAGTGGTCTGTGCAGGCAGATAAGAGTAACATTATGAGGGTTGACCTTAGACATTAAGTGACCATGCTGAGTTCAAACACTTTCTGGGCACTGAAGCCTGAATTCCTTGACCTGACCGAAGCCAGGTAAATCCACTAGGCAAAACCACTGTCCCCTTGCTGCAGCTGTTCCACGGACAACATTGCTGCTTGGAAGGACATTCTAGGGCTGGACACAAGAAAAACCATTTGCATGCTGGATGTGATCTTTGAATTAGTGGGAGACATGGGTGTCTACAACAGTTGCCTCCCCTGGCAGGCTTCCTTGACTCTCCTGCCTCTAGATGAGGTTGAGCCCACACGAAGCTCAGAGTTTATGAGCTCTTTGCATAACTCAGTGGCAGTTGGAAGTGTTTGTTTTTTCTTACATGCCAAAGTGTAAGATTAGAAACCTATTGTTAGTCCCAAGTCCTTCCCCTGCCCCCCAATTCTGAATTCCTGGTCAGTGAAATTTCTAGGGCTAGCAGTTAGTACAGTATGTCACACTACCTGTTTCATTTCAAAAAGGGACATGGGGGAGACTTGTTTTAGAAGTCAGTTTTACAGAGTTACTTACAGTAAACTGTTCCTTTTTAAGTGTACAGTCTGAGGAGTTTTGAAAACATACAGCTGTATAAATTTCTATTACAATCACAGCATGGAATATTTCCAGTATCCCAAAAAGTTTTCCCCAAGTCAACTTTCTCGGTGCTAATTGTAGGCAGGCATTCCCCTTCATCAGGGAGAAAAGTACAGTTTATTTCTTTTGTGGGCCTCACATTCATGAAGGATCAGTGAAAAAGACATTGTTGAAGACTTAAAGCCCCATCATTCATGAATAATCTCCATGAGGTTAGAGGATAATCCTTGCTTTTCTCCCCAGAGAACCCCCAACCTCCATCAGAGTGTCTGGAACTTAGGGAATCTGTGGTAAACTGTTGTTAAATAGATGCATGAAAAATATGAAGATTGGATCCTAGGTTAATTTAAAGGTTAGAAAGTGGTTGTTGAAAAAAGGAGCATTATTTTTTTTTCAATTTATCAGTGCAGACACAGAGGCTCAGGGAGGCCTGGAATCACATATAGCTAGAATTCCAACCATGCCCTGCTTGACCCCAAAACCTGTGCCTTTTAGTCTATGACTTGCTACCATCTTCATTTCTGCAAATTCTGACAAGCACCCCACAGCCAACTAGCTTCTATTCTGTGGGCTGAGCCTCCTGGATAATCATGTTACCAAGAACTTGCTCCTAAGTGACTATGAGCCTTCCCATGCCAAGAGTGTTCAGTCTGCCAGTCACTGTTAGTTTCTATAATTTTAATGAAGAAGGGCTGCTCCCCCTTGGCTCCAGGTCTTTAAACTCTGGAATTTTAATAACCAACTCCACTGATGATTTACAAATTTCAAGACAGGAATTAGCAGAAAATTCCATATTTCATAGATGCTGAATTGGGCTATTATCTCCATGCAGCAGGTGCCAATTTCCCATCAAATGGTGAAATGCCATAATTATCAGAATTCCATTCAAATTCTAAAAGTAGATAAATAACCAATGGGAATATCATTTATTCATTAGAATATGAAGAAAGGGGAAAATATTACCCTGTTCATGGCTGCAATGAGGCTCTCTTTGCAAGGGAATGCTCAGCTCACTAAGGCAGGTTGGAGGATTCTAGATTTATTAAGCTCTCAGGTCCACAGGAGAGAGGAGCTTCGATTAAACACCTGAACAGACGAGATAATGGGCCCCTGATTGAGGCCAATGTGTGAGACATGGTGGTGCCTTCTTATTTTTCTTGCAGCAGAAAGACATAACAGAAATCACTGAAAAATGACCACAGACATACTACTTCCTATCATATATACATCTCCATGGAAGGTACTAGGATTTCTGACAAACTGAAGCTCAGAAAGCCTAAGTCACTTGCCCAAGGACACACAGCTTATAGGTGACAGATTTGGGTCAGCCAGTCTCCAAAGCCTATGTTCAGTAGGTTACATTCTCAGCAACAGCAAGCTCTCAACATATATCATTTCCTCCCTGACCCTTTTGTCCTACAGTTAGACCCTGAAAGTCCTAAAATGATTTCAGGGTTTTCACCTGCCCATAGGGACATTGGACAGGAGCCAGGGCTGTGCAGGTAAAGTTCACCCTGCCACTGTTTGTCACCATCAGTTGAAGGTGAAAGATGGCATTGTGTCTGGGCATCCACAGGAAGGGGTATTTCAGGTACTTCTGATCTGGATTGGCAGACGGAAGGTGGCCTTGGAACTTTGCTTGAAGCAGAGAGAAGGTAAGGGGGTTAACAGCACACAGCTGGTAGTAGAAACCCCCACATGGACCTGCCTGAGGCTCTTTTCTCTGGGCTTGCTTTGGAAGAGGATTTGCCACCCACTGTCCTCAGGGGGTGGGGCTGGCCTGACAAATACGGCCACTGCAGAATGAAGGAGTGTGGGTCAAAGAGGGCCAGGGTCCTGACATGCTGGTGGTTTCCTTGGCAGAAGAGGAGCTGTTGTCCAGGACAGGGTGATACAAGAGATCCCAGGTCCCAGTCAGAGGAGGTTTAGATGGCTGGGGCCATTTAGCAGTATTTAATTTAGACAGGGCAAGTCACAGCATGGCTCATGAAAAGAAGGTCAGGCCTGACAAATCTGTTTGAATTCTCTGAATACACCTCAGAATTGGGAGACAATGGTTCCATAATGGGTAATTTATCTGCATTTCAAGGAGGCATCTGATCTAGTATGACAAAACTGATTGATTTGCAAAGGGCAATATGGCAAGTTAGCAAAGGGAAATTAAACTGGGACCCAAGAAGTTTAAATCAGAAAAATCTATTCCACCTGCAGAAAAAGGTTTCTTTAAAAAAAAAATAAGGTAGAGAAAATACAAAGGATGTTGGGAGAAGCAGGATTCAGGTTTGGTCGAAAGACAATGGAATAGAAAGTCTCCCTCTAAGGACAGTCACCTTTTTTACAGGCCAGCCTCAGGGATGTGATTTGGTATGTGATTAGTCAGAGCTGAGAATCAGCTCCCACTTGCAGATAACCTATGAAACCCAGCAGCCTCATCAGGCCAGGTGCCAGACAAGAGGCTGAGAACCTAGAAACCTGGCATCCCAGACCACTCCTAATGGGAGAGAAGGCACCCGGTTGTGCCGTCCTTGGAAGCACAGGCTCTCTGCCAGGGAGTGATGGCAACTGACGCCATCACTGGTCTGACAGGTAAGCAAGCCACAGTCCCTCTAATGGTCCTGCCACTTGCCAGCTGTATGGATGTGGACCTTGAACTGCCTCTCCAAGTGTCCTAGTGTGGGAAAAATGAGAATATATGGCCATTCTTATAGCTCAAAGGGGACACCCACAAAGAGGTCTGGGAAGATAAGAGTTTATCTTAGGAAAGGGAGTTCACAATACAAGGAGCTTTTCTAAAATTCTCATTAACCAAAATGCTATCTTTCTCTGCAATGTATATCAGGCATCATGGAAGATGCCCCAAATGTCTCCTAAGTGTTAGAGACAAGATTGAAGCTATCTGCCCTCACTCCACTTTGGCATCTCCCAAGGGAGGACTAATCAGACTCGGGTTTGCCATCCAGTATGGAACACGCTTATTGGGCCAGAATTGACCGAAGATACTGCCCACTGCCATCGTCTCCCCCAAACCCAGCCTATAAATGTTTGCTTTCAATGCCATGTCAATGATGCTGATTTCACTCCACGTACACAGCAAAGATCATAGAGACTCTGTGTGAAACTCAAGGGAAGCTTTCTCAGTAAGACTCAAGAGCAAGATAAGTGCCATACATACGGTTACTTAGTAGGTACATGAACTTTCCTTTCCCCTCAACTTCTGTCATTCCACCCAATGCTCTGTGTGATAGCAGAGGACAGGGAGAACCATCTCATGAGGATTGCATTTAAGGGAAATAAAACTCCAAGAAATCAAATGCCTTCCCTAAGCCCTCACAGCTAGAAGACATGGATCCAGAATTCAACCCCCTGCAGTCCAGTTCCAGACTTCCTGCTTTAACCACCACACTCTCTTGTCTCCCTGAAGGTGGAGACTCAGGGCGGGTCCAAGTTTGCTCCTGCAAAGATGCCTCATGCCTGCACTCCAGCATCACCTCCCCAAACATGAGGACAGCCAACTTTGGACCTAATCCCACTGGGTCTTTTGGGTGCACAAGGCCTCCAGTCACTCTGACAACGACCCTACATACAGCCTTGTTTTCAGGGCTTTTCCAGTCTCTGGGCCTTTGCTTAGGTCACTGCTCCAAAGAATGGTTCTTCTCCAAATCATATGAAGCCCTTCAGAAAAGAACTTTACAAACTTAGGATTGCAATGAAAAGCACAATTTTCTTGTCCTTCTACAAAAGGGTGAGGGAGAGAAATAATTTCACATGGTAGGCAGGCTACACCCATGCACATGCACGGATATGTGTGTGTGCGTGCGCGCAAACACACACACACACACACATACACACACAAATGGCTCTAACATTGGGAGCAATCAACACCAATATTCTCCTATGAATATGACCATTCTAAAACAGTCTCATAAGCAGTATCTATTTTAAAAGATGTGCATGTAGGAGCTGCTTTGCTGCAGAGAAAGCAATGGAAGAAGGCCAGTCTAACATCAGACCTCAGACTTGCATGGACCACAGGGAGGTGAGCCCCGTGGTCTCTTTCACAGCTTCCTGTGGGCCAGCTGTTCAGTTGCAGATTGTGAGTCTCAGAAGTCAGACCACAGACACCATCCAGCCCAAGTCACATAGCAGACAAATGAGAAAATGGCCCTTGGTGAATATCTGCCTTGTGACTCATCTCATCTGATGTGCTTCTCCTGTGTGGCACTTGAGTGAACTGAGGCAGAGAAAGGGTGCAGTGAGCAGTGGTTGAGTCACTCAGCATCAGTGGAGCTAGGATGCAAGGAAGAGATGCAAAGTCAAGACCGGATCTCTTGCCAGTTAGGCTGTCAGGGATCTCCAAGCCAGTTCTTGATGCATTTATTCAACCATGCTTGACAGTTTTCTATCTGTGCCATGCACTTGTAAGGAGGGCAATGAGCAAAGAGAGCCTCTGTCTTATAAGAAGTGAAATATCAAACAGATAATCAAGTAAAAACTTCTGGAATTACACATGGTCATAAGTTCCACACAGGAAAACTCAGGGTGAAATGAGAGCTGATAGGGACACCTGGGTGGTTCAGTTAGTTAAAGTGGCCAACTTGGGCTCAAGTCGTGATCTCGTGGTTCATGAGTTCGAGCCCAATGTTGGGTTCAGAGCCTGGAGCCCGCTTCGGATTCTGGGTCTCCCTCTCTCTCTGCTCCTCCCCTGCTCATTCTTTGTCTCTCTGTCTCTCAAAAATAAATAAACATTAAAAAAAGAAAGAAAGAAAAGAAATGAGAGCTGATAACAGGAAGAGTTGATAGAAGTGGAAGGGAGAGATGGGCCCTGTGAGACTCCTCAGAAGGAGTGATGTATTTTTTTAATTTTTAATGTTTATTTTTGAGAGACAGATTACAAGCAGAGGAGGGGCAGAGAGAGAGAGACAGAGAAACATGGAGGGAGAGGGAGACACAGAATCTGAAGCAGGCTCTGGGCTCTGAGCTGTCAGCAAGAGCCCGATGCGGGGCTCAAACCCACAAGCTGTGAGAACATGACCTGAGCCAAAGTCAGACGCTTAACCGCTTAACCGAGACTGAGCCACCCAGATGCCCCAGAAGGAGTGATACTTTTTTTTAATGTTTATTTATTTTTGAGAGAAAGAGAGAGCATGTGTGCAAGTTGGGGAGGGGCAGAGAGAGAGAGGGAGAAAGAAGATCTAAAGTGGGCTTGGCACTGGCAGCAGAAAGTCTGATGCTGGACTGGAACTCACAAGCCACAAGATCAAGATACGAGCCAAAGTTGGGTACTTAGCCAACTGAGATGCCTAGGAGTGATATTTAACCTAAGACCCGAGGGATGACCAGAAGTAAGCCATGCAAGAAATATTCTAAGCATGAAATGGTATTCACTTTAGTGGGAAAGAGCTGTGCTTGAAAAAATCTACAGCAGGGGCGAAGTCACCTAAGGGTCCACTTTGGATGCTGACCTGCAGACATACTGTCATATAGGGACTGTTCCCAAAGATCCCCCAGTAAACATGCCTGCCTGGGACCAAATTGAGGCCTATATCAGATCGTATATACCATGTGGCAGTGAATCTCCCTGGAGTTACCTGGGGTGGGGATAGATGACCATGATGAGTCTAACTGTATGTGGATTTCTCCCTGGAAAGCATCTACAGAACATCCCAGCAGAGCCCTTGACTAATGACTTTCAAATATAATTAAAAACATATTTCAATAGAAAGCACATTGCCAGATCTATACCAGCAAAGTGAAATTAACCTTCAAACGATACTGGAACAACAGTGAATCGCAAGGGTTTGTAAGAGATTAGATACACTGTAGCCTAATTATGTTACAATAACTCACCTCATTAATCTCCAAGGAAACAATAATGACAACAGTTAAATACTGTAATTAACAAACCTTATTTCAAACTTGATTTTAATTTTATAGGACTTGGTTATATTATCCAATGTAACTGTGGAAAAGATAGAATGTCAGTAGAGCAACCTGGTTCTATAAAGGCTCTTGGCTAACAGAGCCCAATACCTCAGATTTGTGAGTCCACTAAGCTGGGTCTCTGTTTAGAACCCAACCTATGCAGGAAAAAGATAACACACACTGTCAAAACCTCTGAGGTGCTATCCCCCAAAAAAGGGGGAGCATAAAATAAAATCTGTAACTGTATTTCTGTTTTTGAAAGCAGGGAACCTTGTACTTGACCTTCTGTTTGGGATTGTTAATCGTTAGGACATCCCAGCTGCAGGCCCTTCACAAAGGTCTCATGAGCAGGGTTGGGACAGATTAGACAATCATGAGGAAGGCAAGTAAGAGAGGGTAGATAATAAGCAACAAAAATGGCTTGATCAACTCAAGAGACACAGAAAAAGCATTTGACAAAACCCAACAACTTTTCATGAAAAAAAAATGCTCAACACTCCAGGAATAGAAGGGAATTTCCTCACACTGATAAAGGGAATCCATGAAAACCCACCACTAACATCATATTCAACCGTTAAACACTAAAAAGGCTTTCTCCCTAAGATGAGGAACAAGGTAAGGATATGAGCTCAGACCACTTCCATTCAATATTATACTGGAGGTTCTAGCCAGGGCAATTGGATCAAGAAAAATAAAGAAATCTAGATAAGTCTAAGATACAAACACATGCACAGAACAAATAAGCAAGTTCAGTGAGGTTGCATGATATATATCCAAAAAATGGTTTCTTTATATTAGCAATGAAAAACCCCAAAAATGCATGGAGGAGGGCACTTGTTGGGATGAGCACCGGGTGTTATATGGAAACCAACATGACAATAAACTACAAAAAAAAAGAAAAAAAAAGAAAAACCCCAAAAATGAAATTTCAAGAACAATTCCAATTGCAATAGCATTACAAAGAATAAAATACTTAGGATTAAACTTAAAAGAAGTGTAAAATGTTTATAATGAAAACTATAAATCATTGTTTAAAGAGATTTAAAAAGATCTAAATAAACGAAAAGACATTCCACATGCATGGATTAGAAAACTTAGTATTGCTAAGATCAAAGTACCCTCCAAACTGACCTACAAATTCAACACAATCCCCAAATTTCCAGCTGCCTTTTTCTTTTCAGAAATTGGCAAGCTGATCCTAAAACTCAGACATATATAAGGGACACAGAAGAGCCAAAATAATCTTGAAAACGAAGAACAAAATTAGAGGGCTAACACCCCCCAAATTCAAATATTTCTACAAAGCTACAGGAATTAACACAGCATGGTACTGGGTTAAGAATCAATATATAGAGATCAATGGAATAGAAGTGAGAATTCATTAATAAAACCTTATGCTCCTAATCAATGGATTTTTGGTTAGAGTGTCAAGACCATTCAGTGGTGAAAGAACAGCCCTTTCCACAATACTGAAACAACTGGAAATTCAAATTAAAAACAAAAAGTTTGACCTCCTTTCACCAAACTCCCAAAAATTAACTCAAAATAGATCACAGATCTGAATTTAAGAACTAAAATGATGAAACTCACAGAAGAGAACGTAAGAGTAAATTTTCATGACCTTGGATTAGGCAAAGTCTTGTTAGATGCTATAATAAAGCCCAAGCCACAACAGAAAAATTAATGTAAGTGGAAACTCACAGAAATTAAAAATTTTATGCTGGAATTGATATGCTCTTGAAAGCTAAAAACAAACAAACAAAATATGGGGGAAATGTCTGAAAATCATAATCTGATAAGGACTGGTACCCAGAAAACAAAGAATTCTTATCACTCAATATTCAAAAGATAAAAAACCCAGTTCAAAAAATGGGCAAAGAGGGGCACCTGGGTGGCTCAGTCACTTAAGTGTCCTACTTCAGCTCAGGTCATGTTCTCACAGTTCGTGAGTTCAAGCCCCAAGTTGAGCTCTGTGCTGACAGCTTTGTGCCTGGAGCCTGGGTTTGCAGTCTGTGTCTCCCTGTCTTTCCCTCCCTGCTCATGCTCCGTTTCTCTCTCTCTCAAAAATGAATAAACAGGGGCGCCTGGGTGGCTTAGTCGGTTGAGCGTCCGACTTTCGCTTGGGTCATGATCTCGCGGTTTGTGGGTTCGAGCCCTGCGTCGGGCTCTGTGCTGCCAGCTCAGAGCCTGGAGCCTGTTTCAGTGTGTGACTCCCTCTCTCTCTGACCCTCCCCTGCTCATGCTGTCTCTCTCTCTCCTAAAAATAAATAGAACATTTTAAAAAATGAATAAACATTAGATATTTTTAAAAATAAAAAATAAAAATAAAAGCAGGAAAGAATCTGAGCAGACATATCTCCACAGAAGATACACAAATGACCAATAAGAACATAAAAAGATTGTCAATATTATTAGTCATTTGGGAAATGCAAATCAAAACTGCAACAGGATACTATTTCACATGCAGTAGACTGGATAGAATTTTTAAAAAATTCAGAAGGTTGGCAAAGATACAGAAAAACTGGAACCCTCATTTACTGCTAATGGGAATGAGAATGTATAATGGTGTAGCCACTTTGGTAGTTCCTCAGAAAAGAGAGTCACCGTATGACTTAACATTTACATTCCTAAATATATTTGCAAGAGCAATGAAACATGTGTCCATGCAAAAATTTGTACATAAATGTTCATAGCTGCATAATTCATAAAAGCCAAGAGGCAGAAACAACTTAAATATATATCAACTAAAAAATGGATAAAGTGTGGTATATCCATACAATAGAATATTTTTCAGCAATAAAAAGTAATGAAGTATTGATATATGCCACAACATGAAAAAATCTTAAAAACATTATGCTAAGTGGAAGAATCCAATCATAAAAACCATCTATTATATGATTCTGTTTCTATGAAATATACAGAACAGGCAATTGTATAGAAAATAGATTAGTGACTGCCTGAGGCTGGGAGGAGGTCAAAAAGGGGTTTAAGTGAGTACTTTATGGGTATGGGATTTCTTTGGGGGACGATAAAAAGTTTCTAAAATTATGGTAATGGTGTCCAAACATATGGATACACTAAGAAGTACTGGATTGTGCACCTTTTATTTTAAAATTTTTAAAAATAATCTCTACACCCAACATGGGGCTTGAACTCACAACCCTGAGATCAAGGGTCTCATTCTTGGGGCACCTGGGTGGTTCAGTAAGTTAAGCATCTGACTCTTGACTTTGTTCAGGTCATAATCTCAACGTTTGTGGAATCGAGTCTCATGTCAGGCTCTACCCGAACATCATGGAGCCTGCTTGGAATTCTGTCTCTCCCTCATTCTCTGTTCTCCCCTGCTTTTGCATGCATGCTATTTCTCCCTCAAAATAAATAAATAAACATTTAACAATAACAACAACAAAAGTGTCAGGTTTTACCCACTGAGCCAGCCAGGTGCCTCTGGATTGTATACTTTAAATGGGCAAAATGTATTCAATAAATATTACACGAGTACATGATCATCAAAGCTAACTTTTCCTGAGTGCTTACTATATGAAGTCACTTATATACCTCATCTTATCCAAACCTGAAAATCTTACGAAGAATGTTATCTTCACTACCCATAAAATGACCATGATGCCAGAATGTTTTAACACCGTTTCTACTTGTCATCAAACCCAAGTATGTCTTGATCAAAGCTCCATGCACTTAAGAATAATTGTACTTTATTTGGTTTCTATTCCAGGCCCTGTGTTTCACACTGGAGATAAAGGGGAATATACACAGTTCAGTCTTCATGGAGCTCATGTCTAATGAGAGTGTATTAGTTAGCTATAGTCACAATGATGCTACATTACAAACCATCCCAACCCTCGGTGGCTTAGAACAGTAGTCATGTAGGAGTGTAGGCCTGTGGCTTATTTAGAGACTGGCTAATCTGAGTTGGGCTCAGCTGGGTGGCTCTGCTTCAAACCACAGGTCTGGCTGGGCCTGGATTCTCCTTGCAGATTAGGTTCATGTGTGTTCCACATGTGTGCTTAATAACAGTGCTTCATTTTGTCTCTGTCAAGACAGACTGTGCCTGTGCGGCCCAAGCTAAAAGGACAGCAGCTACCCAGGGAATGTGAGGGGCAGGTGTATGACAATGGCAGAAGAGAGTAGGGCAAGCTCCACTGCATAAGGAAATTTCTACCCTATGTTTGGGTCACGTTTGCTAGCATCCCTTTGGCCAGAGAAGCTCACATGGCCAAACTCAAAGTCAAGATGTGAGTAGGTATGGATGCATAATACCACGGCAGGAAGTAAAGCATATGGTCAACCTACCACAAGGGGAAATATACATGCCTCAAAAAAAAAACAACCCCACTATCTTCTATCTTCTGGGGTTTTCCACCTACTTATAAACAGATGGTTGAAAATATCCACTTTAACATAATGGTTGGGAGAAATCAGATAAAATACTGATGGGGGAGGTTGAGTAGTAGATCTCTTTGCAAAATGAAAAATTACTATCAGTAGTAGTTACCTCAAACCTCCAAATTAGTGGAAAGATCCCCTTACAGAGCTATGCAAGCAAAAGTGGAATTGTGTGGATAACGGTGGATACAGTAAAGACAGTCTGTGTCACCCAAGAAATACCTTTTGAAGAAAAAACAAAGAAACTAGGAGAGATTTCAAATTATTTTTATTATTTTGAGCTTCTACTTTTTTTTTGATGGACTCATGAAAGTTCCAGAAAATCATTTCTTTTTTTTTAATTTTTTTAATGTTTTATTTATTTCTAGGAGAGAGAGAGAGACAGCATGAGCAGGGGAGGGTCAGAGAGAGAGGGAGTCACAGACTCTGAAACAGGCTCCAGGTTCTGAGCTGAGCTGAGCACAGAGCCCAATGCGGGGCTCGAACCCACAAACCACGAGATCATGACCTAAGTGAAAGTCGGACACTTAACCAACTAAGCTACCCAGGCACACCAGAAAATCATTTCTTTTACTTGACTCTATAACCTTCTCAGCAAGAGTAACTCCTCCAGGATTCCTACTTTCTACTGGCCAACCAAGAGAACAGGTGCAATCTCAGGAATTAAGAGTTTTCTGCCACTAATACACCTTCTTAAAACCAGAATGGATTCCTTAGAGGGGTCCAGTGTCAATGGAAGAGCCACATTGGAAGGCAGTAAATCCAAGATCCAGTGCCAGGAGGCAAGATACTCAGGGATTAAGGGCAGGGACATCTGGAGGGCAGAGAGCCCAGTTCTGAATTCAGGATCTGCCTCTTAGGAGTTGCATAACCACTAAAAAATCACTGAGCTTCCGTGGATCTCAGTTTCTTCATTTAAAAAAAAAAAAAAAAAGAGCCCTACGATAGTACCCACTTCAGAGGATTTGTTTGATACTTAAATGAGACAACATATGTGAAGTGCTTAATGTAATCCCCAATATGTAATAATTGCTAAATTAATGCCCAGTCTCATCACTGGCAATTTAAACATACTATGATTGCTCCTACCCTGCCTACTTCATGAGATTTTTATGAGGAGCAAATGAGAAAATTATTAGAAAGTTGCTTTATAAGCTGTGAAGAACTAGACAAACACAGCTATGTTGTTACGGTTCTTTTTTTTTTTTTAATGTTTTTATTTATTTCTAGGAGAGAGACAGAGACAGTGTGAGCAGGGGAGGGTCAGAGAGAGAGGGAATCACAGACTGAAACAGGCTCCAGGCTCTGAGCTGGCAGCCAGCACAGAGCCCGACGCGGGGCTCGAACCCACAAACCGCGAGATCATGACCTAAGCGAAAGTCGGACGCCTAACCGACTAAGCCACCCAGGCGCCCCTGTTGTTACGGTTCTTAAGTGGCTTTGGCACGCCGCATCACTCAATAAATATGTGTTAAAGGAACAATGAGTCAGTGAATGAAGTCAAAGCCTTTTCCTATGCTGTTTGCTTTGGGCCAACGGAAGCCCTGGTGACCAGAATTCCTATTGGTGCTGTGGGCTTCTAATGCAGACACAGCATCTCAGAGACTCCTAACCTCAGCGCATTGTCTGCTCTCCTAAGAAACTCATCACAGAGAAGGCAAGGCTTTTAGCCTTCATGCTTTGACCTAGAAGAGACAGCACAGAGAGTATTTTTGTGGAAAACAAGAAAGGTCACATTTCACAATTCTATGTTCCAATACCTGAGCATTGACAAGAGAAGAGAACTCTGGGAAGTGGACTTTTCCACTTAGAAAAGCAGAGTAGTCAAGAGAGTTTGCATGATGCATTGGTATCCCCTTGAAGAAGATATTCCAAGTTTGAAATGCACCATAAATATCCTTCAATGCTGCTGAAATGTTCCTATCCTTGAGTAGGCATAGACAATATACAAAAGGGAGACAGAGGTAAGTTATGGCAGGGAACATATTTAGTAATCTAATCACCCAGTGGACACCCACAATTTACAGTTTAATTGTCCACGAGGTATAGGTTCTCTGTAATTGAATTAGATTTTGAAATAAGGCAAACCTGATTTATAGTGTTGCTTAAAAACACACCAAATAGGGTGTGTTTTCTTGTTTGTAACAGGAACTTCATGGTTAGTGTTAATGCATTACCAGGGAATGAAACAAACTGGATAAACATTAGGTATTAGGGTTCACAGCACAAAGAGACCGCAAACACTAACAATTAGAGAAGCAGGAAACGTTATCCATCTCATTTATGTTCACTTAAGGCAGATGTACTATTTTACTTTAATCTGCTCCAGGCTTATCCAACTAAACACAATTTGAAATATATTTATTCATTCAACCAACAGACATGTGAACACCAACTCTGCCTACTGCTGTGTTTGGTGCTCACGGCACTAAGATGCATGCTAGTTATAAGACTGTGGGCTCAGTGCCCACCAACCCAAGCCTCAGTTCTCATGTCTGTAGGGCGGAGGCAACAATAGTTTCCATCTAATGGCGCTCCTGTTCCGGTTGTGATAAGTCCACTTAGTGCAGTATGCATATTGCATCATCATCATCATCACTATTGACTTTGTTATCATTTCTTTGCCTGCTTTTGCAGAGATGCAAACCAAAACTGTTGTTAACCAATGTGATAAATGCTGACATCTTCTACATCTGTTATTTATTGCTGCAGTAATGCTATCATAAGCCCCAAAACCTCAGTGACATTCAACTTTAAGGGTTTATTGCTCACACATCTGAGGTCTACCATGGGCTTTGTCTTCTCACCTGGGTACGCCAGAAAGAGTGCCATGGTGTGCACACTACGGGCTTCCCCCTGACTTCCCACAAGGAGTTCAGCACAGACTGGAGTCTTTGGTACCTCATCTAAAATGGACATAAGTGTCCGAGTTTTCCAAGTGGTCAAGCCCTCAGAGTTTCAGCCCTTTAATGACTTAGGTGAAACCAAGTCATTTCCCCAGATGTTAGGATCAGAGTATATGGTGACTCCCTCTGGGATGCTTTGTCTTCATTCTTCGTATCTTCAGAGCCCACAAGGAAACAGAGTGAGTTTATCTGTAAATTCTTACACTGCTGAGCTGACAGCATTCCTCACAGCTCCTTATAGAATATGCCTTTTAAAGGAATCAAAGATCTGGAAATTTCCAGATCAACCAATGTCAGTTTTCAGAACCTTAAAAAAGGCTTCCTTTGTAGACAGGCAACCTGCCTGGTCACACAGTGGGGGCAAGCTGGGGAATTTGGGGGACCAAAGCCCAGATTAGCTCAGGTAGGGAAAGCACCATTTTACATCAAAAGTAGCAGGAAAGAAACAAGGGCAAGTGCCACCAAACCCTACGGCTTAAAGGACAAAAAGCTCTTAAAGTTCCCTCTATCTCATCTAACCTAAATCCTTGCCTCATTCTTTTCCCTCCTCACCTTGTTCCTTCTCCTCTCCTGCCTCCCTCATTGGTTACTGAGAAGCAATCCAAAAGGGGGTGTATAACTTAGGATACTTTTGGCCTCGAGGAATGGTAAAATTAACTTCATAAAATGGCTTAAGCAAGCAAAAAACTTATTATGACACACAGTAATAAATTCAGAAGCAGGTTGGTTGAGTGTTGGTCAGTTCAACTAGAGAGAGGCTTTTAGTTCTTCCCTAAAACCAGAAAAATCTTTCCCTGCCCCTTCATCCAGCAGACTTTTCCTCACTTGTCATGGGCCAGAATAAAGTCACACCCACCATTCTTATTACTTAATAAAGCATTTATTAGCAAAAATTGCATTACAGATCAACCAAGATACAGCCAATGGGGCAGGGCAGGGTCCTGCCTCCACCAGAGAACATGATTGTTCAATATTTTAAAGCAAATGGAATTCTACAGATGCACAAAGTGGGGGTATAGCAGTTGGGCAGACAGCTAAATGCTTCTGCCAAAGAGAATAGCATTAAAGTCTGGGAATTTAGACCAGAGGGAATCGGGGGAATTTCTTTAGATAACTAACCGCTGGTTTTCTTGAAGCCACATGACCTGGGTTGAAATCCGGACTCTGCTATTTTTGAACTGTGTGACCCTGGGCAATTTATCTGAGCCTCCATTTCCTAATCCATTAAATGGGGTCAGTGCCTAACTCAGGTGGTTGTTGTGAATTACACGAGATAGTATTATGATGAAAATGCCTAGAAGACTGGCATCTAATTCATAATTATTAGCTGAGAGGTCCCACATGCCCTTCCTCCTCTCTTCTCTCCTGAAAAATGCTCATTGTCATGGGAAAAGGCAATGTCTGGAATCAGGCATGTCTGGGCCCACTGACTGGTCCTCCCAAGTACCAGCCACATAATGACAATGAACTGCTTCAATTTTCTAAGCCTTAGAGCACTCATCTGTAAAATGGGTATAATACTATTCCTAGTCTCATAGAAGGTGATTCTGAGAAGTGAGATCCTGCTGTAAAAGGTTTAGCAGGTTCCTGATCTTTAATAAACAATAATAGTTGTTGCTATTACTGTTAATCTTTGTTGCTATAATCATCATCATCATTCCTCTGAAGATCTCCAACCTGCTAGGTACTAGATCCCTGAGATACATGTGGACATCCAGATTTATAGCAACATTTTTCAGGAATCAGATCTGATTGCTTACCATCTTTTAAGGCTTTCCCATGTTCCTGAGAATAAAGACCAAAACAATCCCTAGTAAGGCCTGTGATGATTCCCTGTGAGATCTGGTTTCAGCTTACCTCCCTGCTCTCATCTCACACCAAGCTTCACAGGTCATCTTCCAGTCTCCTCAAACCACAGGGCCTTTGCCATGCTGTTCCTTTCACCTGAAATTTCCCTATTTGTTTAGTTGATGTCTCCTCCTCCTTCTCCAAACCTCATCTTAAGTGTCCCTTTGCAAGGAAGCCTGTCTGAAATCCAGACACAGACAGATTCATCTGGAAAATACTCTCAACAGAGATTTGATATCCTGAGTGGTTAGGTGCATGATTTATGGATTAAGACTGGATGGGTGTAGCAAGAGCACTGCTGGGAATTTATCCAAGGGATACAGGAGTGCTGACGCATAGGGGCACATGTACCCCAATGTTCATAGCAGCATTCTCAATAGAAAGCACTCTTCCTTAGGAAAGAGCCTAAGTGTCCATCAACAGACAAATGGATCAAGAAGATGTGGTTTATCTATACAATGGAATACCACATAGCAATGAGAAAGAAAGAAATCTGGCCATGTGTAGTAACACAGATGGAACTTGAGGGTGTTATGCTGAGCGAAATAAGTCAGGCAGAGAAGGACAGATACCATGCGTTTGCACATATAGGTGGGTGAGGAGGAACTTAACAGAGGACCATGGGGGAGAAGGAGGGAGAAAGTAGTGGGGGAGAGGGAGAGAGGCAAACCATGAGAGACTCTTAAGTGCTGAAAACAAGCTGAGGGTTGATGGGGGTGGGGGAGAGGGGAAGGGGGTTGATGGGCATGGAGGAAGGCACTTGTGGGGATGAGCACTGGGTGTTATATGGAAACCAACTTGACAATAAACTATTTAAGAAAAAAAAAAAAAAAAAGACTGGATGCCTGTAAATCCCAGTCTCACCATTTACTGGCTGTATGACACTTTGGACTACTTAACCTCTGTGCCTCAGTTTCCTCATTTGTACAATGTAGATAATAATTAATACTAACATGTACCTCATGGGGTTATTATGGAAATTAAATTAGTTACTATTATCAAAGTATTTAAAATAATGTCGTGCATAGAGTAAGTGCTATGTAAGTGTTTACTAAATCAAATTAATAAACTGTCCCATGCCTCCAGAGAATCTATCTTAGTCTGCAATTATGCACTCATTACTGTGGTAATTTGATTACTCACTGTCTCTCCTTCCAGATCAAATGCCCCGGGAGGCCAGGGGCACATTTCCTTGTGCTCCAACTGTACCCCAGCTCCAAACACAAGACCTGGGGCAGGGTGGGTTCACAATAAATATGTATTTCATTAATGAAGGAAACTTAACACACAGCCTAAGTCAAATTTTCCTTGCTTGTGCCAAGATAGAGAAGTGTCTCCAACCCTTTCTGACCCTCTCAGGTCTTGTAAGCAGTAGCAACAAGCCCAGGAAATGCCTGCTCTCTCCAGGGACACAGAGCCGGTAATGGGTTCCATATTGTTTGAGATGTTCCGGACCACGAAGTGATCATGTCTGAGATGATGTCAGCATGGTTAACCCCAAATTCCTCCACTTACTCTCTACACAGAACTCTTTAAAACATCCTGCACACAAACACTCCCAACCACAACAAATGCAGGAGACGGGCCTTAATCGGAGAAGAAAAGATTAATTGGAGAGTTGCCCTGAAGGCACCCATGTGCCAGGCCTGCCATGCTTATAATACAGGCAATTAGGGCAGCAATGTGACTTGTGTCATCACAGCAGCAACAGCCGAGCAAAGTCTCCTCTCCCTGCTTTGAGGCCCTCAACCTTTGAGGCTGGAAAGCTGACAGATGAAGGGGACATAGCAAGAACACAAGCAGAAGAAGGTGGTCATTCCCCCACCTCCAACACCAAGTGCAGTGGAAGCAACAGAAAAAAGCACGGATGCCGAGTTTTACCCCAACCCTTATGCAGAGTGACACTGGGCTACCAACCCACAAACTCAAGACTCAGGTTCCTCAGGCAAAGTGGCAAATCAGGTATCACACAACCCTTGACTCTAAACTCATGGTCTCAGAAGAGATCTCTCCTGGGAGTTTATCACCTCTCACATGCATCTGCAGATACTTGTATATCTGTCCAGCACACAGCTCTCAGAAGTCAATGATTGTCATGAGCTTTCTCAGGTTCTAAAGATACCTTGGTTGCTAGAAAAGATCACTGCCCTCCAGTGCATCAACTATGGAGTGAAGCAAGCTTGAGTCAGTGACCTGAAGCCTCTTGGTCAAGTGTCTTGACCCCTTAGGTGCTCATCTGCAACCAAGGGCAATGCCACCCACCTCCCAGGGCCATTATGAAGAATAAAGGAGATGAGGTATTTAAGGAGACTGATAATAGGTCCCAACACACTGTAGCAGCTTTGTAAATGGGAGCTGCTAGTTTAAGGGTCTCATTAAGTGGATGTTTTATATGTACAGGTGATATCTAGTGTCAGATGGATTTAGACTCCTGAATGAAGAAGACAACATTTTCCTTTGGGAGAAGGCAGCGGGAAAGGTGCCTGACACAAGGAGCTAATGAGGCCTGCTGTTAAACAGGCAGTGTCAGGAGGAGGCCTGAGAAGATGGGAGATGGATTAATGCTGTGATCGACATACACAGGCCAGGAGCTGCCATTTGTCTTACTACACACTCACCCTAGGATACTTTGGGAGGCGAAAGAAAGTGAATAATAAAAAATCCTGCCATGACAATCTGTCTTAAATTCTCATTATTCTGCCAGTTTGACTAGGCCAGGTGGTCCAGTTCCATCAGGTCAGAATCACGCATACTCCCACTCACCAAAGAGTAGAAGAACCAGTCCTTACTCTTCCTGAAGGACACAATGGAGCCACTCTTCATGGAATTCCAGATTAAGGAAGCATTCCTCTATGCTGCCATACCATGCTGTGTCCCCCTCCCAGCATGACCCTGATTCCACTGAGCCATAAAAGCACATTCTCTACTCTATCTCTCACTGGAGTCTGAAGTCTAATGTGGCTATATTCAGCAAGGCTGTTTGGGTTGCAAGTGACAGAAATTTGAATGTAAGTAGGATGTAGTGACATGGAATCCATTATAAGGTTGAACACCCACACTCTAGGTAGAGGCAGATTTCAAAGACTACCATGGTTCTCTTTCTCATTAGCTTGCTCTCTCTCTGGCTCTCATCTACTTTTCCACAAGAGTTCGGTTCATTTTCAGTAAAGACAGACATGTTTCTTCCAGACATGAGAAGCTCACAAGTCTCTCATCACCACATATTATTCTTTCAGAGAGAACCAATCCTGTCTCTGGCTCAGCTTGAATATTCCCCAAATAGATTCTTATTGTCCAAACCTGTGTCATATATAGCACTCAACCATGCAACAACTGGTGGTGTGTGTGTGTGTGTGTGTGTGTGTGTGTGTGTGGAGTATGTGTCTGTGTGCTGGGTGGAAGGAGGTGTTCACGAAATATGCCAATTCCTGGAAAGTGGAAGACATATAGCTGAGGTGTATTGGGAGGTCAGCTTCTTAAAGAAGTGGGACACTATTTCCATAAGAATAGCAGATACAAGGAAATCAAACAAGATACAACGTGCAGATCAAGTGGAATCCACATGGGTCTTTTAAGGGCATAGAATTATAAACTAAATGTCTACGCAGATTCTTCTCTCCTGCCTCAATGCTTGAGAAGAAAGCCATGCCTTTTCTTAGAGTTTTAAAAGAATTTCTCTACACAGAACTTTAAGATGTCTCTTCCCGTCCTTCATCTCCAAAACCTTGGACAATTCCTGAGACCCCATATGGGTTTTTAAAAAACATATTTTTTGAATGAATGAAGGCTTAATGAATAAATGAATGAAGGGAGATGGGTGAACACAAGTCAGACAATGCAAAAGAAAACATGTTTCTCTCTCCATACATCCAGTTCCAATTTGACCACTTTGGGTTTTTAGGAAAGAAAAGATTCCAGGAAGGGCCCAGAGAACAGGAAACAACCTAAGGGTTGATGGGTCTGGACAGCAACCAGCATCTTCTAGCCATTCCTTTCTTGACAACAACAAAAAGAATAATTTGCCAGGGGTGCCTTGGATATACTGCCAAATTTAATCCTTACAAATTCCTCTGAGGTGAGCATTAGTGCCCACACTTAAAGACTATAGGATTGAAGCTTAGAAATAGCATTCCCATGGCTGCAAATAGTATTAAGTAGCAGTGCCGAATTTAAACTCAGGTCCATCTGGTTCCAATGACATTGTTAAATGCTACTATACTTCCTTTCTAACAAATCTCTGTTGAGTGTTTTCTTACTACTAAAATACTATGACATGTTCTTTACATAGGTTTTCTCACTCCTCACGGAAACCCAATAGGATATAATATCATTCCTACTTAAAGGATGAGGCTATTGATGCTCACACAAGTTAGTTTATGAGCAAGGATGCAACACTAGTAAACCATAAAGCTGCAAAGAATGCCAGCTTTATATGTGCTGGAGTGTTTAAAAACTGTGCTTCTCAACACTGCATTTGTAGCCAGAGTGTTAGAGGAAGGCATAATACTTGCCCTTCTCAATTACTCTCTAGGGTCCTTGCAGATGGCAAACAGAGGTGTTACTTTTCGAGGTAGGACCTGGCATCTTCTGTGGTTACTAAACCTCATCCAGGTTCAACCACTTTTATGAGCAGGACACTAAAATTCTCCATGAAAGGTGTAAGATGCCCTATGTTTGTGAGGATGCACTCCCCATCACAAGGTCTTTAAAGAACAAATGACTTGGAAAGTCAAATATATCATAAGCAGAAGTTACAGAAGCTAGTCTTCCCCTGAAACAGCGGCAAAAGAGCCAAGAAGTTCCAAATGTACACAGTAGAGCAGCCTGGTCCCCGCCTTTCTCTCTTGGTTTAAACAGGGCTTGGCTCAGTTTGAGGTACCTAACAGGTATGGGCCCCACTGTTGAAGGATTAAAGGAAAATATCCAATGAGAAGGTTTGTGTTGCCTGAGAAGGGAAGAGTATTAGAAAATCCAAATCTTGGTTCAGTGTGCTGGAAGGTTTTCACATCTCACATGTCTAAAAACCCCTTTATGGTCAAGGCTGCTGGAGGTGGGAGGGAGAGGTTGCCTAAAGCAGTCAGACAAATAATTGATTTTGCACAGGATGCTAGGTTCTGCTCCCTGCTGAAAATGGCCTGTGTGTTAAGTGGACTGAGGTGAGGGAAAGTTGCCAGCAGGGGTGGGGAGGGAGAGCAGGACCACACTCTAAACCCTGCATCCTCCTAAAACCAAGAACACCCACACCCTCTTGCCTCTGGTTCTAGTGATTCCTCCCCACTCTCATGGAACATTAAACCCTTCCTGCAAATTCAAAAGGGAGCCCTCTGGAGACAAATCAACCATCAAGGAAAAAAATAGCAAAACTCATTTCATTTGGCAACCAATGCTTTAGGAAAGACATAAATATTGGATTTGCAACTTTATTTCCCTCCAGAGAGACACTCTGGAGAAAATTAAAACAATGCAAGATTTAATTATTAAAAGCCAAACATTCCTCTACATATTTTCTGGCCCAAAGTTTTAAAAACAAACTCCCAGAGAAAATACATTTTTAATGATCAGCTCCCTCCCACTCAGGCTATGTTTTAAATCATGTCTCCATCATGACTCACCTAGCACAAACGAAGGGAGAACACCAGGGAAATCAAAGGCCAGGTTTTCTGCTAAAGGACAATCAAGACTGGTAGGAGATTTGGGGGAATGGGCACCTTGAGATCACCTTGGTCTGGGTGCTACTTCTACCTCCATCTTCTCAGACTTACATTAGGAGACATGTTTAAACTGACTACAAAGAAATGCATCTGTATGCATTTTCTTCTTTTGTGGGAAGTTCCAAGCAGGATATGAGCATAAGGACAAGATGCAAAATGTTGATTTCATTCATTGAACAAACATTTATTGGGGGTCCACTACATTCCCACTAAACTACCCTAGGCACTTTGGATACTCTGGTTAGTAAACCGGAAGGGATTTGGTCATTGCATTCCAGGGGGGTGACAACATGATTCTGTCTATTCCTAAAAGCTCCGCAACCACTTTAGTCCCCCTTCCTCCTTTTGTTCAAATGGCCAGAGACCATACAAGCCAAGCTTCATCTCCCTCTCTCCTCATTGCTCCATCACTAAATGACCCCACATTGATTGCCTCCTCTCCATTTTTTCTTCTTTGCTGGTAGGCAAAAAACAAATACAAACAAAAAAACAAACAAATGTATGTACTAATGGCAAATATTTTCCAGTTACAGACATTCTCCAAAGCCAAAATATTTAGTAGGACATGATTTACTGTTTCAGGTGATTATGGAAGTAATACAGGGCATGATAGAAGATGGCCTTTCAGAACAAAAACCAATGGCTACAGAAATCAAACCATGTATCCCATTCTATCTCTGCTGATGAAGGTTGGCCTTCTTCTTGATGGCATACTATGTAGGTGGTTATATATGTGGATGGAAAAATAAAGCTGGACAAATAAATAGGATGAGGGAATAAGTAGTCCATGAGCGTCCCCTGGAGACAGGAGCCTCATTTCCATGACTTTGTGGTTGAAGATGGGTAATACAACCCTCAAGGAGTAGGAAGCTAAATAGGTCTCAGTCCTGATTCCAACTACCCCAAGATGAACCAAAATGGGGTCCTGCCAATGGCCTCTCTCACCCTGTTTCCACACACACACAGGATAATCGAGCCAAGAAGAAGGACGGGGTTGGTGCTGGTTCTAGAGGAGACTTTCAAAAATATAGATGGAGCCAAATGGAATTTTTGCTACCTAGAATGTCTTAAAAAGTAGTTGGTACTTCCACTCAACTTGAGATGTGGTGCATTAAAGGCAACTTAAAATAACTTGAGGGAAGAAGGGTAAATAAACCAGGGATGATTTATCTCTGAGGAATAATGGTGTGACTACTGAATAATTACATGCACCAATCTTTATTAGTATGCAAAGTAGCTGGGCTTGGTTGGCTCCCAGCACTGCTCAAAGGACAAAAAGCCAAGAGAGCTGTGCACATGCTAATAAATCACACCCCACCACTCCCTGTATGTCATGGCAACCCCCAGACCCCGGGGGCCTCTCTGTGTGCAACTCTTCTCTGGGAGATAAGCAGCAAGTGTTTTATTTCTACCTTCTAGTGATGGATTAGCCACCAGAGTTCCTCCAGAAATACACGGAAATTATTTGGCCTTCTCTTTGCACAAGTTTTTTTTTTCCTAATAGTTTATTGTCAAGTTTGTTTCCATATAACACCCAGTGCTCATCCCAACAAGTGCCCTCCTTCATGCCCATTAACCCCCTTACCCTCTCCCCCACCCCCATCAGCCCTCAGTTTGTTCTCGGCATTCAAGAGTCTCTCATGGCTTGCCTCCCTCTCTCTCCCCCACTATTTTACCCCTTCTTCTCCCCCACAGTCCCCCGTTAAGTTCCTCCTAATCCTCCTATACGTGTAAACACATGGTATCTGTCCTTCTCTGCCTTATTTCGCTCAGCATAACAACCTCAAGTTCCATCTAAATTATGAGTGTTTTTTTTTTATTCAGCGGTTTCTGCAGCTAACTGTGGTTCCTGCCCTCCTCTGGTTATGGAACTAAACACCTTTGCAGGAGTCGAGACTGAGCTTCCTCTCACCTGGGGCCCCATCAGACGACCTCAAAAGATAGGTCCAGCTCTTCTTTCCTGGCCCAAAGAGTTGCTTGATGTAACTTATGAGAAAGAAACTACAAGGCAGGCTCCCCACCCCCTGAAAAATCTGTCTTGACAAACCCAAGAACACAATGTGGTTGCTTTTTATCTCTGAAGATAGAATAGATTTCAGTTCCTATGTAAGGATTTGAGAGGGTTTAATCTCACCAAAATAGTAACAACAGTAATAGCTCATAGGCTGATAGTTTAAATCTCTGTAGAATTTCAAGTATACCAAACACCTTTCCAAGTACTCCCCACATGCACACTATGCATAAAATGGGGATGATTATAGCCTTTTATCATATCATATAATATATATACCATGATATATATGATATATATATTTTTTATACACATACATGTACATTCCTACATATAATTTACACACACACACACACACACACACACACACACACACAGTACAACCCTATGATATAAGGACTTTTTTTTTAATTTTTTTTTTTTTTTATTTCTAGGAGAGAGAGAGAGAGACGGCGTGAGCAGGGGAGGGTCAGAGAGAGAGGGAGACACAGAATCTGAAACAGGCTCCAGGCTCTGAGCTGTCAGCACAGAGCCCGACGCGGGGCTTGAACCCACAAACCGCAAGATCATGACCTAAGCGAAAGTCGAACGCTTAACCGACTAAGCCACCCAGGCGTCCCTATAAGGACTTTTATTATCCCCATTTTATGAATGAGAAAACAGAGAATCAAAAAATTGAGTAACTTACTCAGTAACTAAGCCGGAATCCAAATCCAAGCATCCTGGCTTCAGAGTCTATAATCTTAAGGAATGCACTAAAATATCTGTACTGCTCTTTGACTTAAAATCCTCAAAACCCTTATGAGGATACATAAGGACAGCCTGTGAGATTTGCCCCTGGCTTTACCTGATGCGTCCTTCTTTCCTGCTCTCTGGGCTCCAGCTGTCTTGTCCTTCTGTCGGCCTGACAGTGAAACAAATTCCATCCTGGGGAGCTCTTCTCTTCTCTCTTTGCTTAGCCAACTCCTACAGCTTTCCAAAAGATCTGCCTTCAGTGTCACACCCTCTAGAAAGCTTTTTCCCACTGTCCCCTATACCATTCTCAGGTATGTTCCCCTGTGTGTCCTTGTAGTACTCTGTCCCCGTCCTTTACAACATGCAGCAAGTTGTAATTAAACACTTATAGGTCTGATTGTTTCCTCTCTCTCTCTGTAAATGCACTGAGGGCAAGGACTAGGTGTACTCTTTTCATCACTGTCTCCCTACTACCTAGCATTAGACCTTGCACATAGGATACCTGTAAGAACTACTTACTGGGTGACCTAATAGAGGGGCAACTGAAGATATGAAGTGCACTGAAGATCATGAGGCATACTGAATCCTGTCAAACTATAAGAGATGCAGTAACATTAAAGCCACCACCAAGACCACTCATTTGGTCACAGGTTTATCTATAAATGAGAACATTTACTGAGCTCAGTTCTACAAGTACAGAGTTCACTGCATGCCAGGCCCCAAGCAACATATTCATTCATCTCATTCTGTACCCCCTGCCCCAGTCTTTAAGAGAGAGATCAATATCATTAGTATCCCCATTTTACAAATGGGTTGGATGATACCATGGTCTCACCATTAACATTTATTGAGGTAATAGAAGCTTATTGTTAAATAACTCTCAATAAAGTACAAAAGCAAGCAGGGAGGTTTAGAACCCTCTCCCAATCTGTTCCCCTCCAAGGATATTAGGGCAGAATGGTTTGACTGCTCAGAGGCCTGCACACCAATTAACTTTTGTTTCCTTGCTAGTCAAGCTAACTGTTTAGGACTCTTCTCCCAATTCCCTACATCCTTCTCACTGATAACTATTCATGACTTTGATAGAAATTTTAGTGTCTATTCACTCAGTCAACTCGTATCCATTGAGCTCCTGCTCTTTGTCAGGCATTGTTCTAGACACTGAAAGAACAGCACTAAAGAAGACAGAGGTCTCCACTCTCCTGTTGTTCAAAGGAACTTACAGATCTTCATGGTACATAAAAAAAAAGAAGGTAGGATTATTAAAATTGGCATTTAAACCTAAGTACCAGGAAGGCTGAAATGGTCTGAGAAAAAAAAAAAACCCAACAACCTCAAAACAACCTATTTTTCAAGGATGTTGCAGATAACATTATCGCTCTGGAGAAATGGTGATCAAAAGTTTCTCTGCCCACTGTGCATGCAGGAAGGGGGATTTCTGTGATCTCTACAAATTTCTGCTCTGAGAGATCACAGAGCAGTTCTTTTAGGGAAGTATAAGCATAATGATGTTTTCCTCTATGAAGCCCCTTAACTTTCCAAAATTAATAAGCTTTTACATGATTGCTTTTTGTATTTGTTTATATTGCTTTGGAGCCCAAGTTCTTCTTTTGCCCTATTTTGGCTCTAAGTGTGGAGAAGACATAGTTCTGGTGCTGACAGCACACAGTCTGGCAGGGGAGACAGACAATTAGCCAATAATGCAGTGCAAGAGACAAATCACACGGAGTCAAGACTGATTCATTAGGATCTTCAACAATGAATAAAGTTTCCTAGGCTCATTAGGGCATGAAAAATGGGGATGAGAGGCAGTAAAAAGAAAATCCAGAACAAGAAGACAGTATATTTGCAGGAAACATCTCCTGGGTTTGCCCACCCAGTGCCATTCCCCTTTTTAAAATTAGTAGTATCCTTTTATTTTTCTTTGAAGAGTCATACTTCTGTTGCCTACTCTCAGCCTCTGTTGACCAAACCCATTACCAACGCCAGGAATGAATATGTGACCTACATCTGGCCAGCCTATGGTAAGTTCATGGACAGGCATGGGAGCCAAATCAGGATCAGAGGAAGGATAACACTGAAGAATTCACCCAGAAGTCACTAAAGAGAGACAAAGAGCTTAAAAAGGAAGGCAAGCAAGTGATAAGAATGACTGATTGAAAAGCTCCAACAAGCATCAAATAGGAGTTCCAGAGTGAATGAAGACAATCTATGATTCAAGAGTGAAGGCAACAAAGACATTTTCAGATACAGGAAGGCTAAGATAAGACAGTTTACCATCCACAAACGCTGGCCAAAGGAAAGGTCAGAGTGGGCGTCAGACTAAAGATAACAAATACAGAGGAATGTAAGAAAAAGAAAGTTGAACACAGAAACTGATAAAATATGTTGGCCATCTATTTTAAATGTTAACTACAAATAACTATTTCAAAAAAGATGAAACTAAAATTCCAGTTAATAAAAAACAGAATGGCCGAATAATGCCAGGTAACTTTTATGCCATGGTACCACTGTGGGTTTCTCAAACTTGGCACTAGTGATGTTTGGGTTGGATAATTCTGGTGGTAGAGGGCTGTCTTGTGCATTGTTGGATGTTTAGCAGCACCCTTGACCTCTAGCCACTGGAAGCCAAAAGAACACTCTACCCCCTAGCTGACAACTAACTATATCTCAAGATATTACCATATGTCTTCCTGGGGGCAAAATTGCCCCCAGTTGAGAACTACTACACTAAGAAGGGGTACAATCTATTGTTTCCAAACCAATGTAGAGGAAATAAAGTAAACTTGACTTATCCAAGAGAAAGAGGTAAAGGAGGAAAACAAAAGTAAAGGGAAAATATGGTGAACAAAAATAAAATTAGATGGTTTAAATAGCCAAAACATGGAAAGAACCTAAGTGTCCACCAACAGACGAATGGATCAAGAAGATGTGGTTTATCTACACAATGGAATACTACTTGGCAATGAGAAAGAATGAAATCTGGCCATGTGTAGCAACATGGATGGAACTTGAGGGTGTTATGCTGAGTGAAATAAGTCAGGCAGAGAAGGATAGATACCATATGTTTGCACATATAGGTGGATGAGGAGGAACTTAATGGAGGACCATGGGGGAAAAGAAGGGGAAAAATAGTGGGGGAGAGGGAGAGCGGCAAGCCATGAGAGACTCTTGAATGCTGAGAACAAACTGAGGGCTGATGGGGGTGGGGGAGAGGGGAAGGGGGTTGATGGGCATGGAGGAGAGCACTTGTTGCGATGAGCATTGGGTGTTATATAGAAACCAACTTGACAATAAACTAAGAAAAAAATAAAATAAAATAAAATTAGATGGATTATAAAAATCTAAATGTATCTGTATCATAACACATGTAAATAAATTTGCTTTTTAAAATACCATGCTATACTCATAAATTGGAAGATTTAACATGATGAAAATGTCTCTATTACTCTAAGTGATCTATAGATTCAATGCAATCCCTATCAACATTCTAATGACACTTCTTGCTTTCTGTATCTCTGGATTTGCTCATTTGGGACATTTTGTATAAATGGATTCATACACTATGTGACCTTTTGTATCTGTTTTCTTTTTCATTCAGCAGTATGCTGTCAAGACTTATGCATGTTGTAGCATGTATCAATACTTTATTTCCTTTTATAGAGAAATGATTTTCTATTAATGGATAGACTATGCTTCATCTATCCATTCATTAGTGGATGGATCCTGGATATTTTCATCTTTTAGCTATTGCAAACAGTGTTTCTTTGAATACTCATGTACAAGTTTTTCTTTGAACACCTGTTTTCAAATATTTGGAGTATGTACCCAGGTGTGGAATTTTTGGGTCATATGGTATTTTTGTTAGATATATTTTTAAAATCAAAAGAGTAAGCTATACATGCTATTAAACAAAAAGTATATTACAGGTATAATTTTCTAGAAAAAAATAAGTTACTAAAGTTGACTCAAGAAAAAGAGAGAAACCACAATAAGTTAGTATCCATAAAGAAAATAGAATTGGTGATCAAATATGCTCACTCTAAAGGCAAAAAAAGATTTTTATCAATTTTTCAAGGAACAGATCATCTTATACCTGATATAATTTTTTTTCAGAAAGTATAAAAAGAAAGTCATGACTCACTTAATGAGGGTAGCATCTCCTTAGTAACAAAATCAAACAAGGACAGCATAAAAAGAGAAAATTATAAACCATTCTCACTTATCAATGTAGATGTAAAAATCTCAAATACAGCACTATAAAATTGGATTCATCAAGGTCTAAAAATAATACATCATGATCAAATAGGGTTTATCCCAAGAATCCAATAATGGCTCAAAATCAGAACTCCTATTAAGGTAATACATTGCATTGAAAGATAAGGGGAAAAGCATATAACAAGAGATGCAGAACAAGCATTTTATAAAACGTAATGCTTGTTCATTATAAAAATTCTTAGCTAACAAAGTACCGTAGGGAACTTTTCTAACCCAATAAAGTTATTTATCAAATTCTATTGTAATGATCATGCTTACAGGAGAAACTTGTATGGATTCCCACCAATATCAGGTTTATGAAAAGAATGCCTATAGTCCCTGCTTTTACTTTGGTCTTCCAGCTAATGCAACATAAAATATATTGTGTCAAAGAAATAAACATAAATGTTAATTGGTAGAGTTATATATTACAATTATATTAATAAACATGATGTGTAATATGTAATTATAACATCTATAGTTCTTTAAAACCTAGATATCTTATCTATTTAATTAGATTGAAAATGTGGAGCCAAAACACGCTTGACAAATTATATGGATAACAAATAGAATATCCACAGAGATCTACAACCAAGTTATTAACATTATTAAGGATATAGAATATGGCTGAGTAAAGATCAACATATAAAAATCAGTAGCATCATTATTTCCAGAAACAAAATAAACAGTTCAAAATTCTATGAGGACAAATATATCTCATTCAGATGGTACTAAAACCTGTAAGGGAGCAAGAGCTAAATCTACATATAAAATATAAAAATATATTTTATAGAGAGAAAAGAAAAAAATGTATGCACAAATCATTTAAATGTATATGTTTTATATACATATATATTTGACAGACAAGAAGGAACTCCTCAAAAATGCTAAAACCTGTACGATACTCATCAACAGGAAAATAATAACAAACTCTTCTCAGATAAATCTTTAATTTCAATGTAATTCATATCAAAATTATAGTAATTTTTCATCAGATTTTAATCCAGTATGCTTTAAATTCATATAGAGGTATGAAGAAGTAAGAGAAGTGAGGACTTGGGAACATCTGTAGGTGGTTTCATAAGTATCTGGCAAACTTGAAGGTGCATGACCATGAAATTTCATGTCTACATATTTAAGCTAATCACAAGGAGGCAAGTTCATGAATCTGCATCATAGCCTTATGTGAAAATGTGCAAAATAACCTCCAAGTCCATCAATATGAGAATGACTAACAAACTGTGGTACAATCATACAGGGAAGTATTATATAGAACATAAATTGAATAAACTAAAGTTCCACGTAAAAATATAGATAAATAAAAAAAACAATGCTGAGTAAAAAAGATACATGGGATATGGTATTTTGCCTGTGGATTAATAAATATTTAGAAAATATCTATGGGAATAATAATTCAGGCAGCAAAGGAAAACAATGAGAATGGGGGACCAGAACGCAGGGGCTTCAATTGATAACACTTAAAAAACATACATTTACAAATTCAGAAGCAAAGACAGAATATACTTGAGATGTGATAATGCTAGAAGGTGGGTACAGAAATTTCACTATATTATTTCCTATAATTTTCTGCTAGGATTTCCCATTTTCTTGGTTTCAATGTTTTTATTCAAATCTAAAATCATGTTTAACATTTCTCTCTAATCTC
Source organism: Hyaena hyaena (assembly GCF_003009895.1). Lineage (NCBI taxonomy): Eukaryota > Metazoa > Chordata > Mammalia > Carnivora > Hyaenidae > Hyaena > Hyaena hyaena. The sequence goes on from NW_024080787.1 coordinate 1,024,623, forward strand.
ATATTTCCTATAACTGTCAATTAGAGCTAAAAGCTTTATTGGATTCAGGTGCAATTTATTTTTCTTGTTAGCAAGACATCTTGGTGGTAGTGGGTATTACCTACTGCATCTTATAAGGAAGTACATAACCTCTGGTTTTCCCACTTTTACTGATTTTAGGATTCAACAATGGATTCAGGTAGTGTCACCATCATGCTTTCACTTAATTGTTTTGGCAGTTATTAATTATTATTGCCTAGCTCTATTATTTCATTAGGAGCTACAAAACTGTGATTTTCTAGTGATTGCTGGGGGTTTCTATGTGACTTCCCATCCTGCCTGCTGTTTCTGCTGTTACTCTTCTATAAAGTACCTTTCCCTATTAACTGTTCACCTTGATATGTGGATATTTGACGATTGTTGGAGTTGAGTGGTGAGTGTGTGGGAACGTATTAAACTCTCTGTGTCTGAAAATTTCTATCACATACACAAAAAATTAAAGTGCATAGGAAAACACTGGAAAAGAACACCCAAAATATGTTACCATCATTAATACCAAGATGGTAGGATTATTACAGGTGACCTTTATGCACTGCTGTGTTTCCAAGCTTATTGAGAAAAAATATATACATATCACATTTAAAATTAGAAAATCAAACAGAAGAGAAGACTGGTGTGAAAAGAATAAAGGGGATGGGTGTGAGAGGTCTAATTTAAATCAAGAGTCAGGGTCGGCATCTCATACTTATCACTTGAAAGTGATTCGGCAAAGCCCTTGGGTGAGAGCTCACCAACAACAGAAAACCTCAATCCTAGGGCAGTGATGGTCTTTAAATTTTTTAAAATAATTTATTTATTTTAAGACAGAGAAAGAGCATGTGCACACAAGCATGGGAGGGGCAGAAAGAGAGGGAGAGAAAGAATCCCAAAAAGGGTCTACACCATCAGGGCAGAGCCCAATGCAGGGCTCGAACCCACGAACTGTGAGATCATAACCAGAGCCAAAACCAAGAGTTGGACACTTGATGGGCTGAGCCACCCAAGCACCCCAGTGATGATCTTAAAGTATTTGTAGAACAGGAAAAGCTAGAGTTCAGTGAAGCAATGGAATTCCTGATGGTTTCATTCAGAAGCCTATGTTCATGAAGTTACAAAACCTAAATTACAGAGGAAATCTCAACCTCTACCCCTACACCAAGTAGGTGAAAGGCAGAAAACCTGAAAACCCTAACTAATGGATCACAATGGCTCCATAATGACAAGGCAAAATAGTAATAATTAAATGATCTTAATAGTGTGTCAAAATGAAGGATAACAGTCTTGGAAAATGAGGTTGGTAAATCATTACCCCTCAGGCTTGCATGCACACCCCAGTTAGGGCATGAAAAATGCAGAATGCAAAATCCCTGGCCACACATTTTGGTTTAGCACAATGTTCGTTCCCACCCTATTAGGGTTACTTGTGAGCCAAGCACAGCTGGGCTCCATTTTCAACTCTGAGGCAAAATGAGAGCCAAGTTCAAATTTATCTCACTTACTGAGCACTTTACTCTGTGTGCCCTCAAGCTCTATGCTAGACACTAGTAATAGATACCAAAGATATCTACTCTAACTGGGGAAAACAAGCAATGCCAGGGTGTACAATGTGTAATAGGGTGGGGGACGGAGGCAGCACAGAGGAGCATCTCCTAACTGAACCCCCAACCTCTTCTGTGCAAGGGGTGCTTTCACAGAGGGCTAATCTTTGAGCTGGCACTGAAAAGTGAGACATCACAGTTAGTAAGAAAAGGGAGAGGAGGGCATTCTAGGCAAAGGGAATCAAACCTATGGGCTTCAGCATGAATAGAGAAGGTAAGAGGGAGTCACTGAAGGTGACATTTAAGATTATTTAATTTCACTGGCACCAAAAGTTCTGAAACCAGAATGTTTGTTGCATCCTTTGCAAACACCCACACTTAAATCCATCACCACCCACTGTCCATGGCAGCATGATTGAAAGATGGGCCTGACCTCTAAAAAAGAACTTTCTCTTTTCCCCAATACATAATGAGTTTTTTAACCTTTTGTTGTTCCACAAGTAGTTGTGTATGACAAAAAGGAATAAATGAAAAAAAATTAGTAAAATTCATTCCCATATCCTCCATGTAGGCAAATCCATTGTAATATTTTGGTGCAATTTCAGATTATTTTTTTGCTCTGTGCATTTAAATAAATTAGAATCACACTAATTGTCAACTGAAAATCATTTTCTCTTAATGCAAAAATCTACAGTTTGGAAGGTTTCCAAGCCTCATTATCCCACAGCCATCATCCCCTCCTTATGAAATTAGTGTCAGGAAAGGGTTACAGTGCCAATTGGCAGGAGGGAGGAGATTTGTAATCTAAGAGGACTGCTGGTAGCAGAAGGGTTGATGTGCTTAACAATTCACACCAGGATGCATTACACCCACGTCTGTCCACTCAGCTCTCTCCCATGGCAACCAGAATACTGCCTTCACAGGGATCTAAAAAGTTCCCAACACTTAAAACGCCCTGACATGGTATTACAGGGTCAGGGGCAGCTGAGAAAAGAGTGAATTGTGTAGTCAGTCTAGACATTTATGAAACTGCATAAATACTTTAAACTCAGAACCTACCTACTTCTGTCTGCTCAGATAATAGATAGCTTGTACCACTGTTTTAGCACTGGCATCTCCTTTGTTTACCTGGTCTTCCACTTCTTTATTTCTCAGCTTCCAGATACTCTCTTGTGTCTTGATGATCCCACCATACCTGCCGGCTTGTCTACTTGACAAGCAGCTATCACACTTAAGGAGATGAGTTCCTCCATCAGGGATTCTGATCTCCATTCAGGAATGTGTAAGCACTTACTTCCTTTTCTATTGCTGCATAGCTATCACAAACTCAAAACCTTAAAACAATGCCCATTTATTATCTTTTAGTATCTCTGGATCAGGAGTCCAAGCATAGCTTATCTGAGTCCTATGCTAAGGGTCTTTTCCAGGGGGAAATCCAGGCGTTGGCTGGGGATGGGTCTCATCAGAGGCGTAAGTGGGGAAAGACAAACTCCAGACACCCTTAGGTCATTAGAATTCATCTCCTTGCAGTTGTAGGACTGAGGTTCCTTTTTCTTGCTGGCTACTGCTCAGAGACTACTCTCGGCTGCTAGAGGCTGCCTCAAGTTTCTTGCCATGAGGTCTTCTGCAAAGGTGTCTCTCACAATACGGCAGTTTCCTTCATCAAAGCCAGCAAGGAGAGTTTCTCTACGCACCTAGTAGTAGTGACATGCATGTGCACACACACACGTGCGCGCGCGCACAGAGTCGATCTTCTTTATTCATGTATTCAGTATTTGTGATTTTGCCTTCTTGCTAAAATTTATTTATAACCCCAAAATCCGCACTGAATTGTTTCTGGTGAATTTGTGCAGAAGTACACACAGCAGAAAAAATTTGAGTTATCCAACACACGTTCTCTGCTGAGGTTGAACAGGTGATACTCTGCCTTCCTGTCCCAGCCCTCCTATAGAGGTGACCAGAAGACAGAGGCAATTCAGTGCAGTGCAAAGAGCTCTGGTTTTAAGGCCGGTTGGATGGGGCTTAAATTCCAACTCTGGTATCTCTTAGTGAGGTGGCTTCAGACAAGTTGCTTAAGACCTTTATACCTCATGTTCTATTTTATAAAATAGAGAAACAAAATCTTACAGATGAATTATTTTGGGGATTTAATATTTTATGTTAGACAAATATATATCTTTATCCCATATACATATTTTCCACTGGGAATACTGAATTAGTGAATAATGAACCACTGTTCCATCGTTCCTAGGAGAAATATGTGCATATACATATGTATGTATATATTATGTATGTATGTGCATATATGTATGACATACATATGTATTTATAAAGTATGGCAACTTTATAGAACATGGCTATCAAATAATGAGAATAAGAATGTATATACATACATATATAGATGTACACACATGCATACATATACACACATATATGATATATATTTATATATAAATGCAAAGAAAGTGACATCTCACTGTATTACGTTTGTGGTACTCTATTAGTTAGAATCAACTCACAGGCCCTACCTAAACTCAAATGGAAAAGATTATACAAAGGCATGAATTATTGGGGTCATCTTAGAGTCTTTCAATCACACCTCCTATCTACCAAAGTCTTTTCGTATCTGACCACTGCCCAGCATGGAGTGGTTGAATAAATGGTAGTTCAACTTTATAGGAAATTCTGTTCAATACCATTGTCTCCAGTAAGGAATACCCAGATTCCAGCCTTGAAACATCAGTCTTGGAAGGGGCGCCTGGGTGGCTCAGTCGGTTAAGCATCCGACTTCGATTCAGGTCATGATCTCACAGTTCGTGGGTTCAAGCCCTGCGTCTGGCTCTGTGCTGACAGATAGCTCAGAGCCTGGAGCCTGCTTCAGATTCTGTATCTCTCTCTCTCTCTGACCCTCCACTGCTCACGCTGTCTCTCTCTCATAAATAAATAAAACATTAAAAATTAAAAAAAAGAATAAAAAGAAACATCAGTCTTCGAAGACCCCAGCAGGTCAGAACACCTATTGTAAGTGCCTTCCTAGTGGACCCAGCCACATACAGACCTGTGAGACCAGTGTGTGTTAATGCACACACAAACATGTAACAGTCTTGTTGAAGAAAATTTCAGAAGGTACAACTGTTGTTTCATTTCACTCGTTAGAAGAAACTTGAGTTAACATGGTCAGTGGAGAGTATTACATAACATTCTGCTATCTACTGTTTACTTTTCAAATTATAAAGCATGTTTTCCTCTTTTTAGAGACAAATTAATGTTCCTATGATCACAGTCTTCCTGGCTGGCCTCACACTTTGGCAGAACAATTCCACTGTGTGCATCCCATAGGAGAGCACTGGTCCCAAACTATATGGCCAAACCTTCACCCTGATGCATCTCCCACCAACACAGATCATGAAGGGACCACCAGCTTCCAAGAGCTTTGTCTGCTACAGGCAGTGTTTCTGCTTCATGACTTGGATCCTAACCTTCTTTTATCACTCAGTGTTCTTTGGTTGCAGCCACAGAAAGTAACTATACAGATTAGGCAAACACAATTTACTAGAGGAATATCAAGAAGTTCAGAGAATTGAAGAAGTTTGAGTCAGCGCTGGGAATCCAGGGAGTGGGTATTTTGGAAAGCCTCCCTGAGAACCAGTCAGGTACATAAGCTCATTCTATTCTTTATCTCTGTGTCAAATCAAGATTTGATTTTGGACAAAAGGGCATGATTGACCTGTGTTGGGTCACTTTCCCTTACTTCTTTTGAAGTATGGGGCTACTTTACCCTTCTCTATAAAACTGCCACTGCCTGGTTATGGTAGTTCCCCAAAGGAAAATCAGGGTGCTGGTATCATAAACAGAAATAAATAGTAGTCAATGAAAACAGCACAAGTGTACTGTGTACTTTATGAGAAAACCTCTGACGCTGTCAGAAACTGCATGAATTACAGAGAAGATGACTTCTTAGAGATCGATGGCCTCCTAGAATCCATTTTCCTTATCCATCCATCCATTCAAAACACGTTTATAAATAAACACCTATTATGAACCATGCCTTCTGCTAAGCTTTGGGGATGCAAAGAGAAGTAAAATCAAGTCACTGTCCTCAAATCCTTCAAAGTCTGAGGGTAGCATTTTTTAAAAAGCAAATTGGTAATGACAGTACAGATAGTTTATCTACTTGAGTGCCTTCTTCACACCAGGCACTGTGCCAAGGAGGTTACATTTATTATTTTATCCAATTCTCACAACATTGTGTGGTAAGTACTGACCGTAGCATTTGGAAAGCTGTACAAAGATTTGCCTGAGACCCAAGAGATAGGCAGACAAAGCCTCTATAACGTAAAAGAATTTCATTGATATTGGTGATGCTGTGATAACAAAAACATGCATTCGGGTGGAATTAAGTATGACTGTGCTCAACAATATACCATATAATTGGTTAAATAGATGACACCATTAAGTGAGAACTAAAACCCTCAGGGAAAAGCAATCCACCTCATCTGAGATGACCTCAGTGACCTCTCAGGTTATGCTCCTCCTTCTTTACTACTGTTCAGCTCTCCTTTAGCTGCTTCAAGCATATCCAAGCCTTTTCCTTTGCAAAGCTTTTTCCAAGGCTGCCCTCTTGGCCGGGAACAACCTCTCTCTGGCTCCCTATAGAGCTGCTGCTCCCCATGCTCTGAGTAACAGTGTCAATTCTTCAGGCAGACCTCTCCTGACCATCCCATCTCATCATTCCCACATCATCTACCTTATTTCCTTATTATCATAATATATATTTAATTTATTGATTTGTCCAACCAGTTTTAGTGTGTCTGGATCCCCATGAAAGTGATTGCTGCAAGATGAAACAGACCTTGCCTGTGCTGTTTTCTATCATATATCCTGTCCTGAAAAACTTCTTAGGAAATAATAGTTCAAAAATATTTAATGTAAGAATGAGTGAATGAATGAATGAATGAATGTGACCATAACACAGAAATCCTACAAGAAATCTTTGTCCTAATAGGGCCTCTGGTCTTTGCAGAGGGCAAGGAGCAATGTTATAAGGGCCAAATAAGACCTCCTATTCAGCTTAGCTCAACTTTTCCTATATGCTAGACAATCTTTAAGATTCCACAGAAATTTGGGGCACCTGGTTGGATCTGTTGGTTAAGCATCCAGCTTCGGCTCAGGTCATGATGTCACCATTTGTGGGTTTGAGCCCTGCTTTGGGCTCTGTGCTGACAGCTCAGAGCCTGGAGCCTGCTTTGGATTCTGTGTCTGCCTCTCTCTCTGCCCCTTCCTCACTCATGCTCTGTCTCTCTCTCTCAGAAATAAACATTAAAAAAAATTTTTTAAAAGATTCCACAGAAATTTAAACAGGCAGCTAAAGCTACTTTCCCCTCTCCTTATCCCCATCACCATATTCACCACTATTACAATCACAGGTGCCATTTACCAATTGCCTTCTATGCTATATACAGTACCATGCTCTGAATATTATTTATGGATTTATAACTATCACAACTATATAAGGTTAGTATTATGATACCCACATTACCAACAGGTAACTGTTCAATAATTTGCTCAAAGCCTTATAATTGTAAGTCATGGCATTGAGATGAGCAATCACTAATGAACAATGTACTCAACACTACCTGCAATCACTGTTCTCCCCGCAATTCCAGTTCTCTGGGTATATGACCCTGACACCTGAGTGGGTGGCCATATTTGTGTCAACTAGCCAAGCCTTCTAGAACATAAAATGTCTACTCAAAGTTGAGTACTTGACCCAAGATGGTCCAAATGAAATCCTACCTCTGAGTTTTTTGAGTGGTTATCAAAGGAAGAAACAGGGTCCATCTTTGGTACGTGGAATTAAAAGGTTGGAGGCTCTAGAGTTGGCCACCATATCCCCATTACTGGATTATGGGAAGAGATATTGAAAGTCACATACCAAGAGAAGCAGAGATGAGAGATAGGAAAATAGGATCCTAGCAATTTTTAAGTCTCTAGTTCTGGTTTTTTCTGAGACCCAGATGTTCCACTCTACCTCCTCAGGTTACCTGGAATATCCTAACAATTCTAATAAACTTTCCATTTTGCCTGGGTGATCTTAATTTAGTTTTTGCCATTTTGTAGCCCAAAGTGTTGCATTAATTACACATGAGCCATTGGGTAGGTAATGCATTTCTCTTTAGAACCCATGCAGACTGGTTCATGTTTGGGCCCATCAGCTGCAATATCTCAGAGGTGGAGAATAAAGGACATCTTTGGGCATTTGGGAACTGCAGGAATCACCTCCCTGTATTCTCACACACAGAATACATGTTTTAAGGGAATAAAATGTATTCAAGAATTCTGCCCAGCAAAGCAAGGGCAACAAGCTTTGCACCAAACATAAATTATCCCTTGCTATGGAAAATGAGTAGCCTTTAAATCAAATGGCCCTCATTGATATGAAATTCTTGTTTCAATTCAAAAAGCTTTTTTTCCTTAAGTATTCATTCCTGACAAATAAAATAAATTGTCATGCCAAACACATATGAAGATTGCAGAGATGCACCTCTATTAAATTCTACTTAGCAGGAAAGCGACTCAGGTGTTATCTAAATTTAGCCTTCCGAGCTCCCTTTCTTTCAAATCTAAACACCATTTCTTGCAGCTTTTGCTTAGACCTCTATGAGGTTAATAAATAGAAATACTTTTCACAACGCGTTAAGATTAGGTCAGCTGGAGAGCTTGACCTGGTTGGATCAAATCTTGTATTGATTTCTCAAAGTATATTTTTTACTAAAACTTGGACCCTTGCAGAGAAGAAGAAAATGCTTCAACTATGCCTTTAGGTAAAAAAGCCAAAACCAGTATACATTTCCTTAAAGGTACAAAGTAGAGACAGCTTTGCCTCTGAAGCTGGTAAAAGAAGATTCCAATCACAATCTAGTGTAATTTTTTTTTAAATGTTTTATTTATTTCTAGGAGAGAGAGAGAGAGAGACAGCGTGATCAGGGGAGGGTCAGAGAGAGGGAGTCACAGACTGAAACAGGCTCCAGGCTCTGAGCTGGCAGTCAGCACAGAGCCCGACGCGGGGCTCGAACCCACGAACCGCGAGATCATGACCTAAGTGAAAGTCGGATGCTTAACCGACTAAGCCACCCAGGCGCCCCTAGTGTAATTTATTTTATTTTATTTTTTTATTTTTTTATTTTTACAAATAGTTTATTGTCAAATTAGTTTCCACATAACACTCAGTGCTCATCCCCAAAGTGCCCTCCTCTATGCCCCTCCCCCCCTCCCCCCCACATCCATCAGTCCTCAGTTTTTGTCAGCATTCAAGAGTCTCTCATGGTTTGCCTCTCTCCCTTTCCCCCACCATTTCCCCCCTTCTTCTCCCCCTTGTTCCTCCGTCAAGTTCCTCCTAATCCTCCTATACATGCAAACATATGATATTTGTCCTTCTCTGCCTTGCAATTTTTTAAAATATAAAATGTGCACTCAATATTAAGACCATAGATACTAGATAATTTAGAATATGAAAGGAACCATGAGTGGGGATCAGCATGATAACCCGTCCCAATTTGTGTGCAAATGACGGGGTTCCTAGATACAGAACTTTCAATGCTAAAATGGGGAATAACTTTCAACGCTAAAATGGGGATAGCTGGTCAGCATAGGGAGATAGTGATCTGAGAGTGACATGACAATTTCTTTCTCAAACATGTCTTTCAGGGAAGCCAATGTGTTAAATGTAAGCTTTAGGATATTTATTTTGGTTCCACTCAATCTGTGTAATGGTACCAAAGAGCCTGAACATAGCTTTCAAAACAGCTCTTTATCTTTGGGGGTAATTATCAGTACTCCATTCTACAGCTGAGAGTGCTGAGAAGTTAAATGATGGACCCAAAATCACACATCAGATTGGTGAGGAGGGGATTGTAGGCAGCTTATTTTGTTTTTTATATTTTTACAAATAGTTTATTGTCAAATTAGTTTCCACATAACACTCAGTGCTCATCCCCACAAGTGCCCTCCTCCATGCCCATCCCCCCCTCCCCCCCCACATCCATCAGTCCTCAGTTTTTGTCAGCATTCAAGAGTCTCTCATGGTTTGCCTCTCTCCCTTTCCCCCACCATTTCCGCCCTTCTTCTCCCCCTTGTTCCTCCGTCAAGTTCCTCCTAATCCTCCTATACGTGCAAACATATGATATTTGTCCTTCTCTGCCTGACTTATTTCGCTCAGCATAACACCCTCAAGGTCCATCCATGTTGCTACACATGGCCAGATTTCATTCTTTCTCATTGCCATGTAGTATTCCATGGTATAGATAAACCACATCTTCTTGATCCATTCATCTGTTGATGGACACTTAGGCTCTTTCCATGTTTTAGCTATTGTGGAGAGTGCTGCTATGAACATTGGGGTACATGTGCTCCTATGCCTCAGCATTTCTGTATCCCTTGGGTAAATTCCTAGCAGTGCTATTGCTGGGTCATAGGGGAGTTCTATTGTTAGTTTCCTGAGGAACCTCCACACTGTTTTCCAGAGGGGCTGTACCAGTTTACATTCCCACCAACAGTGTAGGAGGGTGCCCGTTTCTCCACATCCTCGCCAGCATCTAGAGTTCTCTGATTTGCTCATTTTAGCCACTCTGACTGGCGTGAGGTGGTATCTCAGTGTGGTTTTGATTTGTATTTCCCTGATGAGGAGGGATGCTGAGCATCGTTTCATGTGTCTGTTGGCCATCTGGATGTCCTCTTTGGAGAAGTGTCTGTTCATGTCTTCTGCCCATTTCTTCACTGGGTTGTTTGTTTTTCGGGCGTGTAGTTTGGTGAGTTCCTTATAGATTCTGGATATTAACCCTTTATCTGATATGTCATTTGCAACTATCTTTTCCCATTCCGTTGGTTGCCTATTAATTTTCTGGGTTGTTTCCTTGGCTGTGCAGAAGCTTTTCATCTTGATGAGGTCCCAATCATTTATTTTTGCTCTTGATTCCTTTGCTTTGGGGGATGTGTCAAGTAAGAAGTTGCTGTGGTGGAGGTCAAGGAGGTTGTTTCCTGTAGGCAGCTTATTCTGTCTACCTCTGTCTCCCTTCATCCACACTCCACCATGCTGAACACACTGAGTTTCATGGAGGCAACATGGTCTTTTGCACATTTTGTTCAACTCCTATTAAACATGCATCACAATCTTAATTGCCTCTCCCTCCTACTGTACTAGGAGCATTTTGAGAGTAAGATTCTTTCTTTGCACGTGACCAACCAGCTCAAGGTCTGCCACATGGTTAGTAGTCAATAAATAACAGCAAGATTAATACCGGAATGAATAGCTAACTCCAAATCTGTGACATTCTAGAAAATAGCTCTGAAATAGTGTTCCAAGTGTCAATAATGTAGGGATGTCACTGGTTCCAAGGAAAAGAGGGAAAAACACTGGAATGATGGATTGTTCACTTGGAATCCTCTCAGATCCTCAGTCCAATCTGCCTCTCTGGCCCTCATCTCACCCATGACACCAGTGAAAACTACAAAGGCAACAGGTAGCCCCACGCTGTTCTGAGGTCTAAAATCCAATACTGGCTTTCCTGTTCCCTCATTCTCATGCTTGTGATTAAAGTCACAATCACATCATGCCTAGACTTAAGGGTAAGTGTTCAGGTGCCAAAAACAATACTGATTGGAATTCCTTAAACAAGGGACTAAAATCGTGCCATATTATGAGAAGGGACAAGCATCTGCTTTCCATTTCTTGGCCACACTTTTGGAGTCAGATGTCCATCCCAAGAGGACTATGAATCAGTGGCAAAAGAGAAAGTACTGGGATAATTCTAGAGAGTTTATCAAACAGCAACTGAAACCTTACCTTCAGATGACACATACTTTCCCTCCCTATTGTCACAAGTATTATTTTTATTAAGAGTAATGGATCTTCTTACATACTTTTTGAAAATCTAAATATAGAGAGAAAAATCAATTCATGTGGCCCTTAGGATAAGAAAACTGGTTAAACACAAACACCAAATTCCTCAGTGGATAATCACAAGTCAAGAAAGGAGACCCACTGTTGATTAACCCCTCGATGGACCCCTAAAAAGAGAAAGCTGGAATCTTTCCCTGGAGGTACAGAAGACAGGCTTTCCTGGCAGATTCCAGGTTTGACTCTAACAGCACTTTCCCTTTCTGCTCCCCAGAAAGCCTTCTTTTTATTCTCCTTGGATAACTTTTAAAAATACAAAAAAAATCATGGAGAAAACACTCATTCCTACCATCACAATATACAAATATTTATATTTTGTCATAATTCCTTCCCAGTCTTAAAATATAAAATTACAAATAATGGTAACACCATGGTGCCCAGTTTTATTTTCCCTAACCCAAAGCTACTTCCCAGATAGCTCAATGTGTATCCTTCTGCTGATATGATTCCTTATTCAGTGTTTCTTTGCACATGCAGTCAAAAATTCATACAAAGAGTTTATTCCTCTTGCTTTCTTCAAAGTTGTGTTTGAGCCTGTCTGTTTTGATACAAGAAATCAAAGTGCCAAATTACATTAAAAAAACAAACAACTTGTATTCCTAACTGATGCATTACAGTCTTTCACATAAACACACCGCATTTTCTTTATCCATGCCTCCACTGATGGGCATTTAGGCTATTTACAAATGTCAGCCACTACAAACACTGCTGCTACAAACATCCTTGTACACATCTCTTTGTGCTCATGTCAAAGAGTTTGTCCAAGGCACATGATTACAGGCAGAATTTCCATGTCTTAGAAATAGGCATTCACAAATTTGTTAGATTCTATGAATTTGTTCCTCAGTGAGGATGCAGGGACACCTGTGTGGCTCAGTCAGTTAAACGTGCAACTTTAGCTCAGGTCATGATCTCATGGTTCGTGGGTTTGAGCCCCATGTCAGGCTCTGTGCTGACAGCTTACAGCCTGGAGCGTGCTTCAGATTCTGTGTCTCCATGTCGCTCTGCCCCTACCCCACTCACACTCTGTATCTCTCTCAATAATAAAAAAAATTTTTAATTAAAAAAAAAAAGGATGCAAATCCTCAGTCCCAGGCCTTGAGGAAGAAACCACCTCTCTCACCTCCACCCCCAGGGATGTCTTTAGATACAGTCTGAGGTAACCTCAGCTTGAGCCAAGAGCTTGCCCTTTCACAAATGAGAATGGATTAACTTACATGAAAAAAAAAAAAAAACAATAAACCACCGAAGTTCAATTTAATTCTCTGTAATCACCAGTTGCATCATTTTAAAAGCTAATAATGTATCTACATTCTTCCACCTTGTGATAACTTAATGAATTAGCCACTAGCCCGTCAGAAAATAACCCCTTGGGATAACATGTCAAAATTGAGTAAGGCACTCAAGCTTGCATTGCGTTGATAGATTTAAGGCAGGACTTTGGGCAATAATAATGTTGTTTGGAAGATGAATCTACTCATAAGAGCCCTTCCATGATAAATGACTTACTTGGAGGCTAACTATTTATGAGGTCCAGGTGGAAGAGGTATAAACTTAATTAAAGTTCGAAAACATAATAGAACCAAAGGCAGTGCATCAATTTCTGGGTGTCCAGTCAAAAAGCCAATGATATCCTTAACAGGTTGGTGATATCTGCCTCTTGGAGCTGCAATATATAGTTACCCAACCTACATGGTTCCAATTGCTGCTGGTCTTTCTGAAGCCACACCAACCCCTACATATACTTCTTTTCCTCTTTCTCCGTGTCTGCTTATGAGACCAATTCATCTCAGCCGGGAGAGAACCACAACAGTTTCTATCACACAGACTTTACACTGGATCCTAATAAAACCAAGGATAAGGCTGGCTGCCCACCCCCATTCATTAAGGGTTTAGTCTATCTGTAACTGGGAAATCACATTAACTGTCACTGTCCCATGCTCTGGGGCTCACTGATGCCTGGAAGTCAAGTGCAGCATCACATAAAAATATTTTAAAGACTCATATGAATCACAGCCCAGGGAATCAAATACTCCTGAGCATCCCTAAAATGGAAATAAATATAAACAACTCAGGACAGGGCTCAGATATACCAGCCAAGCATTCATTTTGATACACTTCATGATAGTGCGAGGTGATGTATCTGAAATATAATTTGACAGCTTCAGTAGTTCCCTGCAAAGGAAGAAGCTGATAGAAAGGGCTGAATTACTCCCAACTTTGTGTCCCATTTAAAACACATCCAGAAGTCACTTCACTAAGTAGTAGGATCATTTTTATAAACAGGTATCCTTCTTTGGAATGCTTGAAAAGAAAAAAGAAAGTTACATGCTTGTGTGAGGCTAGTTCTGAAGACACACACACACACACACACACACACACACACACACACACACACATTCCTATAACAGTCAAAGACTATAAAATAGGGGAGAAGTGTTACTATGTGGGAGGTGTAGACCACTGTAGTATCATCCATCAGTCCCAGTCCCAATTTACGTCAAGTCTGGTGAAGGAGAGGGATGTACCCCATGACCTTTGAACGCCACAGCCAATAGAATGCAGTAATTCTCAACCCAGGATGCTTTCAAAGACACTGATCCCCAGGCTCCAACATAGACCAAGTCAGAATCTCTAAAGAAAGACCCCTGGGATTTTTCAAAAACTCTCCCAAGTGATTCAACTTTGCACCCAAGACTGAGAAACTTGGGTTCAAATAATTTGAGACTTCATTAATATTTTCTAGGCTTCAGCAAAATGGAAACAATCATTTCCTTGCTTCTTTCAACAAACTGGTGGCTAACACTGCAGTTGCAACTACAAATTTGCTCTCTCCATATTAATATTGTTCAAATCCCTCAGGGAAGAGAAAAATAATAGGTAACCTTTAGTAAGAGCTTATTATACACCAGGCACAGTGCTAACCAATTTCCATGGTTTATATCTCAGTAAGTCCTTACAACAACCCTAAGAGGTAAGCATTCCTACTATTCCCATTTTTATAGATGAATGAGCAGAGTCCCAAAGAAGTTAAATAATTTGTCCACAGTCACAATTTCAGCAAGAGGCAGAGACTGGGCTCACACCCACATATGTGAGTTGCATGGCTCTAAACTTCACCAGTCATTTTTACTGAAGCCAGTCTTTGAAATGTGAAGTTATCACTTTTAAAGAAAAAGCAGCAATATATTTCATGTATCTGGTTGTCAGTTGTTGTGAAGAAAATTCAGGGACCTCTCAAACTCTTCCATCAACTCAATGTGTGGCTGCCAAGGATTTAGATACCTCTCTTTCAGTGTAGTGTTGTTAGAGTCAGACCACCTTTCAAAAAAAAATTTTATTTACTTTTTTTAACAAATAGTTTATTGTCAAATTAGTTTCCACATAACACTCAGTGCTCATCCCCACAAGTGCCCTCCTCCATGCCCATCCCTCCTCCCCCCCACGTCCATCAGTCCTCAGTTTTTGTCAGCATTCAAGAGTCTCTCATGGTTTGCCTCTCTCCCTTTCCCCCACCATTTCCGCCCTTCTTCTCCCCCTTGTTCCTCCGTCAAGTTCCTCCTAATCCTCCTATACGTGCAAACATATGATATTTGTCCTTCTCTGCCAGAGTCAGACCACCTTTGACAAAGCTCACGTTCTTCCTGTTCCCAGCCATGAGACTTTGGGCAATTATTTATCTTATTATGAAACTCAGTTGCATGGTCTGTAAAATGGGGATAATACCCGCCTCCCAGCATTAACAGGATTAAAAGTAATTATCTTTATGAAAGCTCCTGGCATGAGTCAAGGATTGACACATGGTAATCTCTTGCACTGCAACTATGTGTCAGAGGTACCGAGACTGTGATGTCAAAAGGCATCTTTCTTATCTCCAGCACCACCCGATAATTATAGAGTAAGTCTCTTTATTCAAAGTGCTTTTCCATCAATTATCTCATTTTATCTGGTTTATATCGAACACCAGTTGCAACAGCTGTGTGATGTTATTTTGTTTTTATTCCAAGACCCCCAAAAGGGAATCAATGGTGCCCCCATGATGATATGGTTTTAATGGATGCGAATTTGCAAGGCATGATGCATTTATTAATCCCTCATTGGAGTAAACTGTAACAAAGCCAGCAGGAGCAATCATTAATTTACATTAATAGCTTTCAGTGTCGTATACCCCAGTGCCTGACATGAAACGGTCATCTGAAAACCAAACTATGACTGTGTCCTACATGAGTTAATGTATCACAGTCCTCTAGACCCAGTGCTCATACATTTCAACAAGGAGAAGATGTGTTGATGCATCCCAAAGCACAGAGGAGAATATTCAAACTCCTTACCATTGCCTTCAAGGTTCTATTCTCTCCAGACCCATCTCAGATCGTTTATACTCTCTTCTTCAGCCAAGTGAGCCTTTGGGCTCATTTCTACCTCAGGATCTTTGCACATGTTGATAACATTGCTGAAACATTGCATCATTGGATCTTTTTAATCCTACCTGTCCCAGATCAAATCTTACCTGGTCAGAAAGGTCTTCCCTGATCCCTTTATCTATGATGCCCTCCCTAGAAATTCATCATCACTTCACCCTTTTTATTTCCTTCAACAGCATTTATAACACTGCAAGTTTATCCTACGCATAGTTATTAGTTTCATATTCTGATTATTCCATGAATGCAAGCTCTAAAGGAAGGACATTCTCTGCTTTGTTCATTACTCTATATCTAGTGTTTAGAACTATGCCTGAGGTCCTCAGTAAACATTAGCTGAATGAGAGAATGAATGAACAATCTTAATGTCAGGATCTTCTCTCAAAGTCCCAAAATGTTTTTCACAAGAGCCCAAAGCTTTTGAAGGCCTCTAGGAGTTCACATTTTCTTAGATTATGTCCTCAGACTTTTTTTTTCACTCTCAGCACTTTCCCTCTCATCCACCCCCACAACTCCTACCACCTCTACTCATGATTGCCAAATCCATACCTCCAAGAGGCCTGTCTGCTGTGATAGAATAGATGTGTATTTTCAAGGGAACGAAAAACCTGTAGTTTGACTCAATAAGAAATAGTCATTGAAGAGGAAGGAAGATTCCAAGTGTTCAGTAGAGTCCTGCACTTGGATTTGTGTCTATCTTAGCTTCCAGTGGTTCCAAGTCTGGGTCCTAGGAAAGAGAGGGGATGCTCTGAGATGAGATAGGAAAAGAAGATTCACTAGGATATTGGATTATAATGATCTCAGCTCCAAAATGAAGATTTGTTTTCTCAGATGGGACTTCTTTATTCCTCCATCAAGCAAACAAAACAAAGCAACAAAACCTCCAGCAGATTTTGTCCCTGTTTTCATTAAGCACCCCACCCCATAAACAATGAAAAATTCCTTAATAATGTCCTGTATTCATACCTCGCATCCAAAGCATATGAGCCTCACACCTTCCTTTGACTTAGCCAGTCTTTATTTTCCAAGTCTTTGTTCATAAACTTCTACTAAATCAATCAGCGTCTTACTCTAAAAACAACAAATGATTTCTAGGTTAAAGGTAACAGTAATACCTAGGACTGACTAAATACATATTTAATACCAGGCACTGTACCAGACACTTTGCTCTCAATATTAAATGTATTTCATATAATCTTCACTATAACACACCTGAGGAAGGAGGCTCAGAGGAGGGATTAGTTTGCCTAATGTCACACAGGAATCTATGGTGGAGTTCTAGCTCCGATATGGATAGCTGTGTTGCCAAAATCCACTGTCATACTCACCATACTATTAATTGGGTAGAGAACTTCAAGAAACACAACCTACAGTCAGCAACACTATCTGGGATGTAGGACCATGATTTCACTATGTTGTTTAATGCTATTTAGTTTCTGCTTCTGAGAAAGAATGTGAGGCTAACAGGCAACTCCTGGCTGGACTGAATGGAGACGTGCACTCATGGAAAATACCACAGTACCTTTGATAGCCTTGCCCTTTCCAGGTCCTCTGCCTGGTTCCTGTTTACCAATTAGCTGAACAGCACTGTATTGCAACAAGGCATAAATGGAGTAATGAATTGAGATGCAGGTTTCATAAAAGTGATTAACTGCTAAATTCCAGTTCAGCTAACAGTTCAATTATCCTATTTTGCATCTCAGCCTTCCATCCACTTCTGCATTCACAGAGCTCCAATCACCGAGGCACCTACATCTTTACCATTACCATTAATTAAGCCATCGCTCTTTCCCAGGAATCTGTCCACCCTCACTAGTGAGCTGGATTTGCAAATGAGCACAGAAAGAGACGGTGTTGAGAAACAGCTCTAATAGTGGTGGAACAGGGCATTGACCCAGAGTGGATTTAACAACCTGCCCATATCGCCACCACCTTCATGTGAGAACACAAATGTAGACAAATGCCAGGCAAATTTCCAAAGAAAATAGGCAGTAGGAAGTACCAGGGGAGGATCAGAGACCTCTGTTGAGGTTTTCATGTGTCCACAGTGGCTAATAAACTCCTGAGCAATTCAAGCACCCAGAAGTAATCAGTATTAACTAGGTGATAATTCAGGACAGGACTCTCTATTTGAGCTTATTTGACTATTGGGCACTATTTGACTTTAGATGTCAGAAAGATAATCATGACTCTCTCATTCCCATCCCCTCACCTTGCCCCAGCTCACACTTAGATCTGTTTATTTCCTGTATTGATCAGGGTTCTTGGTTACAAATGACAGTATCTGGCAGAGATGTGTTTACTCAGTAAAGGACCTCTTTAGAAAGATATTGAACCATCCCACAAATTGCTGTGGAAGTTGAAGAACAAGACCAGCCACTATAATAACAAGAGGTGGTATGGACATACAATGGAATATTACTTAGTCATAAAAAGCCATAAAAAGATCTGATTAGATCCTGCCATTTGGGACAATATGGATGGAGCTAGACAGTAAAATGCTAAATAAGTCACTCAGATAAAGACAAATACTATGTGATTTCACTTACATGTGCAATTTAAGAAACACAACAAATGAACAAACAAGGGGGAAAATGGACCAAAAACAAAAACAAAAACAAAAACAAAAAAAACCCAGACTCTTAGATACAGAGAACTGGTGCTTATCAAAGGGGAGGCAGGTGAGGGAATGGGTGAAGCTGATAAAAAGGACTAATAGTACACTCATAATGAGCACTGAAAAATGTATAGAATTGTTCCATCATCATGTTGTACAACTGAAGTTAACACTATATGTTAACTACCCTTGAATTGAATAGAGAGAGATAGGAAGATCAGCCACTAAAGCCAGATGACACCACAGAACAGTTGGATTTGGACCACAAGCCCATCTTTGGAGGGCACTGACTGGCTAGTGCTATCATAAGAACAGTTTCCAAGCTCTCCCTCCAGGGCCAATATCCCAGGAGGAAGCATTAGATTGGTCCCACACTCATATGCCAATGCCAAGCTGCCAAGAGAGGGGAGGGGTGAGAACCTGGTATCCTCAGCTTTCTTACTCCCATGAACAATGGTTCCCTAAATGCAGGGAGTTCAGATGCTAAGCATCCCAAATGTACACACATATATATCTCCACCATGCACACCTCTTCCTACTTTAGTGAATTATTCTTAAAGATAATTACACAGCTCCATGAAGACCTCCAACCTCACTTGCTACATTTCTTACTTCATCTCCCTCACATCTGTACTGTATCTTCACAAGTCCCATCTACATGCCTAGAGAACACAGCATGTCCTTCACTACCAAGCCTTTGCACATGCAACTTCCTGTCCAGAACGTTCTTCCTCTAGTTCTCTGTTATTCATCCTCTGAACCCACAGATACCCTTGTTCCAGACTGAACTGAGAGCTGGGTTACAAGCTCTCTTTGCACTGTGTGTTCATTCCATGAACCAGAGAATATACATGCATGGTTCTCTGTTGTATTCATAGCAGCTGAGAGAGTGCTTGGCTCATAATATATACTCCATATGTATGTGTTCAACTAATTTCTCCCAACTGTTACTGACTTCACCATGGGAAAGGCAGATGAGTATTAGGTGGTCTGTGCATCACCCCTCAGCCCACTTGTCCATTAAGTCCATTTATGCCATCTTTTCCCTGGACTCTGTGTTCAAGTGTCCACTATAAATATGGACCCTGGGAAAGTCACTTTTCCCACAATATTTCTTTGACCGCCTCTTACTAGTCCTCACTGCCCAAAAAACAAAACTCAGTTCTACTAAAACATGAACATGCAGGTGGATTTCATACCAGAACCTTGGCTTCCTATGTGAGACTATTTAGTATGTAACTCTCTTCTCTTTGGTGATGCCTATTCAACAGTCTAGAGGGAAGTGGCATCTCTGACCCTTTCAGAAGGACAGGAAAGCTCCACACTGCTAGCTGTCATTTATCCATGAGAAGCCACTGTAGTGGGCAAAATGAGACACCTGTGTTCAAGTTCTAACGCTGCCCCCACTAGGCATTTGACTTCCTTTCAAAAACAATTGAGCTGGTATTTCCCACTATGCTGGCAGGATGGGCAAATGGAAGTAGGCTAAGCTGATTTTTTTTAAAGAAAAAGAAAAATTGAGATAATTCTTTTACATGTTTGTGGGGTGAGACCCAACTCTGATACCTTAGCTTGGTTCATGAATGCATATGTTTAAATACAATAGATTCCACATACATCAGTGTAATCAAGGCTGTATATGAAAACCTCACAGTGAATGTCATACTCGATGGGGGAAAAACAAAGAGCTTTCCCACTAAGGTCAGGACCAAAGGTGTTCTACTCTTACCACTTTTATTCAGTGTAGGACTGAAAGTCCTGACCATGGCAATCAGACAACAAAAAGAAATAAAGGGCATCCAAATTGGTAAGGAAGAAGTAAAACTTTCACTACTTACAGATAACAACAAAGAAAACCTTAAATATCCCCCCCCCCCAAAAAAAAAAACCCTGATAGAAGTGAACAATGAATTTGGTGAGGTCACAACATACAATATCAATGGGCAGAAATCTACTGCATTTCTCTACATGAATAATGAAACAACAGAAAGGGAACTTAAAAAAACCATCCCATTTGGAATTGCACCAAAATTAAGACATCTAAAAAATAAAACTCAACCAAGAGATGAAAGGTCTGTACTCTAAAAGGTAAAAAACACTAATGAAAGAAATTGAAGACAATGCAATGAAATGGAAATACATTCCATGCTCATGGATTGGAAGAATACTGTTAAAATGTCTATATACCCAAAGCAATCTACAGATTTAATGCAATCTCTATCAAAATACCAACAGCATATTTCACAGAACTAGAATAAACAATCCTAAAATTTTATATGGAATCATAAAAGAGTCTGAATAACCAAAGCAATTCTGAAAAAGAACAGCAAAGCTGGAGGCTTCACAATTCCAGACTCCAAATTATATTACAAAGCTTTAATAATCAAAACAGCATGGTATTGGCATAAAGATAGACACATGGATCAATACAACAGAATAGAAAACCCAGAGGGGAAAAATCCCACAATTATATGGTCAATTAATCTTTGACAAAGCAAGAATAATGTCTAATGGAAAAAAAAAAAAAAAAAAGACAGTCTCTTCAACAAATGGTGCTGGGAAAACTGGTCAGCTACATGCAAAAGAATGAAACTGGACCACTTTCTCACACCATATACAAAAAACAAACTCAAAATGGATTAAAGATCTAAATGTAAGACCTCAAACAAATAAAATCCTGGAAGAGAGCACAAACAGTAATTCCTCTGACATAAGTCATAGCAACATTTTTCTAGATACATCTCTTAAGGCAAGGGAAATAAAAGCAAAAATAAACTACTGGGACTACATAAAAATTAAAAGCTTCTGCACAGCAAAGGGGGAAACAACAAATTAAAAGGCAACCTACAAAATGAGAGAAGATATTTGACAATGACATATCCAATAAAGGGTCAGTTTCCGAAATAAAGAACTTATACAAGTCAACACCCGAAAAACAAATGATCCAATTAAAAACTGGGCAGAAGATACAAACAGACGTTTCTCCAAACAAGACATGTAGATGGCCAATAGACACATGGAAAGATGCTCCACATCATTTATCATCAGGGAAATGCAAATCAAAAGTACAATGAGTACTTCACACCTGTCAGAATGGCTAACCTAAAAAACACAAGAAAAAATAACCAGTGGTGAGGATGTGGATAAAAAGAAACCCTTTTGAACTAATGGTAGGAATGCAAACTGGTGCAGTCAGGAATGGAAACTGGAAAACAGCATGGAGGTTCCTCATAAAGTTAAAAATAGAACTACCCTGCGATCCAGGAATCACAGTACTGAGTCTTTACCCCCAAAATGCAAAAATACTGGGGCACCTGGCTGGCTCAATCAGTAGAGCATGTGACTGGATCTTGGGGTTCTAAGTTTGAGCCCCACACTGGATGTAGAGATTACTTAAAAATAAAATCTTAAAAAAATACAAAAATACTAATTCATAGGGTGAAATATACCCCTATGTTTATCACAGTATTTACAATTGCCAAATTATAGAAGCAGCCCAAGTGTACACTGATAGATGAATGGATAAAGAAGACACAGTATGTATGTACATATTTATACAAATTATTATTCAGCCATAAAATGGATGAAATCTTGCCATTTGTAACAAAGATGGAGCTAAAGAGTATAACACTGGGCAAGATGAGTCAGAGAAAGAAACATACAGTGTTTTTTTTTTTTTAAGAAACAAAACGTACAAGCAAAAGAAAAAGAAACAAAGAAACTGGCTCCTAACTATAGAGAACAAATTGATGGCTACCAGATGGGAGGTGGTAGGGGGATGGATGACACAGGTGATGGGGATTACAGAGTTTACCTGTTGTGTAGAGCACCAGGTGATGCATGGAAGTGTTGAATCACTATATTATACTTGAAACTAATATAACACTGTATATTAACTATATTGGAATTAAAAATTTTTTATAATAGATTGCACATATAAGTAAGATCTTATGGTATTTGCGTTTCTCCGACTTATTTTACTTAGCATTAATACCCTCAAGATTGAACCACATTGTCACAAATGGCAAGATTTCATTCTTTTCAGGGCTGCGTAGTATTCCACTGTGTGTGTCTATATACACACCACATTTTCTGTATCCATCTACCCATTGACTGACACTTAGACTTACAGTGGCAATTATTTTGCAATATGTACAAGTACTGAATCATTTTTTTTAAATTCCTGAAACTAATATGTTATGTGTCAACTATACCTCAATAAATTTTTTTTTAAATCACAATACTAACATTTACTTAACATTACTGTGTGGCCAATAATAGGCACTTTCATGCACAATCTCATTTGATTATCACAAGACCTCTGTAAGTTGGTATCTGAATTTCATACATCAGGAAATGGAATCTCCAAGAGGTTGAGCATCTTGCCCTTAGAAACGAGTAAGATGGAGACTTGGGATTATAACTCAGGCTGTCTAGTTCCAGAGTTCCCTTAGCTCTTAACTTGTCCCTAAGTTACAGGTGGAATATATACAATGTATGGTGATAGGTATACAATAATTGTTCAATAAATGTAATTTTAATAAATAAAAAAATGGCTTCAGATCTTTTCTGTGTGATGTATGGGCAAGGGGGAGAAGAAGGGTGGAAATGGTGGGGGAAAGGGAGAGAGGCAAACCATGAGAGACTCTTGAATGCTGACAAAAACTGAGGACTGATGGAAGAGGGGGGGAGGGGGGATGGGCATGGAGGAGGACACTTGTGGGGATGAGCACTGAGTGTTATGAGGAAACTAATTTGACAATAAACTATTTGTAAAAATAAATAAATAAATAAATAAATAAAATGCTGGATGGCTAGATAAGTGGATGGATGGATAAACAGATGGGTTAATAGCTGAGTAGAAAAGAACGACGTCTTTATCCTGTAGATGATCTCCACTGTGGCTTGTTTTGTGGACAAGGCTTAGCCCACAGAGCTTTCAGGTACAGAAGATGTTGTTCCCAGAAACAGGTTTGTCTCCTAAAACTGCATTCAACAAGAACTCTGTATCCCTTCTCTACTTCCAAGCAATGCCTGCCACTACCAGGAGCTGCTAGAGGAGAAGTGGAATGCAGGCCGAGTGTTTCCACACTCATCGTCCCCAAGGAGAGAGGACATCTGGAGCAGATGTCATTAATCATCCATCTCTCCCTGACAGATGGGCCACAGCAGTGTCTTGGAAATCCATAGGCTAGGCCCCACAGCCACGCAGGCTGTGAGATAACACACGGATGCCATCCAAGAAGGCTCAGTGTTGAGGTTCGATTGCCATGTTTAAACATAAACAGCTCGTTTTTCCCGTGCCTTGTTTTCTGTGTTTCCATTATCTGGCAAAGTTGGGTCCAATTGAGAAGGAGGCAGCTGTGTTTGGGGAGCGATTGTCTTCTTCCCATAGAGCACGTGAGCTGGGTTCTCTATTGTCCACATCTGTGGCCGCCTGGCTGAAAACCCAAAGAGATGCTTCTATCCTTTTCAGCACAAACACGTTTAGCCCAAAGCCCAGAAACGACTCTGCAGTAAATGGCCTCTTATAAACAGGAGAACCTCCTGGGCAATTCATCCCACACCCCATTCCTTAGGACCCAAACATGTGCTATTTTCAAATACCTACCATGTAGCATGGCCTGGCACACATTAGATTCTCGAAGCAGCACAAAAAAGTTTTTACTGTAGGGATGGAGAAATGGAGTACCTAAAATTACAGATTTATAAAAGTCACCAAACAAGATGTGAATCTGAAGTTGATGTTTCAGCCACTCTATTAGGTTCTGTGCACCCCAGGAGACACTTCCAGTTCTGAGCAAGCAGAATCTGAGCACTGCCAGAAAGACCCCTTCTACTTTTGCTTTCTAAGTCCCTTTGTCAAGATTTTCTGACATGAAAAAGCCCCAGGAAGAACCAGAACCTGATGGAAAAGAAGTGGTTTCTGGGGTCAAACAAACCGGAGACTGAATCCTAGATCCATCACTATCTGGTTGCCCCACTTTCAAGATAGGACATGAATGTTATATCCATTTTAGAGGAACATGGAGATTACATGAGCGAGAAATCATGTTCATCCTTTGAGACTTAGCATAAATATCAGTTACTCAGAAACACCTCCCTTGGCTCCTAAATCAGGTTAAATCCAGTTGATTTTCACCAGGAAGATTTTCACTATACCCTATGCTTCTCCTTGTAGAACACCTATTATGCTTGTAATTCCTTCTTAACTACATGCCCCCCCATCTTGACTCTAAGAATTATGATAATTGAGTATATCTTCCTTGGCTTCCACTCTACAACCACATCCTAGAACAGCACTGGACATATAATGGATAAGCAATAAATAATTGCTGAATTGCAATAATATTTACAAAGCAACTAGCATAAACCCTGGCACATAGTAGGTCTTCAGAAAGCATTAGTTCTTTTTTTTTCCTAGGATGTATTGAGGCACATGGGGTTTCCTTATGCCCTCTTCTTTATTGTAACCAGCCTTGATGGAAAAAAGAAAAGCTGTAGGCCAAAGCAGGTAACACAAGCCAAATGCTAAACAGGGCAGTGCTAACAAGGCTTAGACAGCAGAGAAAAGGGCCGCAAGCCCCAGAATGGGGCCAAGGATGATCGAGACATACTTTGTAATGTCTATGTATAATGCAGTAGAAGAGTGAGGGGTAAAGACCAATGGTTGGCAGGTTGGCATAGCAGGTAGCTAGAAAGGAAAGAAATTCAAGTGGAAAATTAGGCGGGGCGGGGGGTGGGGGGGGCGGGGCGGGAACTGCAGCTGTGGCTTTCCACCCAAAGGCAGACACAAATGTTGCTGAGTCAGAACAGTTGCCTCACAGACCCCCTTCCATTTGATGGAAAAGCTAGATCTGGCCTCCATGACAGCAGTGCCAATATTTGGATGCCAAGTGGTAGCCTCCTTGGGGCCAGACCATGGAAATTCACTGTGAACTGACCTTTGCTGGGAGCCAGGGAGCGAAGAGGACAGGCAAGGGAGCAGTTCTGTACCGAGTCCTCTTGATGGGTTAGTCAGGGAGATGGCAACCTAGTGCATCTTCTCTTACTGATTCCTGACCTTGATACTGACCCTGTTGCCCTTGAAACAGTTTCCTGCCTAACTTCTGAGTGCCAGGCACATGCTTCCTTCTGACCCTGTAATGTGAGCTGTTTCTTGTTGACTGGCTCCGTCCTTGCCCCTTCTCTGTGACTCCTACTTGAATAATGAGCTCTAAATATATTTTCTTGTTCTAAACCATTTTTCTTTTCTAATGCTAAATTATAAGGCTTGTGTGTGTCAGCAGGAAAACGTGCCCTGCTTTTCCAAAGGATGCAGAGATGCTCTAGACATTCTTCCAAAATGCTGGGGGTGGGGGGTCTGTTTCCACTGTCGTATCACTCCTGGAGTGGAGGCTGGTCCATGGGCAGCACAAATCGCAGCAATTACTGGCCCAACCACAAGCTACCCAATTATTTCTGAAAACATTCAGGATGAAGAAAGACCTGCTACTAATTATTTAAAATGATTAGTTTTGGCATATGGCAGAGGACTTCTCCTCATACCTCCTTTATTTCTCACATCTGGCCTGCACCATCAGATACCACTGAATTTAGCTGGGCTTCTTGTAAGTCCCAGAAATTATAGATGAACCAACAATAGCTAGAGTTTTTTCCTCTTCATATCATTATCACCTGCTAATGGAGTGGTGGTTACAGATAAAAAAAAAGATCAGAGATGGATGGTTCTGAGTCTCTTGCTGCTATACTCTTTCCCAAGAAAAGAGGACTTACTCTTTGAGCCACATTTGATTGTTTTTGTTTGAATCAGGTGAAATATCAGTTTTGTAGAGAATGTGACACAGTTAACCATTACCTACAAGTTGGGTCCTTTTTATAGAGGAGTACTTGTCCATTAAGAAAGATGTGTGCCCAAAGGCAGACTTAAAAGGTTCAGCCTAACAGAAATAGAGAACGCACATGCAAATAGCAGGAAGCAGTAAAGTACAGAGAGCACCAGCCAGGAAGTTAGGAGCCCTCCTGATCATTAGTATCTGAATAACCTTCGGCAAGGGCAAGTTTCTTGATCTTTGCAACTGAGTCTCCGCACTGGGTGGGCTAGGATCTCCCTAGATGGTCTCAAGGGGCCATTCTAAGGCTCATATAAGGTGATACAAGAAATCAGTGTACCCGCATTAGATTTCTTACATCCCTATTGTTCTATTCTCTGTCCCTGGGTTAATAGGAATACTCCCAAAACAAATCAGGAAACATAAACCTCTAACCAGAAACCTGAGAAAATCCAGGGAAGTGGTGACCCTTTTATTATGATTCTCAAAAATGCAAATCTCTCTACCCATTTAACTGGGTTATCCAAAGAACAGAGGGTTTTTATTATTCATTACTTTGAGGGAAAATTGATTAAATGTGTGACTTTACTTGGAAAAAGGCTATGGCTCTGATTTATATCTGAATATACCACCAGGCTGGTGTATGGTATCATTTACCACCCCCCCACACACCCAAACTCCAACTTGTGGGAGATACTGAAAACTATTACATAGCAATTTTAAATTCTAAAAGACAAAGGGCCTTATATTCACTGATGGTCTCCTCTCTCTGGGCAGCTCTGAATTAGCAAAAGCAGAGAGTCCTAAAAATAACAGGGCAAGAGAGAGACACTCTTTCACAAGGGTTTGTATGAGCACTTTGATCACTTGCCCATCAAACTGTGCATTTCTGTATAGGAAAACGAAGAACAGCTTGTCTCCACAGTCTATTATAATTACCACTAAATGCTCCAGAAACTTGGCAGTTTTGAATTTCATAACACCCATGACTGACATTCCTAATTAATACTATTGTTTTTCTCCTCTGGCTGAATTTCCTGAATGCCAACATGCATCGCATACACTAAAAACAGACATTAAAGAAAATAACATCAGTGTTAATCTCCAGCACAAATATATCAAATGCCTCAGTGAAGTGTATAGAAAAGAGCTGGATTCCTATAAATAATGGAGCATCCCTGCCTGATCATCTTTATCCTCCTACGCTAATAAGATGATAATCTTTCTCCTCCTGTGTCCTTGCTCTCAGATTTCAGAACAGCTTTGGGTGAAGTGCACTCCCAAGCTCTTTTCTTCTCTTGCTTTGCTTTTAAGTTGCAGATTGAAACTTTCAAAGAAAACCTTCTAGCTTAAGTTAGAAAAAGCATCCAGTGGGCACTCTATAAATAGGGAATCCACAGAAGACAGCAAGATGGTATAATTTGTGCTTTCTAATGGATGCTTCTCTGGTTTGTGTGGAGCTGAGAGCATCTAGCATTTGCTGATGTCCTCATTTACTATGTTGGATGGTTTAGAGCAGGGATTTTGGCATCAGGGGGCTGCTCTATGTTTTGAATCCTACCTTTGCCATCTAGCTGGGCCATGTCCATAAGCTTTCTGAGCCTCAGTTTCCACATCTGTAAAGGGTAGATAATAATAGTACCCACCACACAGGGCTGCTGTGAGAATCCAATGAAAAAAAAGTATTAGCAGAGATCCTAGCACATAGTAAATACTAATTCAATGTAGTTATTAGATTTACCAGAAAAACAGACCCATGTCTAAGAAAATACCAGGCACATAATAGAAATACAACAGACTCATATGGTTGAACTGCTAAGAAAGATATCCCTATAAGGTGCCCAGGACGTTAAATTATAGTTGAAGATGGGGTGCCTGGGTGGCTCAGTCAGTTAAGTGTCTGATCATGATCTCACAGTTCATGAGTTCAAGCCCTGTGTCAGGTTCTGTGCTGACAGCTCAGAGCCTGGAGCCTGCTTCAGATTCTGTATATCCCTCTCTCTCTGACCCTCCCCTGCTCATGCTCTGTCTCCCTCTCTTTTTCTCTCAAAAAATAAACAAACATTAAAAATTAAATTGTAGTGGAATAAAAAATAAAGGAATTTTGTATGACTCTAGGACACACATGGTAATAAGGGACAGGCAGCTACTTTTTCCATAGATGCCCAAGACCTCAGACAGTATTAAAAGGCAGAAACTTAAAAATAAAAATTAAGCCTTGTCACTTGATAGGTATATCCATATATGATTCTACATCTTCCATTCCTCACCCCATAATCACTAGTTTCATTGGTGTTGCTTTTGATTTTGATAAGTTCCCAATGGATGTGGGCTATAGAATGAGTTTATCCAGGGGTTCCTGTGTGGCTCAGTCGGTTAAGCCTCCAACTTCGGCTCAGGTCATGATCTCATGGTTTGTGGGTTCAAGCCCCACGTCAGGCTCTGTGCTGACAGCTAGCTCAGAGCCTGGAGCCTGCTTCAGATTCTGTGTTTCCCTCTCTCTCTGACTTTCCCCTGCTCATGCTTGCATTCGCTCGCTCGCTGTCCTCTCTCTCTCTCAGAAATACATAAAAAACATTTTAAAAATGATTTTATCCATTCAGCATTCCTATCTCACTTCCTCTGGTTTTTCTTTTTAATTCAAAATGGATTAACATGTACTATATTGATTGTGGTAAAATACAACATAAAATTTACCAATGGTGACATTTAGTATGTTCACCAAGTTGTGCAACCTTTATCACCATGTAGTTCAGGAACATTTTCATTGCCCAAAAGGAAGTCTCACCTAAATCACCCACCCCACTCACATCTTCCCTGACAACCACCAGTTTGTTCTCTGTATTTAAGAGGATATTTTCTTGTTTGTGTCTTTTTTCTTTGTTTCTTAAATCCCACCTCTGAGTGAAATAATATGGTTTCTGTCGTTCTCTGACTTATGTCACTTAAGCATTATACCTTCTAGGTCCATTCATGTTGTTCCAAATGGCAAGGTTTCACTAAGAGTGCCCTCACCATGATGAACAATGAGTAATTGTTTAGTCATTATATTGTATATCTAAAACAAATATGATGCTGTATGTTAATTATACTTTAATATTTTAAAAAAGGAAACCTCACATTAAGCAGTTCCTTACCAATCCGTAAAAACCATGTACCTGCTTTGTGTCTATGAATTTGTGTGTGATTTGCCTATCTGGATATTTGCCTAACTGGATATTGGAGAAATAGAATAATACAACATTTGACCTTTTATGTCTGTCTTCTTTCATTCAGGTATAATGTTTTCAAGGTTCATTCACCTTGTAGCATGTATCAATACTTCATTCCTTTTGGTGCCTGAATAATAATTCACTGTAGGGATAGGCTACATTTTGTTTATCTATTAATCAGCTGATGGAGGGGTGCCTGGGTGGCTCAGTCAGTTAAGTGTCTGACTTTAGCTCAGGTCATGATCTCACAGTTTGTGAGTTTGAGCCCCACTACGGGCTCTGTGCTATCACAGAGCCCAGAGTCTGCTTTGGATTCTGTGTCTCCCTCTCTCTGCTCCACCCCTGCTTATACTCTGCCTCTGCCTCTGAAATATGAATAAACATTAAAAAAATTAATCAGCTGATGGACATTTGGCTATTATGAGTAGGGCTGCTATAAACATTCATATACAAGTCTTTTTGTGGACCTATGAACTTCCTGTGTTTTGGCTTCATTTTCAAACAGGCTCTCTCGGTGGAATTATGGCCACCAGCAGATTCTGTATTACTACCTCCACCCATCCAGCAGCAAGATTGGAAAAGAATTTCTGCAAAAGCCATGTTGCTTATGTTCTTTGGGATATCTGGGCCAGCAGATATTATTTTCTGGATCATATGGTAATTCTAAGTTTAACTTCTAGTTTTGATATCCTAAGTTTCTACTCAAGAGTCATCCCTTCCTCATGCTGTTTCCATGTGGTTTGACCTCAAGCAGACACCTTATTGAACCCTCTTTGACAGGTCTGATTTAGGGATAGATCTGTGACCCAGGATAACCCAAGGAACATAAGCAACAAGGCTTTTGCAGAAATTTGGCTCCCACTTTGCTACTGGGTGGGCAAAGGTAGTAATACAGAAGCTGCTGGTGGCCACATTCCACTGAGAGAGACTGAAAATGAAGACAAAACACAGGAAAGAATTTAAGGGCTGATTCTCTGAAATATCATTTGAGTATGGGGATCCCATCTTGCCTAATAGGAAAGACTGACATACCCTGTGGAATTTTCAGCGTTGTGAGATAACATTTTGTTTTTATTTAGTTTTGAGTTGAGACTTTTTGTTGTTATTCAACTACTGTATATGGTTGCTCACACAATACTAATGGATTAAGTGCCTGAGTAAAGATTATTTCAATTTCAATTTTGTAACATATCATGAATACTACATATATAACTATGTTCCTGATTTTCATGTGTCAACCTGACTGGGCAAAAAGTCACCAGATATGTGGTTAAACATTATTCAGGGTGTTCTGTGCAGGTGTTTTTGTTTGTTTGATTGATTGGTTTTCTTTCTTAAGCTTATTTATTTCTTTTCAGAGAGACAAAGACAGTGCACGAGAGGGAGGGGCAGAGAGAGAGGAAGATAGAGAATCCCAAGCAGGCTACACATTGTCAGCATAGAGCCCAACATGGGGCTCAAACTCACAAAACTGTGAGATAATGACCTGAGCCAAAACCAAGAATCAGATGCTTAACTGACTGAGCCCCCAGGTGCCCATGTGCAGGTGTTTCTTGAGGAGATTAACATTTGAATTTGTGGAATGAGTAAAGCATATTGCCTTCCCCAGTGTGGGTAGCACTCACTCAACCCATTGAAGACCTGAAGAGAACAAAAAAGCTGACTCAGGGGAATTAAGGGATACAAACTTCCAATTATAAAATAAGTAAGTCACAGAGATAAAAAACTAAAACCCAGAAAATATAGTCAATAATACTGTAATAACGTTTTATGGTGACTACACTCATAGTGAGCACTGAGATTTGTAGAATTATTGCATCTGTAGGTTGTACACCTGAAACTAATATAACCTTGTATGTTAATTATATTTTGATTTTTAAAAAAGGCTTAATAAGGGAAATTTTGCTCTGCCTGTCTTCAAGCTGGGACATGTGTTTTCTCTTGCCTTTAAACTCAGACTGAATCTTATACCATCAGCTCTCCTAGTTCTCGTGCCTTTGGACTCAAACTAGAACTACACCATTGACTCTACTGGGTCTCCAGCTTGTCAAATGCAGATTTCGGGATTTTTCAGCCTTTATAATCACATGAGCCAATTTTTAA
The DNA here is from genome assembly GCF_003009895.1 of Hyaena hyaena. Taxonomy (NCBI): domain Eukaryota; kingdom Metazoa; phylum Chordata; class Mammalia; order Carnivora; family Hyaenidae; genus Hyaena; species Hyaena hyaena. Next base: position 1,056,319 of record NW_024080787.1, read on the forward strand.
TAATGAATGTGTGTATATCTAGCCTATATTTCTGTTTCTGGGGAGAATCCTGATTAATAACACTGTCTAATTATGGTAATGCTTCCCCTACCAAAAGCATGGACAACAAGCCCCGGAGCAACTGAATGAGATAAACAAGCTAGGGAGAAACTAACACCAAAAGGTTTGAAAGTGTGCTCCATCTGCTACCAGTTCAGTGACCTTAGACCAGACAGACACACATCCCAGATAATGGTGAACTACCTCAAAATAGGCATATGAAACAGAAGTGGGAGGGAAGAAAGGAGGGGCCTGCTGTCAAAAGCACTGTCACACACAAAGTAAGAACAGTGACATCTCTATGACAGTGGAGAGGGAGGGAGAGGGCGCTGATTCAGTTAAATGAAGAATTACACATACCCACCTACCTGTCACTTCTCTGAAGCCCTTGGAGGCTACAGTTTTATCTCAAGGGGAAAACGATCCAGCCTAGATCTAGCCTGTTTATGCTCCCAGATAAGGGATTGCCAAGAAGCCTGGAAACATATGATTGTGTCACTGATTACTCCAGAAGTACTTTCCAGCAGTCCTGGTGGTTAGTAGAGCCACCTCCAGTGCTTTATGCTACCAATCAAGCCTTATGTTCAAAGGGCTGTTCTTTCTCACAGATCTCTAAAGCTCTGTGTTAAGCTTTGGGAAAAGATACGATTTTTGCTTCAGGGTTTATTCAGCTTAGCAAAGACCTCAGAGAAGACCTTAATTTTATATTTTTCTGAGTCCCTTTAAAAAGGCCTTTTAAAAAAGTGGACTGTTTGATGATGTGGCTGCTAGAATCCTCCTCACCCTTGCCCAGTGGACTAAGTGCTGTATCTCAAGAAACGTCTCATTACAAAGCCAACTAATGTAACCACAGCCATCCCCTGAACATGGTCCAGACGCGGATCACTCAGACTCCACAGAGATGTCCTTGCCATGGGCTGTTTTACTGCATCGATAAGCCCAGCCCCCAATTCACTTTCAAGTCTCATTAGCAGACACAATCCCCTTGACTAACCTGGAGGAGTGATGAAGGGGTTTCTTTTTCTTCTTGCTACTTTGTAATTTCTGGCTTAGTGCTAAGGCTAAGCAAGAAAATAATACTAATAGGGCTTTTCCACAGAAGCACCAACTTGAGAAGACAAAAGTAAGCCATACATGAAGCAGAAAAATAAGAAAAGCTATAGAACATTTGATCAACCCAAATAATACAGCCTACATATGATCTTAAGTACGTGTTGTAAAATCTGGGTACCAGACGACAAAGAAAATGTCAAAATTTTGTTTAGGTTGATAGTTACTGGGCGACAATTACTCCATCAATCCTATAAAATTAGATATAAATAACCCAAAATGGGCCTCCCAAACTATATGTATACTTGATAATTTAAAATCATACTTTAAAAGAGAAAATCAAAATGGAAATTATAAACTAGGTACAATCTAAAGATTAGGGTTTGCAGAGCAAACGTAACAGGATACAGCCAAAGTAGTTCTCAGAGGAAAATACATAACCTTAAAAGTAAGTATTGGACACTTGTGGGGATGAGCACTGGGTGTTATATGGAAACCAACTTGACAATAAACTATTTGTAAAAGAAAAAGGAAGGAAGGAAGGAAGGAAGGAAGGAAGGAAGGAAGGAAGGAAGGAAGGAAGGAAGGAAGGGACTGGAAAATAAGCAAGAGTCAGAAACTAAGTGAAGCTTCCTTTTGACCCAATCTTTCGGGGGGGGGGTGTGTAAAATAAACCCAAAGAAAATACAGTAACTTTGAAAGTTAAAAGCAACTATTAACGAAACCAAACCAAACCAAATAAGAACCACAAAAACAGAGGGGTGTATCAATAAAGCCAAATGCTGTTACTTTGTAAATTACAGCAATGATTTGTCCTGAAAGTAGATGGAGGCACAGGCATGTTTATCAACCTCAATTTAGCTTTGGCGGGGGGCGGGGGGGGGCGTTCAGAACAGCAGGGCAAAGAAGAAGCCAGACCCCCAGGGCCACTCATTTGTAGACTTCCCCATTTCATCCATGTGTGTTTGATAAGAAGACAGAACCAAAACAGTGGTCCACAGAGTTGAAAAAGGTTTATTCCATGTAGACTGAGCAGGTAAAATCAGGACTGGTCCACCTGAGATCAGTAAAGGATCCTAGACTGGCTCACGAACATCACATCTCTGCCACCCTGGCATTTTCAAATAATTTCTCTTTGACTCTTTAAAACAGGAGAAATAAAGGCCTATTCTTTAATCAGAAAAAAAAATGGCAAGGGAGATGTAGGTTATAACTCCACCTTGAGGTTCCCAGTGACAACACTTCCCTGCCTATCTAAAGTAGACATCCCCACCACATCCCCAGGCCACTACCTGTCACAGCACCCACTTCATTCTTCCTTGGAATTCCCTGGGTTTACTAATGCTTTAATTAACATTGTGTCCCCATCTGTCCCTACTAGAATGTAGCCTCCAAAGGGACAAATCTGTTCTGTCATGTCCACTGTTCTCTTTCCCAGGCTCTCATATGATACCTGAGAGATCCACAGGATAATATTAATGTGCTGACTGCAGAATAAGCCTTGTCATGGGAACAGTATGCAGTATTACTAAAGACTCTACTGAGCTCTGCTTACTGTGCCAAGGAATCACAAGGCCTTTGCTTAGATTCATGAGTATCCACATACAAGAAATGAGAAGGGAAATGGGATAATGAGGATCATTCAGGCACTTATTTCACACACTGGGAACTTAATCAGAATCCATACTCTGAGAGCTTCCTTGCCTTCCTCTCCAGCTGCCACTCTTCCAAATGGCCTAAATAGTCCCACATTGGATATTCCTAGTCAGGCTCAAAAAGGTCCCAATCAATTGGCATTGGCCCCACAAGCCTCCCTCAGGTGCATCCTTTTCTCTGCCATTAGACATGTGAAGAAGCTGACACGTCTGGAAGATTTCTCTTGTAGAATCTGACAGGCTTGAGTGGGTGGCAGTTTTGACGGCTAGGGCCTGATTATCCCATTCACCCTTTGACATTTCCTCTGCTCTGCTACTCTCTTGACACACTTGTGCCAACAACTGCTTTCAGCAGATGCCTCTGAGAAGCCAAGGCCTGCTGACACTGACCCCCTCTTCTGTGGGCTCTGAGGGCATTGCATGGCTATGCCCAGCTTTAGCAGGCATGGACACACGAGGCCTCTGAAAGGAGTCAGGCCCAGGACAAGTGTGAAGGCCTAAGAGGCTGGAGAAGACCTCTCTTTCCTCTCATCCTGAGTTTTCTAGGCTCTAAGATCAATGGCATTTGAGAAATACAGGAAAACAGCTAAAGAAAGCCTAGTCATGTACTCATTCATTTATACACTCATCCATCCACTAAAAATTCACAGAGTACCAATGATATGCCCAAACACTGAATCCAGTGCCAGAAACAGGGTAGTCACCAAGAGCTCACTTCCCCCATGGCACCAATTGCTTGGTGGGCAAGCACCCCATCCCAAATGTTTGTCAGTTATAACCAATGCTAAAAATGGAAGGAAGGAGGTAGTATGTGACACGTGAAGAGGTCAGAGACAGGCTGTCTGATGGGATGGATTTAAAGCTGAAGGGGAAGGAAACAGCTGCCTAGAAAGCAAGAAGCAGGATGTTTAAGATGGAGGGGACAGTTTTCAGGTGCAAAGTTCTGAGACAGAAAACAGTTTGTTCAAGGAGATGAAAGGAGGTCAATGCAGCTGGAGCACAATGACCAGAGAGATGGCAGGAATGATGAGAGAGAGGTGGGCAAGGACTGGAGTGGGCAGAGCCATATATGTTAGGAAGAGGCTGTGGGACTGTCTTCATAATGTAAACTGGGAGATTTTAAACTGGAAGAAGCATTACTCTTCCATGGGATCCAAGACTTAGGAAAAAAGGAAAAGGAACATGGAACACGAGGACCGAATGCCAGCACACTGCAGCAATGGAATTCCCATTTTCTGACATGTAAAGCTCATTTTCTGGGACAAAGTCATAGGTTCTTCACCTTAACTACAAGAATCCCTATTGGAGATTAATGTCAAGATTACTGGGTCTTGTAGCAGAATCGCTGGGAAGAATAAATTTTTTAAGGCAATTCACAACTCATTCCAGAATAAAGCATTGCTCAAGAAACCCTAAGCCAAGAGATACAGTACCTTCAAGATGTTACTACTTCAAAGTCATCCACTAAGCCAAACAAAAGCAGGAACAAAGCAGATAGACAGGACAGCCATGACAAGAGGCACATGGAGAAGAAGAAACCAAGAAGGGCAGGCATCTGGGGGAGAAGGCAGTATGCCCTGAATATCTGTGGTCCCAGGCAGCCAAGCAATCCCATAGCATCTGGAATGTCTTGAGCACTAACTGGTCCCTACGGAGGAGGCTACTGCCCCATTTACAAATATCTGCTTCACTTAGAACAAACATAGAAGTTGGAGGCAGCTTTCCAACCAAGTTCCAGCTACCAACTTTAGGACCCAGAGTTGCCTTTCGAATGTCTGTGAGGGGGAAGCTGAGTGACTAAGATAAACATAGATGAGGATACCCAGAGTATGGTGGTTTCCAACTGCTTTTACACTGGTTTGACACATGGCTGTGTCCCCTACAGCACCTAGCAAAGTGCCTTACACTGAGTAAGGGCTCAGTAATTGTTTTGACTACAATCCACACATAAACTTGCTGTAGAGGAGGCTAGCATTAAAGATTAGATTGCATCTCTCTGATGATTAACTTGACTAAACCCATTTTAACTGGCTGTGAGTAGGGGTTTTGCAACCTCTGTGTTCCTGTCATTTGAGGATACATAATTCTCTACTGGGGGGAGGGGTTCTTGTGCATTTTAGGATGTTTAGAGACCACATGTTTGTATCTCACCCCGCCAAAAATTCACATGTTGAAACCTACCTGCCATGCTGGTGGGATTAGTAGGTAGGGTCTTTGTGGGGTGATTAAGTTATAAGGATAGAACCCTAATGATTGGGATTAATGCTCCTATAAAAGAAGCCCTAGAGAGCTCCCTCACCCCTTCTACCATGTGAGGACACAGGGGGAAGAAGGCTGTCTATGAACCAGGAAGCAGGCCCTTACCAGACACCAAATCTGCCAATGCCTTGATCTTGGACTTCCCAGCCTCCAGACTATGGGAAATGGGGTATTACATTATAACAGTTCAAAAGGACTAAGACACCTGGCCTCTACTTACTAGATGCCAGTAGCTCGTCCTCTACCCTCATTGTGATGAACAAAAGCATTTCTAGACATTGCCAGAAGTCCTCAGTGTGTGTGTGTGTGCACACGCACACACATGTGCAGGCTACATGCAGCATCACTCCCATTGAAAACCACTGCTATTAAGACACCACTTACTGAGCGTTTACTATGTAACAGGCACAGTCTTAGCCGCACAATATACATTTTTTTCTGTAGTACTTGTAAAACAAGGGTGAGACAGGTGTTACTACCCTCACTTTACAAATTAGTAAACTAAGGCAAAGGAGCTGCTACACAGCTCAGAAGTGGAGGTGGGGGGCAGATGCTGAGCCTGCCTTCCCAGTTCTGAACAGCACTAGCTCTCTTAATCACCACACCACCCTGCTTTCTGTGTCACTAGCGACTTATCACAAAAATCAAAAGAATTCCATACAATTCTTTACTTTTCATGTTTTTACATTTTCATTAACAAATTTATTCAGGACAAAAAAAACTGTCAGAAAATACGTTTAGGTAATTATTCTAGGTCAGCAGTTTCCAAAGTGTAGTCCAGGTCCCCAAGACTCTTTTAAGGGTTCTGGTAAGTGAAAACTATTTCAAAGCTACACTATGATGTTATTTGCCTTCTTTGTTCCCACCTCTTTTGAGTGTACAGTGGCGTTTTCCAGAGATTAGAGGAGGTGTGATGGTATCATTGTGGTAGTAGATAATGGAATATGCAGTCACACATTCCTACATTTTCAAAAGTTTTCAGTTTCAAATTTCTAACACAGTAAATATCAGCAGATATAACCCATATGAACAAAAGCTCTTCAGTATTTTTAAGACTGTAAAGGGATCTCAAAACCAAAAAGGTTGAGAACTCTTGCTTTAGATTTAAAGAAACTCAAAGGGTATAATAGTCCAATGGAATGTGTAAACTTTGCTGGAATGTCAGTGTTTGAAGGGGGATTTAAAAGCATATTTGGGGAAACAACTGGAAAAATCTGAATATTGACTGTATTTTAGATAACAGGGAATTATTGCCAATTATTTCTCGGGTGTGTGAAAGTTTTGACTATAAACAGAATGTTTTCATCATTATAAGATGTGGCTGAAGGTTTTGGGGTTGATATCTACAACTTACTGTGGCTCACGTACACACAAAACATGCATGTGCACACACATTTTCATACACATATGTGTGGACAAAGCAAAGGTGGCAAAATGTTCTCAGGCATTGGAACTGGGTGGTGGGTATATATCATACATTTTATGATTCATTCATTATATATTTTAAAATTCAATGCTTAATAATAACGTTGGAAAAATAGATTTGATTTTGAGTCATGAAGAGGCATGGTGAAGGGAAGGAGGGTACCTTTCAGTTTTTCTCTTCTAAATCTCACAGGGAAAATGGCAGGTGTAAAGTGAGTGGATAACTGGATGGACATGCCACTGGCCCAGAGCTCCTGGCCATGTCAGAACACAACTTGGGACTAATCCAACATGGCACTTACCCCCTCAACCCTGTTTAGAGTGATTCTTGGAGAGACAGGACTCCCTCCTGGGTGTGATGACAATTCAGCTACAATCTGCATACACAGCAACATGTGAAGCCAGCTCAGAATCCTTCAGGCTCTAAATTGGGAAGCTCATCCCCATCTACTCCTCTGTCTTGGAGTATACTACCTCATTCACTATTCAGCCTGCTTTGGCTCACCTCTCAGGCACAGCAGGTGCCTTAAAGGATCATTCATGACCCAATTTATGATTCTGTTAGTTTTATCAGCTTAGCTCTAAACTAGCTATTTTAAACACTTTACTTCTATGGCAAATACAAAAAAAAAAAATAATGAACCATGCAGGGGGAAAAGTGTAAAAATTATCTAAACAGAGTAAACTGCAACCATAAATTTCATATCTCTTCAAGAGATTATAAAACACCCAATTGGAATAGCACCCGAGTGATTTAATAAACTTAAAAGAACACATCGCACAACACATGGCGTTCATTACTCATGTTGAAATGGTAATAAATTCGGAAGTCTGGTACTAGCATCTGGAGGGTATTATCTCCTTCTAGGTTCTAGTTGTGAAGTGATGAGCTAACACTTCCTTACTAGTCAATGGGAAGACCGTCAGTGAGGAAAATCTGGTGAGGTTCTTTGGTCATAAGGACTCAAAGGGAGTCAAGAGCTTGCATCAAATTACCCTCTCTCAGTGGGGCACTTGGGAGTACAATTTAACACCAGCTAGTCAAGCAAAAGATTTTAGATTCCTTACCTCAATCCTCTAGAACCTAAAATGACCTGAGTCTGATGTCTCAATGCATAAAAAGGCATTTGTAACTAAACCCAAGGTTCTTAAGCCTGTGTGTATGTTCCTTGAAACTCCATTTTGGTGTAATGAGGACTATGCCAACAGACTCATAAATACAGAGAACAAACTGCTGGTTATCAGGGCGATGAGTGAGAGTATGGGGAAAATAGGTGAAGGGGATTAGGAGATACAAACTTCCAGTTATAAAGTAAATAAATCACAGGGAATAAACAAAAGACTATGCGCCCCCTCTCAGAATGTTTTTAAATTCATAAAGACAAGACACAAAGGATTACAAAGAACATCAATGGTACTGAAATAGAGTTATCAAAATATTTTTAAAACAAACTTGTGATTTGGCAAGAGACCAGTCTCGTTACTAATGCATTAAATAAAAGGATCTAGCAGCAGACCTAATAACAACCATAATTTCAAAGTGGTGAGTGATGAGCATAAATAATATTTTGGGTTATCAGCAACAACTGTAATGTGATATGAAAAGATGTAGGATTCGATAGATGGCAGTCACAGATTCTCTTAAAAACCACTGTGCTTTGTCGTCTACATTCATAAGTGAAGAAGATGCTAACTTAGCAGTTAAAGTGAAAGTAAATAAACATGTCATTTTTTTCACATCCCAGTTCACAGACTCCTTGAATTCTATCTATGGCCCCCAGGTTAAAAATGTATCATCCCCAACCTTCAAGAATCTTGGCAGTGGTTAATCTTCAAGACACAGTCATTTGGACAAAGATCTGTTCTGACCCCGGAACTCCCCCTCTGAACTTGTCTCTGCCTTCCTAGCTCTGCCAGCCTGTGGCTATAAACTGCTATTTCCCTTCCTTCCTAGCCTCATGCCTTGCCTCCCTAACTGGACTGGGCTTCCTCTTCTCCTGACCTTACATTTTTTTCAACAGTATCTAGGCAGTTTGTTCCTTCATCCATCCAACATATATCTCTTGGTGCCTATGATGTAACAAAGAGGGGTTCAACCCTGAAATAAACAAAAATAAAAGACACAGTTCCCAACCACCAGAAACTACATAGCCTCCTTCTCTAAGACTATAAACTTTCTAAGGCCAGGAGACTATGTTCCTGATGTCTCTCTGTACACCCAGTGCTCAGCATAGGAACAATACAGAAACATCAATAAATATTTCCTGGATGATGGATAGCTGTATGAAATGATGAGTAAGTGAGTAGGCAGGTAAATGTGTGGATGGATAGATTGACAGATAAATATTTATTTTTTTAGTATTTATTATTGTAGGCGCACCTTGACCCCCTTAGCTAAAATAGTCAACTGGCTTTCCCAGTTTCATACTGGTGCCCTGAATCGCCCTCCACCCAATATTCATGATCAAACTCTGCTCTGGTGAAAGAAAGGCAAAGAACGGATGTCCCCTCCACAGAGTGAAGTGATTTGCAAACTCACTGCAGTTTTCCAAAGTCAAGAAGCATCGGACTAAATTTCCTCAAGGAAATCAAATGTCCCAATCTGATGATCAAAGTCAGATGATTAACCTAGAAGATAGTCACTCAAGGTTCATATTTGGGTCATACAACCAGATTTCCCTCAGCCTGTTTCATCCCCACACTTGGATTACAATAAGAAATTTACTCTGCCTCTGTCAGAATACCTTTCAGCTCTAACTGACCCCTCAGTCTTGGGGTCTTAGCCCCCTAGCAGGTTGTTTGCCTAACTTCTCCAACAGCTGAAGAGCATAAAACACCCCAGGTCTACTGACATTTATCTCCTCTCACTACTCCACTTGTTGGGTTAATTCTGACATAGCTTCTGTGAACAAGGGACTTGTAGTCCCATAGCAGGTGTCCTCTCCAGCCCCCTAGATTCTAGACCATGAAATAGGGTCAAGAATCTATAAGTCTCAATCTATTCCCTCCTTTATTCAACAAGTAAATGCTGAGTATTTCTATGTGACAGATAAACCGTGTGTGTACTGATCAATATTCCAGACTCAACTCAGACTGTCTGAGCTCACATTCTTTTCCCACCACCACTGACTGGCCCTCTGATTGTATTTTATTCACTCTAGCCTCACCTTTTTCCTTTGCAAAATGGTGATAGTAAAATCTGCCTATCTTGTCACATCAATTAATGTACGAGAAAGATCGCTAAGGGTTTGTTGTACAGTAAGAGCTTATATGTTAACTATTAATTCTACTGTTGTTGGGAAAGAGACTTCTAAGGCCATACAGAGCTTGAGACCATATACAACTCAACCAAGTCATCCCTCAAAATATATTAGTAAACAGTTACTCTATTAGGAGATGCAAACCATATATATTGAGTGGTGGCTGTAGGAGCTGTAGACCTTATGTTGTGTTCTTATCATGATCATCATCATCAAGAGAAGTGGGAGGAAACTTTGGAAGTGATAGGCAGGTTTAAGGTGTAGCTTGAAATGATACTTTTACAGGTATGTAGTGATCTCCAAATTCATGAAGTTATATACATTAAATACATACAGCTTTTTGTGTGTTAATCATACCTCAGTAAAGTGGTTTAAAAATAATCCAACTTTCTCCCAACCAGTTCTCTTAAATGAGTGTAAGAGAGTGTGAACCATAGCAACAATAATGATTATATTAAAAACAAATAACAATTTTAACTGTGCATTAGCCATTGTACTAAGCACTTAATATGCATGATTCCTATCAGGTTTAACAACAACACTTTAAGGCAGGTATTGCTGCTCAGATTTTATACAATAAGTGGCTAAAGACCTCAGAGTCAAAATGATTTACCTAAGCAGATGAATCTAATAAGTAGTGAGCAAAGGTATGGGTACAGTTTTTCCCAAGCCCCAAATGATTCACATTAATACTTTTGATATAATTGATAGTAAATGATATCATTCATTACCCTACAACACTGGTTCCCAATCGCTCAATAAGTATGCACTCCAAAGCCCAACAATAAAAACTGTTCATCACACAATGGTGAACAAGACAGACATGTTGGACATGATTCTTTTTCTCCTAGAGCTCATAATCTAGAGATACTAGATTAGAAAGATTCTTAGGGGCGCCTGGGTGGCTTAGTCGGTTAAGCGTCCAACTTTCACTTAGGTCATGATCTCGCGGTTCGTGGGTTCGAGCCCCGTGTCGGGCTCTGTGCTGACTGCCAGCTCAGAGCCTGGAGCCTATTTCGGAGTCTGTGTCTCCCTCTCTCTCTGACCCTCCCCTGCTCACGCTGTCTCTCTCTCTCTCTCCTAGAAATAAATAAAGATAAAAAAATTTAAAAAAAGAAAGATTCTTAGTCAATAATTACATATATTTTTAAAGTAATTCCCAGTGTGCCAAGTAGTTCCAAGGAGAAATGGAAAATAATACGGGGGCTTCAATGGCACCTCCTACTAATATATACTGCCTGCAAGGGTAAGGCTTAGGTGTATTCTCAAGTTCCTAGAATCTGTTGTTAACCCCTACCCCCAACCCTCAACTCTCTCAAGGATTGTGTGTGTCTGTGAGATGTGGAACAAGCACAAAAGGCACAACCATTTCATTTGCCTACAAAGCTTTAAAAGGACACACAGAAAACTTTAATGTGTAAAAGACAACCATGACAGCTCCTCACCCAACTGCTCCCTCTGTAGTTGCAACAGGACTCACTTTGGAAAATTCTGGGTAGGAATTTAAAGTATCATTCGTTACTGAACCTAGCCCTACCCATTCTCAGTCTTCTTCCAGCCAGCTGTTGCTACAGATGTCACTTCCTGCCAGATGTGTTCATAAAAAGCCTCAATCAACCTCCAATCCCAAGCAGCACGAGAATATTTTCAACTTTTGAGGTCTTTCCACTCTGACACAATGGGACTCCTGACTAGTTTTCTACACCAATCTTACCCCATGAAATGGGTAAAAGCTATCAAGGAGTCTACACTGAAAATATTCATGGAACACATTTTCCCATTGATACTCCTTGACCTGACATTTTTATCACAAACAGTAATTTTCATAATTATAGAAACCATGTCATTCCAAGTTATGCAGATCCCCTGTTATTCATGCCTTCTTTTCCAACTCTGAGAGTAGCAAATTCAAGACGTGAGTTTCCTAGACTTATATCAAATGTTGGGCAATATCCAAGTTTCAGGTAAACAAAAGCCCTACTTCTTGAGAAGCATTAAAAGGATTACTGAGATGCAGGAGTTGATAACCTGACTCAGCTATGCATAGCCTTGGGTGACACCCAAACTCTCAACATACTGGTTATTCCAACCTGTACAAGAGTGATCACCACACTACCTCTGTCTCATTGAGATGAGGGCAGAATGGGATGAAATTATACATGAAAGTGGCTAACACGACTGGCATATAAAAAGTACTCTGCCATAACTACCCTTTCCCCACACCACTCCAAGCATAAAATAACAGTTAATAGAAGAGTATCCTGCTGAAGATGTTATTTCTGTCTCAAAATACTTAAATGACTGGCATAGGAAAGAGATAACAAATTTACTCTGGTTTTCAGGGCAGAACCAGGACCATTTATAATCCAATGATTCATCTGCTTAACAGATATTTTTTGAATAATATAATCCAGGCCCTGTGTCCATAGTGGAGATCAAGACAGATATGATATGGGCTACCTGGGGGTTCACAATCTGGTAGCCAGGGGACAGGGTTACAGAAGAGGCCCTGAGACACAGGGTGGGTTACCCTTCTCATATTTAAAGCTATCTGAGGGGTGCCAGGGTGGCTCAGTCAATTAAGTGTCCAACTTTGGCTCAGGTCACGATCTCACAGTTCGTGGGTTCAAGCCTTAGGTCAGAATCTGCGCTGACAGCTCGGAGCCTGGATACTGCTTCTTCAGATTCTCTGTGTCCCGCTCTCTCTGCCTCTCCCCTGCTTGCACTCTCTCTCTCTCTCTCAAAAATAAAACCTTTTTTAAAAAGCTATCAGAGAAAGAATGGAATATAGTGAGTTTCCCATCATATGGAGCATTCATTTGAAGTCTTTGGAAATTGTAAGAGACTCCACATGAGATGGAAAATTGGAATTCTGAAATTCCTTTCAACCTGACAACCTTTGAGAAACAGAAGTCCAGAATTCATCTTCTTGAGTTTCACTAAATTCCTTGCCCTTCTATCCACACAGCCAGTGTTTATTAACCCACTTTAATGCCTAGCATGTGGCAGCAATTAAATACATATTCAATCTATTATACCTATTTCCATTGATTTAATATCCATTTCAGACATTACTTACACCATATTGCTGTTTCTTTTAAGCCTACCACATATTTTATCCCTCCACAATAGTAGGCAATTTAAGAATATTCCTAGATGACAAGGCACAAAAAGTATTGAGAGCGAATCAACTCTTGATAAATATCCTGACTCTAACTCTTGTCTGCTATATAACCTTGTACAAGTTACTTAAATTCCATAAGCTTCCATTTTCCCACCTGGACAATGGACAAAGTAGTCCTTAACATTAAATATTATAGGGAGAACTAAATGAGGCAACGGGGGGCACCTGGGTGGCTTAGTCGGTGAGGCATCAGACTCTTGATTTCAGCTCAGGTCATGATCTCATAGTTTGGTTTGTGATTTTGAGCCCCACATGAGGATCTGCACCGAGAGTGCAAAGACTACCTTGGATTCTCTCTATCTCTCTCTCTGCCCCTCCCCTACTTGCAATGTCTCTCTTCAAATACATTTTTTAAAACATTAATAAATGAGGCAAGAGAGTGTCAAAGTGCCGAGGCTAGTGCCTGCCACGTGGTGGGTACTCAGTTAATGTATTCCTCCGCAATACCACATACAAGAGTAAGTCATGTGGACCAGACAAAAACCTATAGGTCCCAAGTGCTGGGTAAGCAGATTACCTATGGTTGATTGATAATGTCTTCAAGACACCAAGGAAGATGAAAGGCAAGTTATCATAACAGTTAAATAGCCAGGCTCTGACATAAGACTAAGTGTACACAGGCATGGACTGTGCTTCTCCTTAACTAAATGACCTTAATAGTTCACTTCTCTGGACCTCAGCTTCCCACTGTGTAAAGGGAGGATAATTTTGTTAACCATACAGTGCTATAAAACCTAACATTTTCAGGTTGAACCCTTAGCACTGAGTCTGGCACAAAATAATCACTCAATGAAAATGTAGCTCTATTATCCATATATTATCAGGATGGTTCCTAGTGAATTGAGTTTGTTATTAAATAACTCAAATGAAATGGGATTTGTTTTTCCCTTCTTGTTTTTTTAGACTGAACTTGGAACAGAGCACAGTGCACCACTTATTGTGGTGGTGGGGAGATCTTTGATCTCCTGGGAAAGGAATTACTGAGATTTTTTTTTTTTTCTGAAAAGTTCTATAAAAACTTGAGTCTCTAGAAGAGACTCTGTGGGAAGGCATGACACTAACACAGAGGAAAGGAAAATGCTGCAACTTACTGCAGGTTCGAACCACACAACCACACTTCTCCAGAGATACTCGCTCTTGCATTTTGTTCCCAAAGGTTTATTAAAAGAGGACAAAGGAGCTGCACATTATTATTCATCAGTTCAAATATTTCTGAGAGTAAAAAATTATTCTACCCATTGTCGTAGGTATTGTACTGAACTTGGAGTTAAAAGGGTGTGTAAATACTACCTAAATTCCAGATATGAATCAAATGGGTCACATTTAAAGATGGCACCATCTGTCAGCTCTGCCCTTAGAATTTTCTACTAGATGTGAGATGGATATGACCCAGTGAGTGCATTCTCACTTGGGTCTGAAAAGGTTGGTCTGGGGCAGGCAGTACAAGCTGGACCACAGGGCAATGCACTATATATTCCACAGCTTGAGAGCCTCTACTGGCTGGGGAGAGCTGCCCCAGGTTCTAAAAGCGTGCTGCGATGTGGAACAGACACTTTCTACCTTCTGGGAAACTATAAATAAAGGTAGGATGTGTGGAAGCCAGAGGGTAGTGGGAGTGGGAGAGGGAGAGGCACATCTCACCAAGAATGAGGATCCTAGGGGACCTAGACTGCATCAGCCCCAAGCTGTCATGGCAAATTCTAAGGGAAATATGTAAGAACCTGGGATTTTGAGAGGCACAGTGGGGCTGGGTGGGAAAGGAACAGTATATTCTCACATCCAATACAGGCCAGGCTGGCCCACAAGTATCTGTGTTTTGCGTCTTAGGGGGTAGTTTTGTATTGAAGAGAGAACACAGCTAAGATGGCAAAATAAAAGAAACAACATCCCTTCAGCAACCTCCATGTGCAGCTGTGTGGCTCTGGAGAGGGGGAGGGTGCCCTGATGTGTAGTGTTTGCTGATTTCCAGGGGGTAAATATTCCCACTATACATGATGAAGTTCAAGGTACAATGGTTTAACACCAGCTTGCAAGATTCCTAAAAAAAAAAAGAACAGAACAGTAAGCTCTCAGAAGTTGATATGGGCGGGCTCTCCTTTATCATTGACTATGGGCCCAAGAACAGCTTGAAGTGCTTTACATATACAATCTCAATGATTATTCAATCCTCAGACGTAGAACTGTGAGTCCATTTTACAGATGAGTACAGATGAGGGAACTGAGACCGACTGAATAAAGTGACTGCTCTGTAGTGACACAGCAAGAAGATGGTAGAGCTAGGATTTGACTCAGATGTGTCTGACTGTAAAGTCTAGGCACTTTTCACTGCAGGGGTCGAACTCATGACATCAGGCTCATCAACCAAAAGCTCATATCAGCTGGACCCCCACCTGCCCACCCTGCTGAGTAAGTGACCGACCAGATGGGATCTCACAACATCCACAAAGTGAAAAGGAAGATAGAGGAGCAGACACCAGACACCTCCTCATGCTTCAGGAGCCTGCTGGCTTTGGCTGAGCTTCGCACAGCCTCCTGAACTCCACATCCTTTCTGAGAGAGCACATTTGGCCTGGACTCAGTGGATGTAAGAGGACCGGCTGGGCTTGAGCCACCCCAGCCCTGGCCTGTGAAAATGAACAACTCTAAGCACTTTTGGAAAATGAATAATGTCTCTCATAGTCGGCACCTGGCCCTGAAGTCAAGCATTACAAAGAGAGAGGGCAGCTACTTATGAGGCAGAAAAAGAGAAGGGATGCACTAAGGAAGCAGGCAGGAGCCCAACACACAGCTCCAGTAACCCCTAACTTCACACAAGCGAGCTTAGGATACACAGGATAGGGCTGAGAGGGTCCTGGGAGGAGGGCTACTATTCCATCTTTTTTTTTTTTTAACATTTATTTATTTATTTATTTGGGGGGGGGCACATGTGAGAGAGCAAGTGAACGCAAGCGAGCATGGAGGACAGGCAGAGAGAGGGAGAGAGAGAATTCCAAGAAGGCCCTATGTTCAGCACAGAGCCTGACATGGGGCTTGATCCACAACCATGAGATCATGACCTGAGCTGAAATCAAGAGTTGGATGCTTAAGGGAGCCACCCAGGTACCCCCATTCACTCTTGCCTTGAGCAAGGATAGGGGTGATGGGTGCCAACCACCTGCATGCCAGGTATATTATACCTCATAATCCACCAATCCTTTCAGTTAGCATGTAACTTGGAAATCTTTTGCATGTGAGGTAACTGAGCCAGGAAAATAAGACCCACGATCTATCTAAACTCCTACAGTTAGGGAGTAGTAGGCATTTGGGTTCCAGTCTGTTTGATTCCAAACTCCAGGTTCTTGCCTTCATACCTCCCTGAAAGGGACACAGTGCACCTTCTACATAGGTGGGCATCTGCACCCACTAGTCCCAGCTAAGTTTCTAAATGCTGGTTGGCTGGATAGGAGGGCCTGGGGCAGGATATGCAAAAACTTGAGGAATGAGGTCAAAATCATTTGGTCTTGGAAAAGTACAAAAAGGTTACACAAATATGGTCCTGTCACCACTACCTGTCATCCACTGTTGAGTGAGAACTCTGCTGAAAAGTAATAGCAACTATTCTTAGTGGCTCCGTCTATTGTTCCTACTATGCCACAGAGGTAGGAAAGCCAGGAGGTAAGTGCAGAGGCGTTGTGGTCCTACAAATTTGCAGACACCTCGCAGCGCTGCTCCCCTGAGCTGTTTTCCCATCTGTAAAAGAAGGGTTGATGATACCAGCTACCTAATGAGGTTGTTGTAAAAATTAGGTAAGATCAAATATATGAAATGGTACATAGTATCTGATGACTAGTAATCTCTTAGGCTATGTTAGCTCTTCAAACATCATCATCATCATTATTAAAAATATTTTGTTACCATTATACCCTTTCACTGATATGGAGATGAAGCTTCTGTTTGGGCAAGATTGATTAGAAGAAATTATGTAACAAGCACTCCCTATGTATATCCAGAGAGGAAAGCATAAAGTACATAGAACAGGATGGGAGCCAGTGTCGGTGGAGGCAGGATGAAATGGCTCACGGGTGGACACTGGGAGCATGGCACTGTAGACAGAGGACGGGGATGTGAGTGATGCTACACAAGGTCACACATAGGACAGAACAAAGGGTATTCTTTTTCCCAAAGGAATGCTATCCCCTGACAGCCCTGAGAGGGCAGAAATTGATATAGATCCTAATAGGAATCTGTGCTTTGAGTGCTGCAGCTCTGGGAGGAGCCAGGGAGCAGGTATCTGTGTGTCACTGCATGGAGCGACCTGCAGACGGGCTTACCTGTGTCCAATCAACACTCTGCAGGTCATCTCAGGGATGGTCATCAAGATGCTAAGATTCTTCCCCAGGAAAAGAGGGAGAAAGGAAAGGAATGGAAAGGAGGGAGAGAGAAGTGGAAGCAGAGGATGACTGTGAAGGAAAAAAAAAAAAAAAACAGATAAGGTTTTTCTTACCAGAAAGGAGGGGGTAACAGAAAAGAAGGGAGGAGGGAGGTGGAGACACAACACTCAACACTGCCCTCAGGCATTCTCTACACTCCATTTACTTTCTGAGCTTCTGTCTCCACCACTGCCCCTGCCTTACTGCCCCATCTTCCAGGATAACAAAGACATTTCTATCTGCTGTCAAGGTGCATAGTGAGCACTCAATAAATGTGTGAGGAAGGAAGAAAAAGATGGAGGGATGGAGAGAAGGTAGAGAAAAGGAGGGAAGGTGGGAGGAGAGAAGCCTTCTCTGGAGCCCCTGTTACATGGAGAGGAAAGCCTTCCCCTCCCCTCTGGTGTTTATCTAAGCAGCTGGCAGAACTAAGGCAGTTTTGCTTAAAAATCATTTCCCAGAGGATTAGCATCCCCTTTCACACTTAAAAGCTTTCCCCAAAGCCAAAGAATGAATTGATTTTCCTATAACTAATCACACTCCCGTTTAATAGCAGGAAGCGGCTGCTTTATTTTCTATCTCTGTCTCTAAAAAGTACAGACTCAACATTCACCTCGCCTCTCCTCCACCAAGTGCAGGATGCCAGAATGATGAAGGTGCCACTCAACAGGGTGCCCTCCCTCTCCCCAAAACCTCCACAGCCACTGCTGCCTCTGAAGAGGGTGACGAGCGTGGACAGAAAGCCCAGAAAGGGCACTTCACATCGTGTGGCGCTGTCAGTGTCAACCTCTCTGGCCCAAGCAATGGTCTGTTTGTACAGCTAAGATTGAGAGTCTTATCTTGAGAAAATTTCACCCCGAGTGCAGGGCTGGAGGCTGTGAAGTCCCTTTAAACCACAGAGGTTGCTGCGAGGAAAAATAATGTAGCAGCTCACCCACAAGGACCCCAGCTTGCCTTCAAAGCCTGTGTTTACTTAAGCAGCCCAGATGGCCAATGTTGAGCCCAGAGGGAGGTGTGGTATTTGCATAGCATCTACCCTCAATTATTCTCCTGGGCTTACCTTCCACATTGGGAGGTACTGAACTAGAGATCATTCTGGGGAACGTGAGCATTGCCCCACTGTGTGGAAGCAGTTCACTTTCCCCTATAATCTGCACATCATGAGAGGCTTATACATTTTACTCAACTCTACTCAACCAGACTAAAAGGATCCAGATTAAATCCAACCCCACCCACCCACATGTGGTCCACACAAGGAACTGTTGAGTGAAAAACAGCAAGATGCTTGTGGCACTTGTCCATTTGTGTTCATTGAAGTGGAAATATAAATCCACAAAATAATTTGTTCGTAAATATTGTAAAGTACAAAAAAATTAACAGAAAATACAGACTCATGTAGAGGCTGCATCTCTAGAGAAAGGTAAGTGAAAAAGGGAGATGATGAGCGTGACTTATTTGTGATTTTTAAAATTTCATTAAAAATATCAAGAGCGGGTGCCTGGGTGGCTCAGTCAGTTAAGCGTATGACTTGGGCTCAAGTCATGATCTCATGGTTTGTGGGTTCTACCCCACATCGGGCTTTGTGCTAACAGTTCAGAGCCTGGAGCCTGCTTTGGATTCTGTGTCTCCCTCTCTGTCTGCCCCACCCCCACTCATGTTCTCATTCTCTCTCAAAAAATAAACAAACATTTAAAAAAATTTTTTAATTTTTTTTTAATGTTTATTTATCCTTGAGAGAGTGAGAGAGACAGAGAATGAGCAGGGAAGGAGCAGAGCGAGAGAGGGACACAGAATCTGAAGCAGGCTCCAGGCTCTGAGCTGTCAGCACAGAGCCCGACGCGGGGCTCGAACCCACGAACTGTGAGATCATGACCTGAGCCGAAGTCAGACGCTTAACCAACTGAGCCACACAGGCGCCCTGCAAACATTGAAAATTTTTAATAAAAAATATTAGGAAAGAGATAACTGCTAATTTGGGGTGATGAGAATAGTTTTCATTCTCCATTTTCTTCATATTATCTGTACTTTTACTTACCTTTAAACTACATCTGGGATTTTTAATGTAAAAAAAGGGGTGTGTGTGTGTGTATACAAAAGAAAAGCTAAGTCTGTATCATCCATGGTTTCCTGCCCAAAACTCCATGTACTATTTTCTCCTTTCTAGACCAGTCTCTCAACCTCAGCACTGTGGACATTTAACGGGCAGGATGGTTCTTCATTGTGAATTGTCCTGTACACTGTAGGATATCTAGCAGCATCCTACCCACTCAATGTCAATAGCATGTCACCCCCAGTTGTGACCAGGACATTGCCAAATGTCCTCCTGGGGGCACAATCATCCTCAGATGAGAACTACTGGTGTAGATGGAACCCTGGCATAGTGCACCACACAGACAGCACTTTCGTGATTCTGAGGACTTTTGCATTCATTTCTTACTTTGGTTTTGAACTGTCCCACCTGAGGAGGTGGGGTTGCTATCCCCATTGGTTAATGTGAAAACCAAGGCTCAGGGAAGCCAGGCAATTTCTACCAGGCCCTGTGGCTGGTTCAGGCAAGGACTTGGTCTTGAACCTGGGCCTTCAGTTTCTTGTTGCTTGGTGCAGTCCTTCCTACCCTAATAACCAAAGAACCAACTTTCCTACTGGAGTCTACTCACTCTTCTTTCCCTCTTTCCCCAATACAGGAGAAGCAGGGGTCAAGGGAGGAGGGGGGTGGTGTCAGAGAAAAGACCAACCCTTGCTTAGCACCGACTGTGTGTCACAGCTTTCAATAATTTATCTCCACTGACTTCATAATAATCCTGCAAAGGAGACAACAGAATTCATATTTTGCAGATGAAGAAACAACTTGAAACCAAAGACTCATATTTAATTGTGGCAATTATAGCACATTTAAGAGAACAGGGGATTTCTCGTATTTCTAAAATCCAATTCCACCTGAGGTAGTGTAATATGATTAAATCCCACCTGTGCCACGTACAAGCTGTGTCACCCTGGGCAAATGACTTAACCTCCCTATGCCCCACTATTTTTATTTACAAACCCACAGAGGATCATATTCAATGAAATGATGCTAGTGTAATGCAAATATGACTCAGTTTCCTAAACACCTGATTCTGTCCACTGACACAATACACACACACACACACACACACACACACACACACACACACACTCACACACACCATAAACATTTAAGAGCAATTAAGGTTTCTTAGAAGGGGAGCACAGGCTAATGGAGTGTATCTCAGAGGAATAAATCTGTATGTGCATCCTCCCCTCTTCTTATCAGTAGTCTTTCTGCCATCACCCTGGGCTCCCTTTGTCTACCCAACCCCTTAACATGACCCTTCCCCACCTACTTGCAACCCTCTGGCATGGCAGGTCCCCCCTCTGCATGCTAGGAGAACAGAATCTCCATCTCCTCACTCTTGAACAGGGTCTGGTTTAATAACCAGCATGTCACACATGACGAATACAAGTTCACTAGTGTGGTGGTCGGTGCTATTCACCAAGAGCCTACAAGTTGGCAAGCACTGTGCTGAGATTTCAAAATAAAGCAAACACAGAATCTATCCCAAGGAAGTTCACAACACATAAATAAGCCAACTTGTAAAGCTTGATCCAATTTACATGGGACTTTTTCTTTTAATTGAGATAAAAATCACAAAACATAAAATTAACCATTTTCCAGTGAACAATTCAATGGCATTTAGTATACTCGGTGTTGTACAAGCATCACCTCTATCTACTGCCAGTGCATTTCATCAATCAGAAAAGAAATCCTATGCCCATGAATACATTCCTCCAGTCTTGGAAACCACTCATCTGGTTTCTGTACCACAGGTTTCCCTATTCTGGACCTTTCATGTAAATGGAATCACAGAATATGTGACTGCTTGTGCCTGGGTTCTTCCACTTAGCATCATGTTTCCAAGGTTTATGGGTGTTGTGGTGCATGTCAGCACTTGGTTCTTCCTAGGTGTCTTATCCCAAATCACTGAAAACAGGTTTTCAAACAAAAACTTACAAATGAATATTCAGAGCAGCATTGTTCACAATAGTTAAAAGGTAGAAACAAACCAAATGTCTATCAACTGATGAGTGGACAAGCAAAATGTGGCACAAACATGCAATGGAATATTATTGAGCCATTCACGGAGATTTCTGCATACATAATTTCAGTTAATCATCATAATGAGGCTACGAAATAGATAGTATTTTATCCCCCCTCCCAGTTTTTGGAGGAAAAGACAAAGGATCGTAAATATTTCCAGTGTCATATCTCCCAGCCCCACCTGCTTCAGCTGTGTTCCTGAAAATGGAAGTATCTTGGCTAACCCTCCTCCCTCACATCCCTGGAGTGTGTCACATGGGTAGTTATGGACTACAGGTTGGAAATTTGCCTCCACTGTATACAATATAATCTAAAGCTACATCTAACTCAAGAGTCTTTAACATGCCCTGTAAAATTCTCCCTTCTTCCACCACTACCAGCATGGGTGTTTCCTTCCCACAATGGTCAAAATCACTCATTTACATTCATAGTAATATTACTATGCCCTTATCAAGGATCTTTGGCTTCTTATGAATCACTAATTCACTTTCCTGCACATAAACTGCATTCTCTTTCATATATAGCTTTAACCTATTTAATTAGAGCCTTAATTTACCTTTTTTTAAGGGGAAAAAAAAACACTTTAACTCTACAATGGGCTAAAATTATACCTTATGAAAAGACGTGATTGTTTCCTGACCATGAACTTTTGCTTTTATGAATTGCTAATTTGGTTAATGGGCTCATTCTGCTCTGAAATTTGCATCATGAAAATTACTAGCTTCGAAGAGTCCTCTGTGTACAACGCAGTTTGCACGTTTTGTTGTAAAGGTCACATTTGACATCGTAAAACAGCGGGCCCTTTTGAAAAGGTACAAATGTAAGAAATTAAGTGGCCCCATTGGTATAATGTCATTGTTAAGGAGGGAGAAACGATTTTTAAGTTAATTTTTATTCATATTGTTTATGTGCGTGCAGGCTGAGCTTGGTTCCGTGTGAATCCCTTCTCATGGCTGGCACATTGTTGGCTTAACCTGTGATTCAGGAATACAAATAGCTGAAGAGCTTCTGCCACCAGCATCACGAAGAATGGAATGAAGAGTCTGGAACTGGTAGAAGAATAAATAAAATAGAGGGTGCCATCATGCCCCTGTGAGAACATTCAGGCTGTGGGTAAAGTGGACACTGGGACATCAAATCAACATAACCTAAGAACTATCAGGGGACTCTGTACCTAAAAATATTTTGCTGTGATTCAATAGTGCTTGAGGGATGCCTGGGTGGCTCAGTCAGTTAAGCCTGAAGCCTGCTTCAGATTGTGTCTCCCTCTCTATCTGCCCCTCCCCTGCTCACACTCTGTCTCTCTCTTGAAAATAAATATACATTAAAAAAAAAAAAAAAAGTGCTTGACAACAATAAATCAAGAGGTATCCGTTGTCTTAACTGACAGAAGGTTGACTTCTGGATATTCTAAGGCAGAATTTGTGAGGTCAGATAGACAGCATCTCAACAACTCTGGACAGGGAAAGCAAACTTGGTAATTTTAGGATGTCTTCTTGTGTTCTAGGGGAAAGCAGCTCCAGGTACACATGTACACAGGCAGTGAAGAGGAAATAGTGCATGAGGCTCAGCTACCTTTCTGAGTGCCCAAGGAAATGAGCAGAAACCAACAATGCCCTGGCAAAAAGATGACCAAGAAGAGCCAAGTAGGCAGAGTCATTGTGTGGAGAAGCAGTCTTGGATTAATGACATGACTCTACTGCTCATAGGCCACCAAGCAAGTTTCCCTGATATCCTGATCTTGCTGTGTCTTGTTTTGTTTTCTCACCTACAATGGCAGTGGTAATGAAAGCATACACCCAGGATATGGAATTTTTGTCAAGATTTTTTTTTTAAGGTATCACAGAGTGCCTCTTCATGTGACATGATCGGGAAAAGAGGGAACAGATCAAATACTAACATGAAGACATAACCTCTTCAATTCCTGCCGGGGCGTCAATTAGTCCCTCCTAGAGAAGGCAGAGGATGCACTGCCTTGGGCATCAGGTCTGGTATGGCATTGACGTGGGCCCCACCAGAGGAGAAGTGGGTTCACAGGACAACACAGGAACCCCATCCCTGAAGTTCCATTCACTTTTCTCTTGGGACTAAACCAGCCCTGGCAGGAACCAAAAAGAACCAGGTAGGCACACAGGTGGGGACAGGTGAGCAGGGCAAGGAGCCTGTGCTTTTGAATGGAAACTCTTCTGGGGGCCACACATGGTATCCAGAAGTACCTTCCCACTAGGACATCCTCTAACCAAGTCCTAGGTAGAACACTAGCTACAAGAACACCATCAGAGGAAAACAGTTCTTTGTGACAAGGAAAAAGAAAGACCCTCCCCCCCACCAAGGGAGCACATGGGGCCTCTCTCCCTCCTTCTGTAATTACCTCTAGTAAATTCCCCATTCATCTGCATGCTGGTTTCTATTCAGCAGGATTTGAGGCTGTGCTGCTGGGGAGGGTGGGGGGGCGGCTAGGCACATTCAAACTTGCACAATCTCCAATCACCGCACCTGATGGGGACGAGCACTTGCTTATGTGAAATTTTCATTTCAATCCCAGGCTCAGATTGCACCGCTTCACAGCCACGCTCCCAAGCACTTACACACAGAAGGCTTTTCATCCTCCAAGTCCTGCACAAGTGTTACCTAATTAATGTTCAACAATGTTACCAAACCTCCCTCTTTTAAGACGTATCAACCTGGAAAGGTCTGGAATTAAGGATTTTGATCTCAAATGGATTGCTTTCATGTATTTCGGATAATTCACACAGCTGCTTAAAGACAGATATTCATCGACTATAAACAGCCCCGAGTTCGAGCAGCTACACAAATAAACCTTTCCTTATCTCTCCCAGCAGCCTCCCTTTGCCTGCTTGGGCAGTGAAGGGATCAAAAATGCTCCCTTATGGACTGATTCGATGAGCATTTGGACTCTGAAGCAAAAGATTCTTCAACCAGGCAGAATAAACTACCTGCCTGAGACCTTCCCAGTAGCTTTCCCTAAGTCCAGACCATGGACCCGAGCCTTGCTCCTCAAAGTGAGGTCAAGACACAGACTCAGAATCACCTGGGAACTCATTGGTAATGAAGAACCTAGAGCCTTGCAACAGATGTGCTGAACCAGAATCTGTATTTCATCAAAATCCCTGGGAGATTCATGTGTACATTGAAGTTTTAGATGCTCTGGTCTTTAAAGACCTTCATGAACAGACACCTGGACACCTTTCAGGCAGGACCTCCCCCCTCACTCTGTTTCTGGCTTCCTTGCTGTTCTGCAAACACAGCAAGCATGCCCCCAAAACATCTGCGCTTGCTGTGCTCCTGCACGGTTTTGTTTTCCCAACTCATTGTAGGGAACACCCTAGAGGGTGCCATCCATGTGGCTATCAACATAAATGCATTTCCCATGGCCCAACTCTAGTCTACAATATGAAAGGTGTCCCGAGGACTTTTGATGGAACAGCTTCCCTGTGCAAGGACTTGCATAAATGCCACCTCTTCAAAGACACCATCCTGTTCACCATTATCTGAAAAAGCCTCCCCTGACTCTTTCTCCCCTGCCCCACTGTGCTGTTCTTCATAGCATTCTCCACCATCTGACAGTACATCCTATATATGTTTATTTAGTTTATTACTTGTCTTTCCTTGCTAGAATTCATCCTCCATGAAATCAGGGACTCTGTCATTTCCCTGCCCTGTTACCCCCACCAGCCACCAATGTGATGCTCAGCTCTTAGAACAGAGCCTACTAACTGGCACACAATTTGTGCATGCACCCATGTGTGCATATGCATGGACATGTATGTATATGCCAGCTTAAATACCCTCTCTCCCCTGATTCACAATACCCTGGAGCTGATAAACTGAACTTTTCTGCAAGATAGACCCTTTCATTTGTGTAGGTTCTTCAGGGAGTAAAGCAGTCTATCTCAGTGTTGAGGAAGGGGCCTCCACACCTGGACAAGGGGCCACATCTGCTGCTCGGCTGCTACAAAATTCCCCCTTGTATTCTTCCTATTTCCCTGGGATCTGTGTACAGCAAAAGTGGGCCACATGATCACTGCCAGATGCAGCACCGAGGACCATGGAAAAAAGTCAAATACCTGGTGAACACTGCTGATTGGAAAGCAAGGCTCTGTGTAGGGAGGGGTGAAAGAGATGCTTAGTTTGTCTGGTGAGCATGTTTCTTTCGCAGAAATAGCTCTTAACCAAATACTGTGCAGCTTCAAAGACACAAAGATGAATGAATTGACGATAATGAGGAGAATAGAATAACATCAACCCAGGGAATCTGAGACCATGCCTACACTCTGCCAAACATCCAAGTAAGCTCAGTCATCTGGTTCCAGTCAAGTGCCTGACAGGTCTCATGCATGAGTGAAGCAGGACAGACAAAGATGGCACATTAGAGTGATAATGAGTGGAAACTGACCCTGATACTCGATGTTTGGGAAGCAGTAAGAAGTGGAGACTGTGGTAAATAGAGTTCATCCTTACAAACCATGAGAGACTCTTGAATACTGAGAACAAACTGAGAGCTGATGGAGGAGGGGAAGGGGGTGATGGGCATGGAGGGGGGCACTTGTTGGGATGAACACTGGGTGTTATATGGAATCAAACTTGACAATAAACTATGAAAGAAAAAAGAGTATAAGCAGAAAAGCTAAAAAAAAGAGTTTATCCTCTTTCTGAAGGGGGCAGCTACTACTCAATTCCAGTTGACTAGTGTTATGTTGGGATACAAACCCAGTATTATCTTCTGATTATCCAAGAGAAACTATGAATTGAGACTCTTGTTAAACTTCCTGGTTTCAAAACACTGACCAGTCAGTCCAAGATTTTAACAACTATGCAAGCAAATAAAATACATCTGTGAATAAGTTACACCCATAAAGTCATGCTTGTGAGAATAATAGCTTAGATATCTGAAGTTTCAGACTTTCTGTAGTTCTTTGTCGACACTATTGAACACTTAATGAGGGCACTTCCTATATACACATGCATAAGTGTGTACACACACAATTCTAGAATATACACTGTGATAGCAAGCCAAGGAAAGGACCAAGTGGCTGGTGAAAGCCCGTTCTGAGTTAGATACCATTAGAACACAGCCCCTAGTCCAGAAGAATCCAGTAATCTCACAGAGGTAAGTAGAGGAGGGAGAAAAGAGATGTGTCTCTAAGGCATAAGAACTGAGCTCAGAATTCTTCTGAGAGAGTGTGCTATTCCTTCCTCCTACAATAACCTGCTGTAGGAACGAATGGCACTTTTTGCAGGAATCAAGGAGTGCATAATAAAGAAGAGGACATCTGAATTGAGTTTTATAGGATGTATAGGATTTTGCTATACACAGAGGAAGGATCTTGCAAAGAGGAACCAAAAGTGTCGAAGCACGTCCTGCTTATCTGAGACCACTTTCAGCCTATTAACTAATTCTGTTCTTCTTTCCTCCTTGGATGCTTCTGGAACTCAGTGTCCTACTGAAGCTTTATGACATAGAAAGCCAGTATCCATGGGACAGACAGTAAAGGGAAAATCAACTCCCTTCTTTTCCCCATTCTAATCTTACCCATTTAGAATCTACAGAGAATAAAAAGTTTATTAAAATTGGATGCTATGGGGGTAGGGAGGTAGATGGAGACACAATCTCAGTCCCACAATCCCACTTTCCCATGTTTTCTCTAGACCCAAAAGACACCATTCTGGGTCACTTCCAGGGGAGCAGTATGTTTACTGAGAGAAACAGCGGGTGTGGCAGAGTTATTCTAGGTAGCAGTAGCAGAGGTGAAAGAAAATGGAAGAGAAATCCCTGTAGAATCTAACCTACAAAATCAGGATGGCTATTCACCAGGCAGCCATCCCTATGCCTGGGCTCCTTACTCACAAACCACCTTACCAACCACCTTGATCAAAAAACCCTTAGTACCTTCAGTCAAAGCCATACCATGGGGAGGGGTAGGATAGTAGTGACAGAATCAGAATGTCTGGGTTCCATCTACTATCTGGGTGGTTGGAGGCAAGTGACATTACGTCTCCAAGCCCCACTCTACTTAGCTATAAAATGGCAGGAATAATTGTGCCCTCTCCATAGAGCTATAGAGGGTATTGAATACTCATATACGTGCCACACTTAGCATTGTATTTAAGAATAGGAAAGCCTCCATAATACTTTCTGTGATCAACTCCTTGTTGCATTCAGTTATTTAGAAAAGGAGCTCTCATATGAGGGGCAGGGGTAAGGGTGGGGTTTAGGGGAACTGTCCATTTTGCCCAAAGGATAGAACAGGCTTGGACTTTCTACATCTTCATAGTGAGAACATTTCAGAAAACTGGACTACTAGGTACCTTCTCAAAAAGACTTCATACTCAGCCAAAGAAATGGTGGCATTTTCTCCAAGGGATGGCATCTGGCCATAGCCAAGGGGTGGGAGAAGTTCTGAGAACCCAGAGTGGATATAAACCCAATTGTCTTTTTTTCTTACCACTCAACCAGGGACAGAAGTTCTTCAACATAGGAACATGAGTTCCCTCTTATCGCTGCCTGGATATATGAATCTCTTTACACCCTCATAGGACTCTTCACTCAGTGAACTACTGGATAGACCAGAAGTGCAGAGAAGCCAAATGGTGTCAGTGTCTTGTATGGTACAAGGCACAAAAGGGCCATTCATTGAATAGTTCATAAATAAATGAAAAAGAGTAAGAACTGTATTCATGGAACACACACTATGTACTCAATATACTAGGTACAATACATTAAACACATTATAAACATTCACTCATTAAGCTCATATAACCCTATGATTAGATATTGTTATTTTATTATCTGAGGCACAGCAATATCATCTCATCTGCTGAGGGTCACCTGTAGCAAAACAGGAATGAAACCCGTGAAAACCTGGCTGTAGAGATCACTTCTCTAATGACAAAGGAATGGCTAAATAAATTGAGGTCAGAGGCAGGGACTGTTCTAGAAACTTGCCACATTTTCCCACCTTGAAAGATGACCTAAAGCTTAATTGTTAGAGGCTGTTTGAAAGCCCGCTTTAAGTTGATTTGCTTCTTTCTCAGCGGCGTGTCAGCTGCTGCCCGGCATGATAGCTTATTTAAAATATCGGGTAGAAATAAGATTCACTGTGAAATTAGTTGTAGACAAGCTCAGAAACTGCTAATGATGCAGAGATAATAAGGGGATTTGCAGAAAACACTGATATTGCATTATGATTAGTGAGCAGACCGTCACCCCTTGAAGCCTGCAGGGCCCGAGCTCCCATAAGAAGAACAAATGCATATGCATTAGCAGCGCATGCTGGCAAATCCAGGCTCCTGAGGCCAGCGGGCTCAGGCCTCCTGGTCAGAGGCTCAGAGCTCAGCTCTGATTTGCAAAAATGATTAATTTGTGGGTTTTGAGAATGAGAAATGTTTACTTCCTAGGTCTCGGAGAAACCAAAGGCCGGTCCTAAATCAAATTCCCATTTGAAAATGAAAACAATCAAGAGCGGCTCTGGAAAGGAGCCCTGCGGTCTTGCCTGGTCTGTTGCCCAGGGCTCTGTAGGCAGTTCTCTCAGAGTACACTGTCAAGTCTACCAAGAACTTTGCTAGGTCCATATGCCTGCGCATCTACCAGAGCTGCTTGTCAGCCCATATGTACCAGAGTAGTGAGACTACCTCATAAATCATACCAGTTAGTAAATAATGACTGCTCTGACCTTTCCAAATGGCCCTGGGATCACCCTCCTGACCTCTTACGACCCAGCAACTAAAGCTTATGTGTGGCTCAGATCCTATCCTACTACTCTGGCTAGCAACC
Organism: Hyaena hyaena; assembly: GCF_003009895.1. Taxonomy (NCBI): domain Eukaryota; kingdom Metazoa; phylum Chordata; class Mammalia; order Carnivora; family Hyaenidae; genus Hyaena; species Hyaena hyaena. The sequence goes on from NW_024080787.1 coordinate 1,085,509, forward strand.
ATTCTGATCTCTCAGTGTCCACACCTAATTGGAATTAAATATTTTTAATATTACCCTTCCATTCCCAGCCTCAGACATGCCTGGCTGAATTATCTACAATGTAAGAAATGGGCTGCATGCTAGCAATTAAAGAGAATAAAATTCTCTAGAAAAGCCTAATGCCAGAAGTCAGTAAGACCCATGTCCTACTCTGGCTGTATCTATCCTTTGGTATTTACAAATGCTCTCTAAGACGGTGCATTCTGTTTGTGCACCCAGGACACGTAATTTGGTCAAGTTACAGTCTCTGCACTTTTGGCGAAGAATGGGGAAACTGCAAATTGTATACATGTGACTAAGTTACCTACATAATGAGATGCCAGAAAGTTTGAGGCTAAAACACTTATTTACATGAAAAACAAATCTGTATGGGATACATATTTCTCTCCTTCACATCTCAACACATTTGTCACTCAAAGCCAGAAGGCTCTACTCAACAAAGCCCCTTCAGTCCCCGGCCCCATTTTCATTCTCTTTAGCTTGCAGCATAACTCCTTGAGGGATGGAGGCCACCAGGTGTTCTAAACAGACGTGGCAATTTTGCTGCCTAGGGAACCACATTCAGAGAAAAGGATGGGCTGCAAGGATGCAAATTCCCACCATGCCAAAACTATTTGTATGATCCTTTACAGAATGTAAATTATTTATTCAATTTATTCAGTGAGGGTGATACAGCTGAATATCTTAGGATTCTGTCAGATGGCTGACCACCAGTAAAAGTGGTCCTTTTGTTTTAGTTACCATGAAACTGTGCACAAGAGAGTCAAAAATGAAAAATTAAATAAACATGGGAAGGGAATGTGGTTCAGTGATGGATGGACTGTCATTAGTGCTGTTTGGGCTGCTCACGTATTGTCCCTCCATTTCCCTTCTTCCTGTAACGGACTCTGCACCTTCCTGATCACAGGAGTGATCATACGAACCCTGTCCTGATCAGTCAGGTAACTCTCCTACTCAGGACACAGTGATTGGTAGAGAAGTAGGTGTATCATCCAAGGAAAGATAATCAGAATCTGTCCTGGGACTGATATATAAATGCTGTGAATAGAAGATTCTCTTTCATCTGGTATTGTTAAATATGAGTTTATAAAGCCAAGAAGCCGGTGAATGTCTTCTGCACCGTCTATGCCATTGGAAACAGTCTATCTGCAGAATGAAGGCAATCAGAAATGAGCAGAAATAAAAAAAAGAGAGATGGGGCATTGTGGCCCTGACTCCTGGCTCTCCATCCCAACTCTTCCTTAACTCTCTAAATGACCCAGGACCCTTCCCAGCTGTCTAAGCCAGTCAATTCCTCTAGGCTCCAGTGCTTTGAAGTAGTTTCCATGACGAAAAACATTCTGACTTGCACTCAATTATGGAAAGGATGAATATATATCCTTAATCACACTTAAGTATTTGATAAAATATACTTAGCATTTCTGTACAAGTTCTTTAATTTTGTTTTCCCCTTTTGCAATTCAAAATGATTAATTACTTTAAATCTAGTAAGTATGCAATTAAAATGAAATAGTCTTTTTTTTTTGGTCTCAACTGTATTTGAGATCCCTGCTTTTTATCCACTTGTATGAACATTTTAATCTGTTTTCCACACTTGGTAAAATATTAAGAACGAAAGTGGAATCAAATAGTCAAATAATTGCAGTAACACTGCTGTAAGGACAAAATTGCAGACGTCGCCAGAACTGAGCCACCGACACCAGCACGCAATACCTCAAATTGTTCATTCGTTAAAAGGTAAAAATTCAGTCATTTCAAAGTTGGACCTCAGAAATTGCTGTGTGGCTTACTGAAGTTCAAGCCCCCTAGGTGGCAGTAGAGGGAATACTCACCATTACACTCTTGGGACTGCTAATGCTAAGAGCTAAGAAACTGGCCATCAAAAGTGCATCTATCTATGCTTTGGAATAAGGAGAGAAACTACAAGTATGAGGTTCCACACAGAGAGGAATGGTAGTTTCAAGCCATTTTAACTGACATCCAGTATAAAAGTTTGAAAGCCCTGGAATCAGATGATCTGGGTTCATTTCCCAGCCTTGCAATTTTCTAAATATATGTGAGAAAGTCATTTTACTTCTGTGCACCTCAATTTTATCATCTATTAGAGAAGGATAATAATAGTACCTACCTCACAGGGATTGTGTAAGGACTGATTCAAGATCATTCTTGTTGAATATTAGCACAGCATCTGCCATATAGTAAGTGCTCACTAAGTCAGAGTTATGATACTGACTACTTTCACCCCACCCACTGTTCCCTTAGGGGCCCTGAAAGCAGAAGACAAAATAAATACAGGTGAGGTTAGGTGGCTTGTCGACAGAAATGGGAGGTGATTGTTATTTCAAATGAATCACTACCATTATGTCTGACACCAAAATTCAACTTTTCCTAAAAGACACCAAACCCTTGTTATGTCGAATAATAAAACAATAGCAACAGCAGTAACAAAAATGAGGGCCCTCTTCGAAAAACAAACAACCCAGTGAAGAAATGGGCAGAAGACATGAACAGACACTTCTCCAAAGAGGACATCCAGATGGCCAACAGACACATGAAACAATGCTCAGCATCCCTCCTCATCAGGGAAATACAAATCAAAACCACACTGAGATACCACCTCACGCCAGTCAGAGTGGCTAAAATGAGCAAGTCAGAGAACTCTAGATGCTGGCGTGGATGTGGAGAAACGGGCACCCTCCTACACTGTTGGTGGGAATGTAAACGGGTACAGCCCCTCTGGAAAACAGTGTGGAGGTTCCTCAGGAAACTAACACTAGAACTCCCCTATGACCCAGCAATAGCACTGCTAGGAATTGACCCAAGGGATACAGAAATGCTGAGGCATAGGAGCACATGGACCCCAATGTTCATAGCAGCACTCTCCACAATAGCTAAAACATGGAAAGAGCCTAAGTGTCCATCAACAGATGAATGGATCAAGAAGATGTGGTTTATCTATACCATGGAATACTACATGGCAATGAGAAACAATGAAATCTGGCCATGTGTAGCAACATGGATGGACCTTGAGGGTGTTATGCTGAGCGAAATAAGTCAGGCAGAGAAGGACAAATATCATATGTTTGCACGTATAGGAGGATTAGGAGGAACTTGACGGAGGACCAAGGGGGAGAAGAAGGGCGGAAATGGTAGGGGAAAGGGAGAGAGGCAAACCATGAGAGACTCTTGAATGCTGACAAAAACTGAGGAATGATGGATGTGGGGGGGAGGGGGGGATGGGCATGGAGGAGGACACTTGTGGGGATGAGCACTGAGTGTTATGTGGAAACTAATTTGACAATAAACTATTTGTAAAAAAAAAAAAAAAAAAATGAGGGCCCTCTTTCACTGAGTTGTTGCTATCCTAGGCACTTTTCCTTGGCTTCATTTGAGCCTCACCAAAATAGAGAGTAGGTCTAATTTTCCCATCTCACAGAGGGTAAAGAAGTATTAACCAGGAAATAGCTCAGGTAAAGTGATTTGCCCAAGGGACACGATGATGTGGAACTCAGCAGTCTGATTCCCAAATCCTCCCCTATTCTCAGGCTTAAGACTACAGCCAGTTGAGTTGTCTCATGATATCTTCCCTAATATCAAATAATAAGAATAATTATGACAATAATATTGTTTTGACTGTGTGCATGTGACAGGGGCCATAATAAGTGGCAGACCTGCATTTTGTGTCTTTTATGAAGAGACTCCTGAGCACACATAACAAGACCCTTCCTCTGGCATCTCTATACGTTCCTTGGCTCCATAACTTAAGTAGGAAAGAAACCTACTAGCTTTCTAACTAGGTTGGAAAAGAACTCTCAGGCATCAAATCCCCTTTGAGATCTCTGTACAAAAGCTTACAGAGAACAAACATGTGGAGGCTTAGCCCTTCCTTGCAATGCAGAGATGTCATATCACCTGTCTGTCCACTACCTGGCCCTAATTGACCACCCCAGTGTCCATCACAAGAAATGATCCTGCACTGGGACCTGTCTTCAGCAAAACTGCCTCATCAAGAGAAAAGTTCATCCAAACAACAATTTCCTCTCACCAGATTCTGAATATTTATTTCATTCAAAAATATTCAGTAAGCCCAATATTAAGTACAATGAAGAAAGAAGAGAGATTATCAAGTAGCCCCACTCTAGGGAGTGGGAAACATGAAAGCAGGTGGTCACAGTAGTGTATGATAAATTACATGTAAAAGCAGCAAAGTAAAAGCTGCAATGGGTATACAGAAGAATGACTTTTAAAGCAAATGCATGAATCAGGAAGAGTCTCAGAAAGCCTAGCCAGTAATATTGGTCATCAACATTGTCATGATCATCAACATCATCACTTCATCAGAGCAAATTCTGACATACAGTGAATGACCACTTGAGTGTTACTTTTTTTTTTTTTTTAAACACAGGTGAAGTACATCCAAGTATCTATGGTCAAAGTTTTGGAAACTGGTTTGGCCATTTGTCATGGACAACCTCCAGATGCAAGTGTGACCTTTCCAAAGGAAATAACTTCACCGCCCTACTTTCCCACTCTTAAATGTCAACTGTTGCCATTATGCAGCTGTTTTGCTATAGATGGAGAAAATAACATCGGAAACTATCTAAAAACCATATTTGGTTGTTAAACACCAACAACCAAAAAATTTAAAGCACACAGTGCTCCTCTCTGAAATGACCTCCTCATCCACACATCCAAACTCCCTCATTGCCTTTCTTCCAACAATTAAACCCACAAAGTGAGAAGGGTCAGCTCCCCAGATCCTGCCTAGGTTTGAATGACAAGCCCATGTCCTTCTACCAGGATAGAAAAGCATAAAGAAGTGGATCTGTCTCTGGGAAATGCTGGTGGATCAAGGTATTGACACCAACAACTGGAGACCCAAGCCCCTCCCAAGTAGTGTCATACAAGCCACCCACCCATGTTATGAAGCTCCTGGGGTGATCCGTGAACAGTACCTGACAAGCTTTTGTGAACATGGTCATTATTAGTCAGATGGTGGGTGCCTTCCCCTCATTCTCTCCTCCAACAAAAAGTATCATATCCCTGAGCCTCTGAGCCTAAAATGATTTCTGAGGAATGGAGAGATAGGGGAAGAGACATAGCTTCACTGACCTCCCATTAGGACAGAGAGAAATGTTATCCCCAACCACCTAAGAATTACCAAGCACTGAGTGCTACTAAGAGTTAAGTGCCTGCTAACCATTAGTTCACTGAATCCACCACCACAAGATAATTTCATGCTCATTAAGATTTAGAAAGTGAAACTTGAAGGTAACTTGGTAAGAAGTCAAGATTTGACACCAGTTTTAATGGACTCCGAAGTCTGCCCTCTTTTAACCTTGGCTCTGTTACCTCCAACTCAACACAAAGGGCTGCATAATGAGCCCAGGACTGCCTGCTAAAACAGACAGCTGGGTAAATACAACCTTAATCCAGAAGGAAGGGAGGTCAAGACAGGCAAACTAAAGTGCAGGGGAACCACTGTCATACCAGGACTCCAGGCAGGTGCCAAAGGCAGGATTATTTACATTAACAAGGAGGGCGGCTGTGGCAATGACTCTCAACTGAACCAGACTATCAATCTTTGGTTCTGAAAGTGGCCCCCATCTTCTTTGTTACTGAGTTTTCCAAGGCTTACATGGCCCATGCATCCCTGTTTGGGCAGTGGCTCTGAGTCTGTTGAAACTGTCTGAGAATTTGTAGACAAAGTCTAAAGATACAACGGAGGGAATGGTACACTGTGTACACTGCTTTGGTCAGCTGGTTCACCCTGACACAGCTGTACAAGGTTAATAGCTGAGTCGTTCTGTTTAGTTGCTACATCCATTTGGATTGACTAGAATCCAAATCCTATGGGTGGTTAAATATGGATTATCCCCCTGGTATATCCCTAAAATACTAGGGAATGGGAATAGAGAGAGGGTCTTCCAGGATCACTTCTGGGTTGAATTCAGGTCCAAGGGGAAGCCATCACCAACCTGAGTCTTCTAGCCTTGCACTCTCAACACATTATGTGTAGAGAATGAAGAGTAAATGGGACTTTTCCCTTTGGAGATTCAGTGTCTCTTTTCTACGTAATATTTAATGCTCCTCCAGTACATTTGTTAACCGTGTGATGGGTGCTTGGGGCCTACATAGCATCATTAGCAAGGCATTAAATCACTCACAGTTTACTCTGGTGACAACTGGCATCAGTCATAATTTTATATCCTCACAAAGCTAGACTATACCTTTGACATGATCTTAGCTTATGGACTGGTCAGATGTCATAGGACTCATCACAGCCCATAGAGAACATGAATTTAAACAAAAGAAGGTGGGTGGGAAGACGGAATAAATAGGTAATAGGTATTAAGGAGGGCACTTGTTGTGGTGAGCAATGGATGCTGAATATGAGTGATGAATCACTAGATTATACTGCTGAAACCAATATTAAACTATATTTTAAGTTTTTTAATGTTTATTTATTCTTGAGAGATTAACAGAGATAGAGCAGGAGCTGGGGAAGGGCAGAGAGAGGGAGACACAGAATCTGAAGCAGGATCCAGGCTGAGCTGTCAGCACAGAGCTCGATGTGGAGTTCGAACTCTGGAAATGCAAGATCATGACATGAGCTGAAGTCAGACACTTAAATGACTGAGCCACCCAGGTGTCCCTAAGTAATTATAATTTAAATAGAAACTTGAAACATAAAAATATGTAAACAAGCAAGCGAAGGAGTAATATGGTCCCAATGGATCTCATTTTAGCCACGAAGCTGCTCATATTTGGCAATTTCTTATGGATGTGGAATGCACTAGTCAGAAAATTTAATAGATGAGAAACTAAAGACTACTCTGCTGGCCCTGGTTTCCTCCCAAGGACAATAATAACAAGGTTCCCTCCATCATTTATCCCAGATGCCTCAAATGAAAATTCTTAAAGTATCTCCACTCTCCTTGGGAATAGAGACAGAGCAACATACCAGGAGACTTCAGGCCTTAGATTTAGGATCTTTCCTAGAGTTTGAATACTACTTGGCTGGCCTCAAGGGGCCATTCCTTAGCCAGCTCTTAGGAACCTAAACTACATCGATGGTTCCTTCTTCTCATAATTCAGGGGCTCCTTCTGATTTGGTTCCCATTGGGGAATTTGTTCAGGATCCAGAGAGGTCAGTAAATAATAGAAATAAAGGAAAAAAGAGAAGAAAAATTTAGTCTAGGATATGTAGCATCACAGATAGGATCACCATTTGCATGGTAAAAAGAGACTTCAATTCTTAGATTATCCCCTATGTACTTAATTCAAAACTGGGCTGCACTATATTTCTCAATAGACTATCTGATATTAAGGCAAGCTATCCTGTGCCAAGTACTGAACTTTTAGAAGCACTGAAACTCTAACTGAACAGAGTTCTTACTGATTGGGCTGGTGATGGCAGAGGCAGCAAGACCACCACCCTTACATTAACTACTTAATACTGAAAATGCAAAGAATTTCTCTCTCAGATGACAAAAAAAGATGGTAAAACCTAAGGCTATAAGAATGCCCTTAAGTACTGCTTTGGCCACTTCCCACAAGTTTTACTTCTGTGCTTCTTTTGTGGACTATTAATTTCCTTCCAGATGTACATATTATGGAGTGCCTGGGTGGCTCAGTCAGTTAAGCATCAGACTTTAGCTCAGGTCATAATCTCACAACTTGTAGATTTGAGCCCCATGTCGGGACTCTGTGCTCATAGCTCAGAGCCTGGAGGTGCTTTGGATTCTGTGTCTCCCTCTTTCTCTCTCTCTCTCTCTCTGCCCCTCCCCTGCTCACACTCTTTCTCTTCCTCTCAAAAATAAACGTTAAAAATTTTTTTAAATAAATTTATTTTTATGAGCTTGCTTCTTTATTTCTGAAGGTTTAAAAATGTCTTGTTTAAATATTATTTTTAGTTCTATTCTTTGTGTTCAATGCTATAGCACTTTCTGTACACTGATTTTTTTTTCTTAGAGATGCAAAGACACAGAGATATACCATACACATATACTCACACCACGATTACTATGGTTAAAGGTGTAAGTCCAATCTGTGGGGTTCACAATTTGGTTTATGTTTTATAATTCCACCTGATGACATTATTTATAAAATCTCTGTTCAATTTGTTTACTAAATCTGACACATGAATAATATGGGAAAATTTTGAAGGGGAAAACATTAATTTGGTGCCACTACATGGGATATGAGAGGATCATTTTCAGCTCGAATTATTTAAAATTAAAGCTGAACTTAAAAAAAAACTGAATTATTTCTAATGGTAGAATTTTTCAGCATCTTAATTTGAGTAAAAGAAAAGGTTTAAATAGATTTGAGGGCTTAAATACTTTTGAGGAAATCAGGAACTGCAAAGCTTGGATGTCTAATTCACCTAAAAGTAATTAACAAAAAGTAAGTTAGATCATTATTTCCTCCAAGATCATAATTTAAAAGGAAGCTGATTTATCTGAACTGATTGGGGCTTTCAATCCCAACAGAAATGTAGACGTTTGGTTGTTTTAAGGGGAGAACAGAAATGAGACCCAATTAAGCAAAATTCTTTCTTATGGAAAAAAAAGTTTTAGATAAAATGATTGCTTAAATCTGCTTAGAAAGGAGCTGAAGAAAGCAAGAGATCTGAGGTTTTTTGCTTTCTTTTTAACTTCTGTTTGAAACTTCTGTCCAATTCACAAGATACACCATTAAAAAAATAGAGGAACTCATCTCCACCTAAGCATCTGAGTTTAGATGCTATTTAGAACGATGAATCTGGGAGATCATATTAGCATTTGATGTCTGACTCCCATGAGAGGGACAGGGGCTGAAGGCCTCTGGAATTGGAGAGAAGTTATAAGGTCCTGAACTTTTGTGTTTAGGGTCTGTTATAGGTTGACTTGTGCCCCAACCCCCACATTTCTATGTTGAAGTCCTAACTCTCAGTACCTGGAGATATTATTGTATTTGGCAATAAGGGCTTTAAAGAGCCAATTAAGGTAAAATGAGGTCATTAGGATGAGCGGATATAACTCTAACCCAATATGACTGCTGTCCTTATAAAAAGAGATTAGGTGACAGACACAGATAGAGGGAAAACCATGTGAGGAAACAGCAAGAAGAAACTACCCCTGCAACATCTTGATTTCAAACTCCCAGCCCCTAGAATTGTGAGGAATAAATTTCTGTTGTTTAAGTCGCCCAGTCTGTTGTTCTTTGTGATGGCTGCTGAGTTGACTAATAGAAGGTCTCAGATATCCTGGCTCAACTACAGATTCTTTCTTCTCTTCCCATTACAGTGTAACTCCATGAGAGCAAAGCCAATTGTGCCAATGGTAAATAAAGCAGATTTATTAACCGAATAATTCTTTTCCCAGAGAATATATTGAAGGACACCTAAAGTTACAAAGTAAATCTACACCAAGAAGGACTGCACTGTCATTAGGTTTGAGAGTGCTTAAGTTCAAATCCCAATCACACTACTGATGTGCTGTGAGACACATGGCCCATTCCTTTACCTCTCTGGGCCAGTCTCATATGATAACTGCAATGGAGATCCAAGTAAGTAGCACCTGACACAGGAGATCACTCAGCAAATGCATTGCTTCATTCATTCCACATACATGTCCTAAGCCTACACGTGTCCAGGAATTGCTTTAGATAAGGGGATACTGACAAGACAATGTCTCCTGGGGGACATTAGCTAATAATGATAGTAAGAGGAGGACTTGAGTAAGAAAAGAAAGGATGATTTAAATGCAAATTTCTAAGGTTTAGTACACTTCTGTGTACTACATGTAGTGTCCCTGGATCCCACTTAACATATAATCTGGATTAGCCCATGATAGCTGCTGGCTAATATTCTCTTGTGCCAGGCTCCCTGGCACCACAGTCACCCAAATCAGGGCAAACTACCTGTGGATGCCTGAGCATTTTGCTGTTTGGCTGTGGATCACTCTACTGGTCAGTCTCCTAGTCATCAAAAGCCCAGTTTCCTCTCCCAGAGCCATTCAACAAGCAACTCTCTCTCTGTCTCCCTGTCCCACAATAAGAGCTCTGTGGTGCTACCTGGCACTCAATGACAAGGTCCCTGAAGTGTCCCCCAGGCAAGCCCCAGGCCCTGTCACCCTGCATTGGCAGCTGTGTTCAAGCCAGCCTGTTTACAGCATATGCAAGATGGCATAAGGACAGCCCTTGAGGAAGCAGCTGGAGGTCTGAACCCATTATCTGTACAGGCAGTCTCTGCCACTGTTCTTGTGCCTTCCAGGTCGGGGGTGAAGGCAGAAGCCTGAGCTTAAGCAACCCGAGGAACTCAGAGATTCCAAATCCTTGTTTTTATGAACTCACTTCCAATAGCAAAAAGGACTAAGAAATGTCTCCTAAGCTTCTTTTGCCAATCCTTAAACTCCCCAAGCCTTTGTTTGCCCATCTTTAAAGTGGGGTGGAAATTTGCTCTGTTTTTTCTTTCCATGGGGTTCTGTAGGAATAGTCTTCAAAAGCCTTTGTGTGGGATTTCTTTTTCGTGATGATGAAAATGTTCTTAGGTTGATTGTAGTGATGATTACAGAACTCTGTAAATAAACTAACGGCCACTAAATTGTATACTCTAAGTGGATGAGTTGTATAGCATATGAATTCTATCTCAATAAAGCTGTTTTCTTTTTTTAAACAAAAGCCTTTATACACCATGAAGGAGAACTGCCATCCTAGGACTTCAAGTCAGCTCTCACGATAAAACATCAAAGCCAGGAGGAGTCTGTAAACCAGAAAACGTTGCAGAGAACTTTGGGGGAAACTTAATTTCCATATGGCTTTATTTTTTAGGAATGTGCTTTATAGGCGTATAGGAGGATTAGGAGGAACTTGACGGAGGAACAAGGGGGAGAAGAAGGGCGGAAATGGTGGGGGAAAGGGAGAGAGGCAAACCATGAGAGACTCTTGAATGCTGACAAAAACTGAGGACTGATGGATGTGGGGGGGAGGGGGGGATGGGCATGGAGGAGGACAATTGTGGGGATGAGCACTGAGTGTTATGTGGAAACTAATTTGACAATAAACTAGTTGTAAAACAAAAATTAAAAAAAATGAATAAATGTTTAAAAAAATTAAAAAAAAAAAGGAATGTGCTTTATAGGAATAAAAGGATAATTTGGGAAACTGAGATCCATGTGCTTCCAGAAAATTTTCAGATGACCCAGGTAATATTTTTCCCCCATGGCCATTTCTACTTCAACATGTGGCCACAGTCTCAATTGTTACAAGAATTCCATCCTTCCCACCAGACACTGGACCAAGGGTTCCTGGTAGCTGCTGAGTCTTGAGATAAGTTTCCATGGTGTGCCTCTCTGTGCCCCACCCCTAAGCACAAAAACAAGAACCCTTGGATACATAAATATATACCTGGATATATACATGTTTGTATGAAATCCTAATACAATTCCTGGATGATAGCCTTTGGAGTCAATGCCCAATCCTTTCTCAGCAGGGGTTGGACAAAGTCCTTAGTTTGGAGTATCCTCTCCATCATGGAGTTTTCCAGATCATCCCCTTCCTAAATTATTCTTTGACACACAGAGTTGATATGGGGTATAAGAATCTTCATACATAACACTGGTGTAGGGAAACATACACTGAGCCTAGCTCAAGTCTGTATTCTACTCTGTGCCTCTATTTCCTCATCAATTCAGTGTGATTGACACGATCTCCAATCCACAATATGTTTTCAAGATTAAATGAATTAAACGCAAAGCACTTGTTATGGGTTGAATTTCATTTCCCTCTAAAAGTCACATGTTGAAGTTCTAACCCCCAGGCCCTCAGACTAGGACTATATTTAGAGATAGTGTCCCTAAAGAGGTAATCAAGTTAGAAAGAGGCCTTTAGGGTGGGCCTAATCAGTATGACTGGTGTTCTTGTCAGAAGAGATGATTAGGACACAGACACATATGGAGGGAAGATAATGTGAAGATGTAGGGGAAGACGGCCGTCTGCAAGCTGAGGAGAGAGGCCTCAGAAGAGTCCAGGCCCACCAATACCTTCATCTCAGATTCTACCCTCCAAAGCTGTGAGAAAATACAGTTCTGTTTTTTAGCTACCCAGTTTGGGGTACTTCGTTACGGCATCCTGAGAAAACAAATAGAGCATTTGGAAAAGAAAAGCTCTCAGTATATGTAAGCTATTACATCCAAGGAGGCAGGCAGTGAGGTGGGTAAGGGAGCCAATTTAGAAATTAGGCAGACGTGAATTCACATTGGGCATCTCAGATCCTTCCAGGGCTCAGTCTTCTCATCCACAGAATGGTGATAATGCAAGAATTATGTGAGCAAACAAAAATGAACACAAAGCACCTGGCCCCCGGCCTGGACTACAGCAACTGCTTAGAAACCGTAGGTGCTCTGTGGAATGCTGGAACACGGCAGCCAAACCAAAACACTGTCAGGTCACCATGTGGATAAAATCCAACTTGCTCCTCCCAAGGCTGTGACGTCCAAAGAGTCGAGTCTCGAGCACCATTTTCCTGGTTGAAACATTGCAACTTTTTGCTTGATGAAGAGAGCAGACCAGGCCAGTGAGAAAGTGAGAGCCAACTCAGAAGAGGTCATGAGTTCAGGTGTTTGGGGATGTTTAATCAGTTTTTTTTTTTCATGTACCCCAGGAATCTGTCACAGTGTGCAGATATTTAATAAAAAGCAGGATGGGTATGGTAAAATTAATGGGGGTCATAGAGGAAGCACACCCTCCCTGAAGCCTCCCAGGGTACCTGGAGAAGGGTTTGAGTCCCCATATCCCCAGGTGACTTGCTCAGGTGTAACTGTCTCCATGAGACTCTGTTAAGGGAGAAGCACATGTAATGGAGGTGACCCCAGGTACAGAGAGAGGAAGTGACTTTCTCACGTCTCTTCCTGTGTCAAGGCAGCAAGTTCCCAATAGGGACCCCTCTCCACGAGTTTCTGACAGCAGCCAGGCAGAGACAGATGCCCCCCTTCTGTCACTTGCTACTGGTGTGTGAAGGAAATCAACATTCACAGCTGATGGAATAGCTCTGTCCGGAGTCAGTCTGGCGAGATTTTCAATCCAATTTCTTTCAAGTGAAAGGCTAACAGGATAAGATCTCTCCGTGTTAACAACCTGGATTGTGAGTGAAGTCCCTGGGTTGGGGCAAGAGATGGGGTCATGAAATCAAGAGCTTGCTTCGCAAAGCAATCTAGTCCAAGCCCCAGGTCCTCAAGCCTCCCCTCCAAAGCCTGTTAATCTCATGTTGAACATGTCCCTCTGTGGGCACTTCCTGTCCAGGAATTTAGGCCATCTGTCCCCAGGGCGGTAACCCCACCCTAGTGTTTGCAGCAGGAGCCTGGAAGGCATGTCACTGGGCATCCCCCAGACTCCTCAGTGGGTCCAATGGTATTCTCCATGAATGAACACAGCCTCAGGGCTAAGGCCTCACAGGTGACCCCTTGGGATGGCTCATCAAGCAGTCAATTTCCTCATGAGGCCCCTGCACTGCTACAAATCAGGTACAAAGTACAGTGAATGAAAATACATTAGACATCATGTTCTGTACATGAGTGACAGCTAGATGCCTTCTCAATAGCCCAAGCTCTCTGAAACCATGTGGAGCAAGTAAATGGAGGAGCTAGGGTCCATCAGTGACCCAATGACCCATATTGGGTTCTTAGGGCCCACGATCTTCCTTGCAGCAATGGGAGACTGGGTGCTGGATCCAACACATGCAAGTGCTGGGGCTCAACAAAATCTACATTAAAGGTAAGAAGAAACAAGCTCTCAAAAAGAAACTATCCTGATTCACCCTCCTGAGCAGGCTTCAACTCAACCCATAGGAGAAGGCCAACATGTAGAAGACTCCTTCAACAAGCAAGTTCAAATCTGTCAACTATTTGCAACATGGATGATGCTCCGTGATATTCAATGCATGATGTTGGGTGAAGTAAGTCAAGATTCCATTTTTATCAAATTCCAAAGTAGACAAAACTGATCTAAAGAGGAAGTGAGTGGAGTAGTGGACGCTCTGGGTAGGGGTGGTTCTGACTGGAAGGAGTACAGGAGAAACTCTGAGGTGCTTGAAAATGTTTTGTTTCTTGATCTGGGTGGTGGCACTCCAGAAGTATTCATATGTAAAACTTCATGGAGCTATACACTTAAGATTCGTACTTTATAGCATGTAAGTTAAATCTTGATTTTATAAAAAATTGCCAACCCTTTGTTGACTACCTACTACATACCAGAGCTTAGGCCCTAATACTTTGGAAGATATCCCCAGGTAAGAGTGGTATCTTCCATGATGCCACAGACAACCCTGTGAGATGTTACCAGCTGACATACAGGCATTCCCATTATCCTTCCTCTCTCATTTTATAAGGGGCTAGCTGACCTGTAGTCTGTGAAAACAAACACCACTGCAAACCTATCTTCCCATTCCCAGCATTAACTTGGGAATATAGAGGAAGAGAAACAAAGCAAAACCCAACAGAACTAAGACATGCAAGAGAAAGCCATCATTTTCACTGAAATAATCTTTCAAGAATAGAGAAGACATTTTCATCTGCCTTTTGCATGTTGTCAAGGCTATGATTTCTGGATGTCTAAGGATGCTATGTGTACAGGATAGACTCAGGGAGAGAAATAGGTATAATCACTGAAAAAACAAAGAGTCCCAGGAAGAACATCGCCAGCTTCAGGAGTTTTGACTCCGTGTAAGGCTGGCTTTGATTGCTGGGCACCAGTGAGCTGGGCTGTAAAGAGACTGAAAGAATAACTCTCTGAAAGATCCCAGGTCTAATGAGTAGGAGGAGTAAGCCTCACAGGTTAGTCTGCAGGGCAATGTTTGTCTGGGCCCTGAAAGTGAGTAGGAACTTTCTAGGCAGACAATAGAGAGAAACAGTGTGTGCTACATGTCCAGGGGTTAAAGACAGAGTGAGGTCTGTGTCAATGCTTGACACATAGTTGGCCTTAAACTGTATTTATTGAATCTATGCATGCACTCATGAATAAGTGAATGAATGCACAAATGCAAGGAGGAAATAAGAAAGAAAAGCAGGCAGGTGAGCTCAACCCCTCACCATCCGCAGCTGGGACTCATGGCCTAGCTCTAGCTAACTCAGCAACTGCCCCACATCCTACCTGGACCAAATAACAGAACTACCAAAAATATTTATTTATTTAAAGGAAGGCTGGCTGAACCAAAGTAAGGAGAAGAACGAGGAGGGTATGGAAGAAGGGAGGGAGAGAGTGGGAAGGTTTGAAAGCAAAAAGACAAAGAGAAGGGGGGAGTGAGGGTGGGGTGAGGGAGAAGGAAGAGACGAGGCAAGGTGGGGAGGGGAGAATGGAGAATCAGGGTAATGGAGAGGAGAACACCAGAAAGGAGGATTTAGGGGGAGAAAAGGGAAGAAGAGGAGGGATAGAGGGACAGAAGAAGTAGAAACAGGGGGGAGGGAGGACAATGATGGTGAAGGGGAGTAAAGGAAGGAAGGCAGTCACTTCTCTGGTAGCTCATATTCACAGTGGCAGTCTCCACGGAAGAAGCAAGCACAGTCTGACATGAGTCACTCCTGTTCTAATGCACCAAGTTGTATATCTGAGCCACGGTCTCTCAAAACCCAGGATCAGGACCTTTGCTGACCAGCATCCCCATCCTTTGCAGACTCATCCTTGTCCAGAGATAAAGATTCTTCCCGAAGGCCATGTTCAGAGTGGCAGCTCCAGCAAATGGTCACTAGGTGGCGCATACTCCTCACTGTCCTTTCCCCAGGTTCTCAGCGGCAGGAACCTGAGGCTGGCACATCAGGAAAGGGAACGGTCCTGTCACTGAAGAAGCCTGAAGCCAGCCTGGGAGACCTCAGATAAGCCTGTGGTGACAAGAACTGCGAATGAGGTGAGTCTGCGCTGTTCCTCCTAACAAGGGGCTTGCGTTTCAGACAATCCCAAAGACACAAAGACACTGCCCAGAGTGGGCCTGAGTTTAGATCCTGACTCCACCTCCAAAGCGGTTACAGAACACTTTCTCTGAAGACACCTGAGAGTCCAGTCTCAGGGAGGAAGAAAAGGTTCCCAATCACAGAAGCTCCACTATTATCTGTTTTACACACTGGATGTCCATGCAGCAAATAGTGTGTGAAGAAAACAAGTCCAGGGCTTAAAAAACACTGGGGCACCTGGGTGGCTTGGTCAGTTAAGCATCTGACTCTTGATTTCTGTTCAGGTCTTGATTTCACAGTTCCTGAGAGTTCCTGAGTCAGGTTCTGCACTGACAGCTCAGAGCCTGCTTGAGATTCTCTTTCTCTCTCTGCCCACTCCTCACTTACTCCCTCCCTCCCTCTCTCTCTCAAAATAAATAAATAAACTTTAAAGAAAGAAAGCATTGTAGACCCCAGCACTAACTCTAGTGGGCTTCACTGTGGGGCAGAGACCCAGCCAGGCATTCAGAAACAGAGGTTTTCTAAAAGACCGCCACCAAAATTGATAAAGCTTCAGGTCCCACACAACATGGATCCATCTAGCACATACGAAGTGCATAATCCATAGTGCCTAACCAATAAGATGGGATTGCTCCATTTTACAGATGAGAAAACTAAAGCTCAAGAGAACATTAAGTGGTAAGCTGGAAACTCATGAGGATGGGACCAAGCTGGGACTCCCACCACATCCTCAGGATGGAAGCCAGCTGCCTTGGCAAAGCACCACTCTCTTGGATCTTCACTGCAGGGATCTTGACACAAAGTCTTGACCCTACACACCTTGCATCCTTCTTCTCTGGCAAGTATCCTTCGCAGATCATGGACTAACCCCAGGGCCCTCCCTGTGTTCTTTCTCTCCTTTCACATCACTGAGTTTCTGTGTATGTTGTCCCTTTGTCTAAATGACAAGGATGCCATTGGAAGAAATGTGTGTGTGTGTGTGTGTGTGTGTGTGTGTGTGTGTGTTCGTTCAATTTGTGTATCTCCACTAACCTAATAACATCTAGTACCTGGTTCTGCATTCAGCAAGCACTCAATAAATGTGTCTTCTTGTTATTGGGACAGCATAAGTGCAGGGGGTAGGGATGGAGTGTTGACAAGTGGAAAATGAGAGTGTTTCAGAATTATGGAGGAAACGAACAGGGAAATGTATCGCCTATAATAAATATACCTCTAAAGAGCCTTAAAAGAAATCAATGAAGCACAACATCAAAGTCCCAGGGAGTTATAAATCAGCAGCCTGATAGACAAAAGTGCATCCGAAATCATTTAAAGTGCACCAGAAATCATTTATGTCTGAGTAATTAGAACACACTGGAACGACTCCGTGCCATTGAACCGAAATTGAGCAACATAATGTTTATGAAATCCCTGTGGACTCAGGCAGGAAAACCAGAAAGATGAAAGTTGCGTTGAAAATTCCCCCCACCTGTCCAGAGCCCTCTGCACAGTCCCCAAGGGGGACCTGGAGGGAGATGAAGTTTGTTTTTAACCCCTGCCCAAATGTGTTTTCTTCTCCTGGTTTAAAAATGTCTGGAGTCCCAGTCACTGAAAACAAACTCTAAGTCCCAGGCTGCATGTAATAGAACAGGACCCCCCAGTGGACCCCCAATTCCCAACCCAAGAGAGAACCTTTGTTAAGACAGAAAAGAGACTGGTAGGAGTGAGAATATACAAAAATTTTCCAAAAGGGGTGGCTGATCTTAGTGAGAAAAAGGCTGGACTTTCTTCTCAGGACTCCTACAGGATTTGACACTCCCTCTCACAGTCCCCTTGAAGGTGTAACTCTTGGGAGCTGATAGGAGGCTGGAACCCTGCAGGGGGAGATGGGAGGCAAAGGAATTGAAAGAAAGATTTCAGATGTCCCATCCATGAATCCACTTGTCTGACATTAGCTGGGGGAAAAAAATCACCTACTTTTATTTGGGGAGTAAAATAAGGATAAGGCCAGAATTCTAACTTGGAGACATGCAAAGAAGCACCAGGGTGTCAAGTACTCTCCCAATTCCCCTCCTGGATCTCAGGACTCATAAACACTGCCTCACTATGGTCCAAGCACCAGAGGGCTTCCTCCCACAAAATGACAGTCCAAACTAGTCCCATGACCTGGATATGACATTCTGGTGTCACTATCAGCTTGCAGACATCTAAGAATGAAAACCTCCTCATTTTTACACCTCCATCCTTCCCCAATCTCTCCCCCTCACTAGTTTTAGACAACATAACCTCAGCCTCTGAGATCCCAGTCCTGGGCTGTGACCTGGTACCATCATCATGCTGAACAGATATGAAAGTAGATGATTTCTGTATGCCTGGGGTGTGGTGTGGGGTAAGGCTGCAGCTCTTACACAGAAACATGTCTATTTATGCTCTCTCTGCCAAGAACCTGGAAGACTTATGTTGGGAAACCCAACTTCAACTGTGCAAGTGCAAATGTACTATGAACCTGTGGGTGTTCTGAGACTTTTAAAGGAAGTCCACCTGGACAGCAGGTGGATATCCTGCTCAAGCCTGAAGGAGATTGACCACTGCCTTGCCACCAGCTTTTTTCCATCTCATGGCCTCTGAAATTCTTCCCCTACTCCAGCCAAGGACCCTCAAAAGAACCAGAGAAATCTTCACAAAATGCAAATCAGATCACCTCCTGAAAACCTCTGAATATCTTCCATTGCTTTGGGATAAAGACCAATGTCCTTCCCATAGCCTGGGACTCCAATGTGGGCTGCCACCTGTCCTGTGAACCCTTTTGGCCTCATCGAGAATATACACCCACCCCTCATCCTTCCAGAGAAGGTCACCCACTCTAGCTGACCTCTAAGAGTAGCTGGAAAAAATCTGGCCATAGGACATTTGCACACACTGCCCCTCTGTCTAGAAGCCTCTACTCCTAAGCACTTGCCCTAAGACCTCAGCTTATGTGATTCCTCTTGAGAAAACCTCAGACCTACCCACCATCTAGGCCAGGTTTCCTTGTAATAGGCCGTCCCAGAGCCATGTTCCTCATTATGGAGCACTTATCTCTGTTTATAGATATCGTCTAGATAGAATTATCCTCTAGTATGCTTAATCTGCCTCCCCACTGGACTGTAGGCTCTAGGAGGATGAGCCAGGTGTGCCCTGGCTTATCACTACAACTTCAGCAGCTACACAGGGCCTGGTACATGGTGGGTGCCCAATATTGGATGGATAAATGAGTATATAGATAGACTGATGGATGGGTAGATGAGTGATCACTAGTTTTTGTTGACACTGGTTTCTGAGATTGATAATTTTTATCAATTAGAAAAGGTTGAGAACATTAAAATACAAAGTAAAAGGCTACTGAAGGGTGAAAAAAGCCAAACAAAACAGCAACAATGATGTTGGTGGAGAGACAGGCACACCAATTCACTCACTCATCTAGAAGGTCCTGTGCTCCTATAACACACTGAGAGAGTGCTGGGGTTCCAGGGAGCTGATGGCAGGCCACCTTGTGGATGGGCTTTGGATTTAGAGCACTGGCCAAATATCTCTCAATGCTTAACACCTAATAGCCTTCCAGGATCACACTATTGCCCTTTTTCCCCACATGAGGGGAATGGAACCTTGGTGGACAAAAGCCTGGCGCTGACCTCCACTTAGTCTCCAGAGGGCTGACTTCTCTCTGGCGTGGGGGATGGCAGGCATTCACATTCTATTCCCATCTCAGACAAGCACCAACAGAGGACAGAATTTGGCTCAATGTATTTTGCCAGTAATGGAATAGACTGATGGCATATTGGAAATTCACATTTAAAATACATCTCTCCTTTCTGTAAAATGAGATAGCATCTACCGATGCGGGTAATGAACATCTAACTTAAATCCAGGCCACGGGCTGGGAGCACGGGCCCAGGCATGGTTCAGCACGTTCCAGGTGGCCCAGCCCATCTTGACACATATCACAGAGCCCTCCCCGCTTCCTTCCACTTATTTTGTTTCTTAGCAAAATCATTACTAAGAATATTGAACTACCTTACAGAGATGTATTTACTCCCCTTATCTTCCCTCCGTCTCTCTTGATTAAAAGCTATGTGTGATATTTGTAGTTATCAAACATCAATATTTGGCATGGATTTACGGAATGGAGATGCGGAGAAGAAAGGAATCTGACCATTTCTATAAAGGGTAAAACCCTGAGCAAACAGACCACATTTCTTATTAGGGGCAGTAAAGAGCACAGACTCATTTCAGAAGGGACCAGTCAGGCTGCACCCCAGCAGGCTTTGTGAAACCAATGCTCAGGGCTCAAAATTAGATTCCAGATTTCATCAGGAGAGCCAGCTCCCTTGTGAGGATAGGGGAAGGGAGGAGAATCATGTAGCCTATCTGAAAACTCTTAGAGCTGGCTGAAAGGCAGCCCTCTTCCCCAAGGAGCTAAGTCCAGCATTCAAACTGGGCAGAGCTGAAATATTGAGCTAGCCTTTCCTTAGTGCACATCCCTAAGGCTCTACCTACGTTAATTCATTTAATCCTCATGACAACCTGATTCATCAACTCCATTTTACAAATGCGAAAATTGTGACACCAAGAGGTCTAAATGCTTGCCTGGGCTTACACGCGAAGGAAGTGGAAAAGCTGGGGCTCAGTGTCCAGTCTGGTTCACAAATCTGTGCATATAACCACTCCACCACACTCCCCTCTGGCATCTCCGTGGCGGATCTGTTGGCCCAGGATCCACGATACACTGTATTTAAGACCTGCTGCCATTCTGGAAACATCCTTGCATCAGGCCCTCACCATCACTGACTACCTATGGCCTTTGCCATGTTAGCAGAGCCGTGGTGTGCCTCTCTGAATTGAGGGTGGTAAAAGCTGCACAACTGAGACATTGTGATAATTCATGACATACGCATTTAAAGGGCTAAGCACACAAGGAAGATTCATATTCATCGACTGTGAGAGTGGTAACTTGTATGACTACGGTGTAAAATGTGGAGGCAGCATCTATTAAAACTAAACATGTATCCATTATGTGACCAAATATATCCTTGACATATTCCCAAGAGAAATAGGTGCATTTGCCCACCAAAAAATGAGTACACAAGTGCATATACCCCCAAAATGAAAACAATCCAAATACTCATCAGTAATTCCAGAGAATGATGATGGCACAATAAAACAACGAAATAAAATTCAACATTTTGAAGAGGAGAAGCCACTGATACATGCGAGAACATAGCTGGATGTCCTGGGGATGGTGCTGAAGCAAAAGAGGCTGACGCACATGTACTGTTGGGCTTAGGTGAAGCTCATGAATGAATAAAATCGATCTTTCATGATACAAGTGAAGAGGGTAATTGGGGAGAGGTAGTACTGACTTTGGAAGAGACATGAAGAAGCCTTTTGGGGTGCTCCAAATCAATTAAGACTGATTCTTCCACTCACTAATTTTGTTAACAAGCATTTAAGTGCCCACTGTATTTTGGACACTCCCTCAGGAGGTAGGGAGAAGACCAGACCCCCATTCCCAACTTGAAGTTGGAGGCCAAGATTGGAACTTGTCAGTATCACTATGTCTACAAGGGGCACAGCCATTCTCGGGGATTTGGAAAAATCACTAAATAGACTTCCTTCTTTTATCTTGCAGAAAGCGGTGGGGAGGAATGGCAGGGATGCTCATCAGAGCAGCGGACCTCTGCACTCGCTGTGCCCGAGGTCGTGGGCACCACTTAGCATTTCATGCTGGCAAGCCTGGCTTGCTTTAATCAGAATCACGTGGCCAAAACCATGTGCAACATTTCGAAGGGAAAGAATTTAAGCCTCCATGTCTCACTGCCCCGAGTATCAGCTTTGTCCTTCTGCTCTTAATGCTGTTATCTCGTCCCCACACTTGGTTTTCTGCCGAGCAGATGCTATAGAAAGGCCTATTAGCGATGAGAAGCAGAGCGTGCCTAGAAGCCTGGGTGCTGAGCTGGTGACCCCTCTGCTCCGGTGAGGCAGAGGAGTGAAAAATGCCCAAGAGGAACCAAGGCTTCCTCCAGTCACTCAGCTCCTAAGCCAGGTCCCAGAGAGATCTTTCTAAAATGCAAATCGGATAGAGACAATCACCAGCTTAAAACTCTTCTGTGGCCCCACACCAATCACAGCAAAAACTCAACTCCTGCCCATCATGGAGCACCAAGCCGTGTCTGTTTCTCTAATATCCCCTCCTCTAGAATCTGAGTCAGACTGGAGTCCATGCCCATGGCAGTCCTTCTACCTAAAACCCCTGCCCCTGCAACTGCTGTGAGGAACCCCCCCCCCCCGCCGCCGCTTGTCCTTCACAACTCTAAATGTCACTTCCCCCGTGGAGCCTTCTCTGACCATGTAGTTGTGCCACCACCAAATTCTGTACTCTGCCTCTACTAAAAAGCAATCAGACTGTGCCTCAATTATGGGTTTCCTTCATTCTTTGTTTTATTCCCTCATCACTGCAACCCCTTTGAGGGCAGGGTTTGGGCCTAGTTCATCTTTGTATCCTCTGACTCTTAGCAGCGAGTGCACCAGAGTTTAAGTGATAGGAGTGAAGGGAGGGATAGAAGAGAAGGAGAAGTGAGGAAGGAGGTGAGGAAAGAAAAAGAAAGGAGAGAAGAGGGTATCCAGTGGATGGGAAAACTCAGTGCAACAGAGGGACTTGGGAACAATCTTCTAACAAGGCTTTTCTGATGGATCTTGATGGATGGTTAGGAACTTGCACGGCTAGGCTTGAGTGGGGGAAGTGGTCTGGAGGAGGGGCAGGATGGGGTCCAAATGGCATGTTTCAAATCAGAGGAGTTTGCACTCTATTCTCAGATCACACAGAGCTAATGAAGTATCCTCAAAAGGAGAGTCATGGTTCACAAAAATAAACTCAAAATGGATAAAGGACCTGAATATGAGACAGGAAACCATCAAAACCCTAGAGGAGAAAGCAGGAAACAACCTCCTTGACCTCCACCGCAGCAATTTCTTACTTGACATGTCCCCAAAGGCAAAGGAATCAAGAGCAAAAATGAACTATTTGGGACCTCATCAAGATAAAAAGCTTCTGCATGGCAAAGGAAACAATCAATATAACTAATAGAGATCGGAAGGAATGGGAAAAGATAGTTGCAAATGACATATCAGATAAAGGGTTAGTATTCAAAATCTATAAGGAACTCACCAAATTCCACACCTGAAAAACAAACAACCCAGTGAAGAAACGGGCAGAAGATAGGAACAGACACTTCTCCAAAGAGGACATCCAGATGGCCAACAGACACATGAAGCGATGCTCAGCATCCCTCCTCATCAAGGAAATACAAATCAAAACCACACTGAGATACCACCTCACACCAGTCAGAGTGGCTAAAATGAGCAAATCAGAAGACTCTAGATTCTGGCGAGGATGTGGAGAAACGGGCACCCTCCTACACTGTTGGTGGGAATGTAACCTGGTGCAGCCCCTCTGGAAAACAGTGTGGAGGTTCCTCAGGAAACTAACACTAGAACTCCCCTATGACCCAGCAATAGCACTGCTAGGAATTTACCCAAGGGATCAGAAATGCTGATGCATAGGGGCACACGAACCCCAATGTTCATAGCAGCACTCTCCACAATAGCCAAACCATGGAAAGAGCCTAAGTGTCCATCAACGGACGAATGGACCAAGAAGATGTGGTTTATCTATACAATGGAATACTACATGGCAATGAGTAAAAATGAAATCTGGCCATGTGTAGCAACACGAATGGACCTTGAGGGTGTTATGCTGAGCAAAATAAGTCAGGCAGAGAAGGACAAATAACATATGTTTGCACGTATAGGAGGATTAGAAGGAACTTAACGAAGGACCATGGGGGAGAAGAAGGGGGAAAATAGTGGGGGAGAGGGAGGGAGGCAAACTATGAAAGACTCTTGAATGCTGAGAACAAACTGAGGACTGATGGGTGTGGTGGGGAAGGGGGGAGATGGGCATGGAGGAGGGCACTTGTGGGGATGAGCACTGGGTGTTATATGAAAACCAACTTGACAATAAACTATTTGTAAAAAAAAAAAAAAAAAAAACCCAAAACAATAATGGTCAGTGATGTCATTCATATTTATAAGGTGATAGTACTTTGAATTAAAATAATGTAATACAGGGGTGCCTTGAGTGGCTCAGTCGGTTAAGCATCCCAACTTCAGCTCAGGTCATGATCTCACAGTTTATGGGTTCAAGCCCCACATCAGGCTCTGTGCTGAATGCTTGCTCAGAGCCTGGAGCCTGTTTCAGATTCTGTGTCTCCTTCTCTCTCTGCCCCTCCTCAGTTCACGATCTGTCTCACTCTGTCTCTCAAAAATAAATAAAAAATGTAAATAAAAATTTAAAAATAAATAAATAAAATAATGCAAAAAGAGAGAGAGAGAGAGAGAGAGAATCATGGTTAAACATATGAGGCTGACTAACTGAAGAAGGAAAAGCCCAATGTAGAGGACTGGTTAGAGCTGGTTATATAACCCAGATGTGCCATAAGAAGAATGTGAACCACAGCAGTGGGTCTACTAAGGATATGTCGAGGGGAGAATGGACAAACTTTGCTGGCTTTAGATGGACAAGCTTTGCTGGGAGTAAACTAGGGAAATACAAAGGATGTTGGGGGACAGGAGAATGGGGATGCCTTTGCACACACAAGAAGGAAAGTAGTGGGGGATGCAGGGGAGCAGGTAGCTCTGTGTTGGCTACTATGTCTCCATGAGATACCTAGCATTGGGATGGCACCTATGCTGCTACCGTCCCCTAATTATTAATCATTACTAAATTAATGGCGACAGTCTTTCCTGAGGACAGAAATGGCCTGAGCACCACTCCTATTTGACTGGCATCTAGAAATGTGGTGTGACATTCTTCCCATACCTGGTTACAGACATCACAACCTGTGATCAGGGGGTTGCGAGCTGAAAGAGCCTGGTAGACCTAAATTTGGAAGGTAGATAAGGAAGCTGAAATCCTTGGAGGGCTGGAGGCAGAACCAGGGACGAAATCCAGCCTAATGCACCAAGGCTCCTACTCATACATTTTGCTGCCTCTTGGAGTGTGAAACGGCACAGGACTGTCAGCACTCACAGTGATTATGAACCAGAGCATAAATGACAAACAAACCTGCCTCAAGAAGAAACTGCCTCCTTTTATTTTTTTCCTCTGGAGTCTTGCATCAAACCTTAGTCAGTCCTCAGTGGAAATACAGGCTGGGGGAGAGAGGAAGGGAGGGAGGAAGAGAAGGGGGGAGGAGTGTACAAAGGAGCAAGACTGTTTTCTTCCAAGAGCTTCACATCCATCCCTCTAAACAATACTGATCACTTTTGCTAAATTCCAAAAGGTGGCAGCATTCCATTAAATATTCATTGACTGTGGTGGCTGCAGCAGGGAGTGTCTAACAGAATACACATGGGAAAGAAGACCCCAGAGAGCTGGAGGTCAGGAAGGCTGGAGAGTCCAGCACTAATGGGCAGAACTGGTACCCAGGGGAGCTATGAGCCCTCTTCTGGGGGAGGAAGAGGACGGTGCGGAACGGAAAGATGCTGGAGCAGAGCACTTGGCCCAGAGACAAAGAGAAAGTGAGATTTGCCTCAAGACTTTCATAAGCAAGTGTCTGGGGTGCACAGACCAGGTTTATGTCATGGATCACCCCCCCATTAGAGTGGGGGCAGTACCTGTGACTTGCTTTTAACTGATATAAAATGTGATGGAATGCCTCGTGTGTGATTCTATGAGGACATATAAATGTAGGACTCCATCTTGTTAGCATGCTTGGGAAAGACCCTCCTGCTGGCCTTGAGAAAGTAGGCTGCCATCATGTAAACTGCCTATGGAGAGGGCTCTGTGGCAGGGAACTGTATGCAGCTTCTATGAGCAGACGTCCTCCATCCTACAACTGCAAGGAAGTGAATTCTTCCAACAACCAGTTGAATCCAGAGGAGGACCCAAGCTCCAGATGAGACTGCAGCCCCAGCTAACACACTGAATGCAGACTTGTGAGATTGTGAGCAGAGGATCCAACCATGCATGCCCACGGACCCTTAAACATGTGTTAACTGAGAGAATAAACAAGTGCTACTTTAAGGTAAGTTTCTGGCAATTTTTTGTGTAGCAAAAGAAAATGAATATATATCTGCTACAGAGGAGTACAGAGGTTATTAAATACAGCTCTGGAATGAAAAAGACCAAAGTAGAAATTTGGGCCCTGACACTTAGCTGTACTAGGGCTCCAATATAATCAAGAAAGATAAAAGAGAATAGTAGTGTTCTTCATGCTGGGGCAGGGTCACCTCCATCCATTTTAGGACACATTCACTCCAGAATGAACCCCAAAATGGAGTGTAAATCTGCAAGTTTCTCACTCAGCCTCATTTTCCAAGTGCCTCCCATTGTGTGACCATTTGACTACAAATGACCCCAATATTTACAGACAGATGTATGTTAGGGCCCCACCATGTCACCTCAAAACAACCATGTCATCTGATATCTAAGCAAAGACCTTAATTTGTTCTACTATTCAAAGAAAGCATGCCTGTCTTAGATGTATCAAGAGGTAGAAAGGCCACCCACCTGGCAGCCTCCACTTACCTTTCACAGGTAACTTCAATGAGGTATGATTTTCACCTTACTTGCTGACTCCAGAATCATCCCCATATCTAAGATGTTCCCAGAAATGTTCCTTGGAATAATGCTCTACATAGAAAACCCAACAGACTCCACCAGAAGCCTACTAGAATTGATCCAAGAATTCAGCAAAGTTGCAGGGTACAAAATCAACATACAGAAATCAGTTGCATTTTTATACACCAACAATGAAGCAACTGAAAGAGAAATCAAGAAACTGATCCCATTCACAATTGCCCAAAAAAAAACATAAAATACCTAGGAATAAACCTAACCAAAGATATAAGAGATCTGTATCATGAAAACTATAGAAAACTTATGAAGGAAATTGAAGAAGACACAAATAAATGGAAAAACATTCCATGCTCATGGATTGGAAGAATAAATACACTTAAAATGTCATTACTACCCAAAGAAATCTACACAGTCAATGAAATCCCAATCAAAATTGCACCAGCACTCTTCTCAAAACTAGAACAAACTATCCTAAAATTTGTATGGAACCACAAAAGATCCCGAATAGCCAAAGTAATACTGAAGAAGAAAACCAAAACGGGAGGCATCACCATCCCAGACTTCAGCCTCTACTACAAAGCTGTCATCATCAAGACAGTATGGTATTGGCACAAAAACAGACACATAGACCAATGGAACAGAATTGAGAACTCAGAAGTGGACCCAAAAGTATACAGCCAACTGATCTTTGACAAAGCAGGAAAGAATATCCAATGGAAAAAAGACAGCCTTTTTAACAGATGGTGTTGGGAGAACTGGACAGCAACATGCAGAAGAATGAAACTAGATCATTTTCTCACACCATGCACAAAAATCAACTCAAAATGGATAAAGGACCTGAACGTGAGACAGGAAACTATCAACACCCTAGAGGAGAAAGCAGGAAACAACCTCCTTGACCTCCACCGCAGCAACTTCTTACTTGACACATCCCCAAAAGCAAGGGAATCAAGAGCAAAAATAAACTGTTGGGACCTCATCAAGATTAAAAGCTTCTGCACAGCCAAGGAAACAACCCAGAAAATTAATAGGCAACCAACGGAATGGGAAAAGATAGTTGCAAATGACATATCAGATAAAGGGTTAATATCCAGAATCTATAAGGAACTCACCAAACTACACGCCCGAAAAACAAACAACCCAGTGAAGAAATGGGCAGAAGACATGAACAGACACTTCTCCAAAGAGGACATCCAGATGGCCAACAGACACATGAAACGATGCTCAGCATCCCTCCTCATCAGGGAAATACAAATCAAAACCACACTGAGATACCACCTCACGCCAGTCAGAGTGGCTAAAATGAGCAAATCAGAGAACTCTAGATGCTGGCGAGGATGTGGAGAAACGGGCACCCTCCTACACTGTTGGTGGGAATGTAAACTGGTACAGCCCCTCTGGAAAACAGTGTGGAGGTTCCTCAGGAAACTAACAATAGAACTCCCTTATGACCCAGCAATAGCACTGCTAGGAATTTACCCAAGGGATACAGAAATGCTGAGGCATAGGAGCACATGTACCCCAATGTTCATAGCAGCACTCTCCACAATAGCTAAAACATGGAAAGAGCCTAAGTGTCCATCAACAGATGAATGGATCAAGAAGATGTGGTTTATCTATACCATGGAATACTACATGGCAATGAGAAACAATGAAATCTGGCCATGTGTAGCAACATGGATGGACCTTGAGGGTGTTATGCTGAGCGAAATAAGTCAGGCAGAGAAGGACAAATATCATATGTTTGCACGTATAGGAGGATTAGAAGGAACTTAACGAAGGACCATGGGGGAGAAGGGGGGAAATGGGGGAGAGGGAGGCAAACCATGAGAGACTCTTGAATGCCGAGAACAAACTAAGGGCAGATGGGGTGGGGGGAGGGGGGGTAATGGGCATGGAGGAGGGCACTTGTGGGGATGAGCACTGGGTGTTATATGGAAACCAACCTGACAATAAACTATTAATAAATAAATAAGTAAATAAGTAAGTAAATTAATTAATTAATTAAATAAAATAAAAATAAAAATAAATGTTCCTTGCATCATTAAACAGAACCAGGTGGCCTCAGTGCACCTCAGCTCAGGAAACAGTCAAATCCAGATTGAGTTCCAGATACACCACCCATTAGCTATGAGACTCTGAGCAAGATACACACCTCTGAGCTTATTCTTCACCTGTGGAAATGGGGCTGGGGCAGTTCTTCCTTTGGTGGGCTGTCCCAGGAATAAATGAGATAATGCATTTGAAATACTCAGCATAATGCCAGGCACCTCACAGGTGCCCAATAATGCTATCAGTATTATTATGTCCTGGATTCTGGGTACAAGTGAGTCACGTCTGCTGTATCCAAGAAAGGCTCTTTCTGGGAGCCTTTCCCAACTGGAAAGCTGGAGGTCAGAACTGGGGGAGCTGTGTGGCAACACAGGGCAGGGCAGTGAGTAGAAATGGTGGCAAGATGCCAAAGCCTGAGGCTTTCTGGCCCCTGGGGCAGCTAAGGACAAGAAAGTCTGTCTCCAGGCCTTGGTTCAGTCTTATGAACCTCATTTTCACTCTTCCAAGGAAACTGCAGCATTTCTATGACAACTAAGCATAAAACTTTAATAAAATCCCATCTGCTGCCCTGAGCACCTCACTTAACAGCCCAAGACTCACTGCTTAATTTTATAAATAGTCACTACTAATATTATTATTACTACTAGTACTATCAAGGAAAATAACCACTCACTGTAAAAAATAAATAAATAAAACTCAAAGAGTTCAAAGAAAAATGCAAAGCCACCAATTTAGTTAATTCCCCATCTGCCTTTCTGACACCTCTCTCTGCATTCAGAGAAAGGGAGATATATGAATATAATTGCATATAATTGGAATCATATGATATATGTTGTATTTCTCACTCAACAATATGTCATGAGCATCTTTCCAAGCCCATAAACATAAATCCTCACTACAAAATTCTAGCAGCAGCTTGGATCGGACTTTATGGATGCATGTAATTTACTTAAACAATTCCTTATTGATGGATAGTGAGGCTGTATTATTATTATTATTATTATTATTATTTGCTAATACAATCATTCCTCAAAATATATAAACACAGCTTCTTACACTCATACATTCACCTCCAAGGTATAAATTCCTAGAAGTGTGATTACTACATCAAAGACTCAATGTGCTTTATGCTTTGAAACACATGAGATGGAATCACTGGTCACCACATGTTGTCATGAACCAAAGTCACAAAAATGATTGCTTCTACCTATGACACATGAGGCTGGGAGGCTGATCCATGAATTCCAACCAGAAGGACCCAGACTGGCAGCACTATGAAGGTCAGAGGTAGGGAAGAGGCGGTGGGTTACAGTTGGTGACCTGAGCAAACCTCTAAAATTCCTCAGCTTCCAGTGAAGAAACAAACGGGATAGCATCTTCACTTCCAGGGGAGAGAACCCATCAGCCTTAAGGAGGTGGGGTTCGGGGCCAGGGAATAGCTAACCCAATCCAACAAAGCTGAAAATCTAAGGGGTGCCCCTCTAAGATCCTGGCAAATGGAGGGATCTCAGCCACCTTTGGTCCTATTGTGGGTAATGAGCATTCAAATGGGGGGGTTTTCTCCCCATGTTTCCATCTTTCTCTTTAAAAGTCCCTGCGCAGCATAACCAGCTTCAAGACTGGTGAGTCACTTCCCTGTTCCAGGCTTCATTTTCTCACCTGCAAGATGGGTTTGGTTTATTTATGTTTTCTTTTCACAGACTTGGTGTGAGGTTACAAGAATCCTGTGTGCAACTACAACACATAGTTATTTCTAAGGTGGTGATAATTGTGGTAGTCAGCCTCCAAAATGGCCAATGATCCCTCCTCTAGGTACCTACATTCGTGTGTAGCCCCTACAACAGTTTCAGCACGGATGGTTTGCATGAAGAACAGAATACAGCAGAGGTGACAGCATGTGACCTCTGAGGACAGGTCATTAGAAGGTGTCATGGATTCTGCCTTGCTCTCTCTTCCTCCTCGAGCCATGCCACGTGGACACTCCAGCAGCTCTGTGGAGAGTCACCACAGGAGGAGCTGAAACCACGTACAGCAACAACGTAAGTGCACTGTTCTGAAAACGGATCCTCCAGCCCCACTCAAGCCTGAGGATGCTATTGATGCCAGTTCTTTATCTGAGCCAGAACCACCCACCTAAGCCACTCCCAGATTCCTGACTCCAGAAACTGTGAGATAATGTTTGTCCTTTTAAACCACGAAGGTCCAGGGTACTTTTCTATGTGTCAAGAGATAAAATACATTTCTTATGATCTATGAATCATTTCTCCATCTACACAATGGGGAGACTACTGCACAGACTTGATGCGGAGTTAGGGACACTGACACAGTGGAACAGAGAAGGAATCCAGGCTGTGTGACCTTGGGCAATTCTCTACTTCACTTGAGTTTTGGTTTCCTCATCCACAAAATGAAGACAGAAAGAGCACTTACCTGACGGGGTCATTGAGGAGACTGGATACACAGCACAGAGGTGAAACATCTGGTCAAATGCAAAGTGGGCAGGGAAGCCAGCAGTGTGGTTGTCTCTTCTCAACATCTTTCCTTTTCTTCCTCCTCCACTGGGCATCACAATGAACACTTCTTTCAAGTGATCCAGTAATGAGTTTATTATAAAAGCCCAGCCTCAAAAGTCATTTTGGGGGAGCAGAGAGAAGCTAACACGTGGGTCCTTTGAGTGTCTAGTTTGCACTAAGTATCAGCATAGACTGAGGCATAGGTCGCGGGGGGGTGGGGGGGGGCGCGCACACCAAATTTAGATCACACACAGATGCTTCCCGAGGTCATATGAACATGCTTTGATAAAAGTACTTACTCTCAGCCATGCTGTGATCACCGCCACAATGTCCTGCCATATCTACATTATCATTGTCTCCAAACCTAGTCCATACTATTTTCTAAGTCAACTCATGTCTTTAAAAAATATTTTCAAAAGAAATTTCACATCACCACCATAAATGGAAGGCCAGCATCGCTTGCCATGAAGATAATCATGAAACTCAACACATCATGACTAATACAAAGCAACAACAACAAAGGTCTATGGGACCCTTGAAATCATCTCATGGTCACCAGTGACAAACAAACGTAACACACTTTCAAACCACACCACACAGTTCTCACATCCCAGAGAGGATGAGCAGGAGTGTTTTTGGAACTTCAAGTGTCCCTGACCTGGTATGCCCGGATGACATGTGGAGGGGGCACAGGAATCCACATCTAACACCATCCACAGTCCTGTGCCCTATTGACCCAAATCCTGTACCATGACATGGGGCTTCAAGGCACTCATAAGCATTCCTGTCTTTACCATGGGGGCAGTCCTTCCATTTACCACTATTCTGGGATCTGTCTCCACATCAAGAAGCAAAAGGACCAGCCCATGGCCCCTCTACCAGTCGCTGTTGTCCGAGACCTGTCCCCCAAGTGGGCCTGGCTCTTCTCTGAGGGGAGAACTCATCTTTCATATAATGTAACACAGACTGAGACTCTGGCCCCAGATGATTCCTAATAGAAATTCTGTGAGTGCCGGGGAACATTTATTCCCCTCAAACCCAGTTACTTCTCCAGCAAGATCAGTTTCAGGTAAAAACCAGCCCTGGTGATTGATGATGGAGAGCAAGGAGGCCGAAAAGGATGCAAAAGCGGTTTCTAAATCTAATCCATTCAGCAAAGTGCTTCTACTTACTGAGTCTTGTGGACTGCCCCTGGCACCGGAGAGGAGGGCTGAATTCTCACATTTGTAGTCCTGGCAGAAACAGAAACAAAGACAGTTGGAGGAATTCATGTTGAAGACAAAATTCCAATTTGGAACAGCCCAGTTTAGCATGACCCCTGGTCCCTCACCCCTTTTAGTCATTGTACTTGCTTTCTCTCCATCTCTTTCCAACCCCTCTTCTGGCAGGGACTTTGGGGGTGGGGTCTAGACCTGTCCAGCCCAATACAGCAGCCACCTAGGAATAGTGTGAGCTGAAATGTGCTGTAAGTTTATATTACCTCCTGGATTTTGAAAACACTAGTGAAAAGAAATAAAATGATTGTAAAATGTCTCATTAATATTAATACCTCATTAATATCTGTATACTGATTACATGTTAAAATGATAATATTTAATAGTATATTAAAGTGTGTTGTATTCAAATATATAAATATATTATGAATATTTAAAATAAAATATATTATTACAATTAATTTCACCTGTTTCTTTTTACTTTTTAATGTGGCTACTAGAAAATTTTAAATTACATGTGTGGCTCTCCTGACATCTCTATTAGGCAGCACTGGCTCTAGATTCTTCTCTGAGGGTGGAGACTTCACCCTAGCCCAAGGGCCACACCCAGCTGCCCCTGGGACTGGTCCAGGTTGACTTCCCATTGCCTCATCCCCACCTCCCACCCCCAGCAACAGCTACTGTTCCAGAGGACCCGCACTGCTATGTGCCTAGTGGTCTTCCTGTACCTTGTTCTTTAACCCTCACAAGGTTATTAGAAGCAGCTCTCAATCCCAGCCCTGTGTTACAGGCACAGAAGCACAACAAGGCTGAGGACCTGTCCAGAGTACCTGAGTAGGGGTGTGGCAGAGCCAGGGTTTAGACCCAGATGGGAAGGGATGAATCTTCACTGTGCTGTTGCATTTTCCTCCTGACGTCTTTACCCACTTCCCTGTGAGACACAGGACATTGGGGCCATGAGCACATAGTTACAGTCCATCGCCATCCAACCCTGGGGAGTTGCCCCACCTCAAAAGTGGCAGCCAGGGCCTCAAGCTCCAAATTGTTAACTGAAAGTCGGGGGGGTTTGACCTGGAGTCATCTCTTAAACCTCATGGGCATAGAGAAAGGTGTGTGTGCACTCATGCACAAGCAAAGGAGACAGAGATATAGACAGAGTTCAAAAGAGCCAGAGGAAGAAAGGCAGGAATAGGGAGGGAGAAGAAGCTGTCTACCCTCCTGCACTAGCCACAAGTTACTCACACCCATGCAAGAGATTCTGTAAATAGTTCACTCCCACGGACAAGACAAACACTTCTCAGTATTTCCCTTTATTGCAGTTTTGCCATGGATTTAGGTCATGGAAAAATCTAGCAACCAGAAGATCAAAACTGTACTTGAACGTCTCCTTCCTCTGCATGGAGGATGGTCCCCATGCCACCCACCCATTACTGAAATGATTAATGAATTCAGGGAGGGAGGGAAGGATGGATTTAAGTACAAATTATGCCCTCCCCTCTCTGCCTTCCAGCAACTGCCTAAAGCAGCAGCCTGCGAGGGGAGAGAAGGAGGAAGATGTTGCCAAAAGCATGATTTTGCAGACAGATGCACTAATTCTCCTTTGACAAATATCTATGGTCTCAAAATGACTGTTTTTTCTTCCTTGCCTCTTGGCCCCATTTTATATATGAGCCGACTAGAAGCTATGCTTGAGTGGAGTTCAGGCCTATAACAGATCTCACCCAACGGACAAGGTCCAAGTGTTACAGATCCCCTAGGGTCTGTGTGGTCCATGACTGTGCCAGGTGACCAACCCCCTGCCTACTTCCAGCTGGTCTAGGGATGCACACACCTGCCCAAGCAGCACCAACTACAGACTCTCTCTCAGGAAGGGACCAAGACACAGGGAGACAGTCTCTGGGCTCCAGGCCTCCAAAGCACTTGTATTCAAAGCTAGTCTTGGCTCCATAGCAACCATTACTACAGGGAGGTAAAGTTTGGTTGGAGCCAAATATGAGGAAGCTGGCCAGAAAAATGGAGAAAAGAGGCCCCAGGTGAGCTGTTCCTGACATAGTAAGGAGAGTCCCCAGGCCTGGAAAGAGACCCTTGCACTCAAGTAGGATCTTACCTGGAACTCTGTCACCCGAAGAACTCCTATCCAGCTTCCCCCTCTAGAGACTTGCCTCCGTCTCTTGGCTCCTTCCTCACTTCCCAACTCCCTCCCACCAGCCAGTGGCAGGGTCTCCTACTTAGCTGATAATCATTCCTTGTGGCATTTCCACCTCCTGTTAATTAATCTAGAGCCTTCATCCCTAAGAGGTGGGGATGGCACCAACTCAGTCCACTCTTCTCAGAAGACTTTTTCTGATACCTTCAGACCCTTCCATACCCTGTAATTGTGCATGCCCCCATATTGATTGGCAGCCCCCATGCTTTTTTGCACAGTCGCTGTGTTATCCTCAACAAAACAGCTGAATACACCCAGTTCCCTGTGCTGTTTCCATCCTCACCTTGAAAACATTGACAAGCACTTATGTGGGTTCTAAGCCAGAAGCAGACAAGATAAGAGAGACTCTCTCTCCAACAGAGGGGAGGCAGGAGGGCTGTCTGACATTGTTCTAGTTTCCAGAAAACCTCACTGGTCTCCTTGAGTCCTGATAATAAACTTCTCTATCTTTCAACTCAAGCTGATCCATCCTAATGAAAATATTCCACTAAAAAAGAGAAGATCTCTCTCTTCCCCTTCCCAGATCACTGACTAGCACCCTACACAACCCATAGTTGTTGCCCATCTCTTTTCCCTTTGTCCCAAGTGCAGCGGAACCCTTCCCCAGGCCTCATCCCTGCCCTTGGAAGTCCAATATTCTGCCCTTGGAATTCATGCCCTCTTGTGTCTTGGTTTGCAGATTTCAAAAGCTGGGACATGGATCACCAATAGTGAAGACTGAGCCAGTTTAAACAATGACCAAGCAAGAGAGCCCCGTGGGGCCATTTGGCATCACCCTCTAGAGGATTTGGCATGAGCTCCCAAAGAGCATAACAGACAGCATTTCAATGCGACACTCTGCATAAAAATGACTTTTAAAGGGTTTATCCTTCAGATAAACAGAAGGCCAAGACCACAGCTCCTGGACAGAAGTTGTGCTATGATTTGGAGTCAGGGTGGGTTCCTAGAGATGGAGCTAGTAAGACCTGTAGAGACCCCAGTTGTGAAAGACAGGTGGGGTCAGTTTGCTAAATGTCTGCTAGGCCCATGGTACCCAAACATTTCCTGACTACAGGTGTGTGACACTCCTGGAGAAGTCTGGATGATCAGAGACAGAGGGCAAGCTGAGAAGCCAACGAGGCCAGATCATGGCCCCTAGGTGATCACAGTCAACAGACATTTCCACCATACTGTGGAGGCTGCATTTGCCCATGCAAAAAATCAGAATAACTTGTGATGGATAAACCATTTGGAAGACCTAACATAATCAAATCATGTAGTTTTTTGGTCGTCTCAGAGTGCTGAAGACCTTTCTAACTATGATCCAAACCCAAAAGCCATAAATGAATAAAAACTTTAAATACAATTTTCTGCATGAAAAAGAAGACCATAAAGTATAAGACAAAGGACAAGATGAAAAAATTATAACTCATTGAACAAAGGGATAGTTTCCATTTCTTGGAATTTCTGCTCTGGAATGACTGCACATGTGGAAAATGGCCAATGCCAAGGATATGCACTGAAGCATCTCTTTTTAATTACAAAATATTGAGAAGAACATAAATTTCCATTTTTCAGAGACCAACTACATCAGTTTTGGTGTATCCAGAAAACCTCAGTAAAGATAATGAGGCAGCTCAATATGGAATGATAGAGAAAAACAGTAAAATGCAGAGTGGTTCATAGAGTATGCGACAATCTGTTCTTTGTTTTTAAGATTATATGCATATATAGTGTGTGCACTGAAATCTCTGGAAGATAGATAAGAAACTGGTAAAAATAAATGGCTAATTTTGGAGATAGGAGCAAGTTGGCTGAGCAGAATGGAATAGTAGGGAAGTAGGGATTTTACACTTCTGACTCTTGTATATTCTGGGCATGTATTTTTGATGAAAAATTTTTTATTCTACCTTAAAATTTTTATTTTATTTTGCAAAGAAAATAATTTAGTGTAATAACATATTGCAATACTAGCAGAACCCTTTGGGTATGGATTCATTTCTTGACATTTTTCTGAAAAAAAAAAAAATTACCTCACATCATGTAAATGATTTGGGGTACTTTAGAGGACACAAGCCCTGCCAGTGTGCTCTGAATGCATAAATGCTTGCTTTAGTGGGAAGGTGGGGGGGCTGTGTGTGTGTGTGGATATTTTAAAGGTTTTAACTGGGAAGTTGAAATATGCGGCACACTACACTTGCCCCTGTGTTCGCAGGGCAGGCAGTGCTAATGGAGCACTGAGCTTTCCTGCTGAGCCCAGAGATGCGGTCTAAAAGCCGATCCCAACAAAATCAGAAATGCTACCCATCCATGTAGACTGATGTTCTGGCTGAAATCAAATCCCATCCCTGGGTAGGAAAGCCACATGGCAAAGCCCAGAAATCTGGTAGCAGGGTCTCTACTCACATGGTCCCTCAGCTGCTCCACTTGGTCCTAGGTAGAAAGTTTACATCACCAGCCTCCCAATGCCACCAGCCCCTGCCAATACCCAGCAGGAAGGCAAGGAGGCAGCCAACTTCCCAAGGCCCATCTTCTGAAAATGTTATCTGGGCCCTACCTGATACGCCCAGATCAGAGAGTCATTCTGAGAAAATGCCAGTTAACCTTCAGTAAGGAACTCAGCTCCCTCGTTTCCCCCAACTTAGAAAATTCCGTGTAAATGTCAGATTAAGCTCTTCAGTCCTCTGCTTTTAAAATGAGAGATAAAATTTAGCTCCCTATTCCCAGATGTTAAAATCTCTGCTTCTCCCCAGGGCAAAGAAATCAATGTGAGTAAGCTCTGTATTTTTTTTTTCCCTTGGAACACGACCACTTCCAGCAATTTATTTGACTGACTATGCCTTCTATTACCATGTAAATTGTTTCAGACTGCAGGAAAAAAAAAAGTATTAATCTCCTCTCAGTAAGTCATAAAATAAAGAAATCAATTTCAAGGTCAATTTAGCCCAAATAACACCTGCTGCCCTTTTTTGTAACATGCAGACTTTTCTGAAACACTATGCTGTTGTCTAAGGCATCAATATGCAGCTACGGAAAACTGAGTTTCACATCAGTCAGGGCAACACCAGGGGAGACTCTGGCCTTGTGGCCTAATGGCACAGAGTATGGATTTGGAAAGGACAGGGTTAACAGGTTCAACAAAATGACCTTCTGCAGGCCAAGGCAGAAAGTATAAAGAGAGCCATAGTAGGTGCCAGGTACAGTTCAGTTCAAGGCAGGAGTTTGGCTGATTTGCTGTATGACTTTGGGAAAGTTACTTAACCTCCCTGAGCCTCAGAGATGGCGTTTGTAAAATAAGTAAAATGAGGAAGGCTGATCTTACAGGACTCTCTGATCCAGTCTATTGTGGACTTTGTCAAAGTTGAGACACCCCGGCCTAAGTGGCCAAGTTGATGCATCTACTCTTTATCAAGAGACAGGCTAGGGGCACCTGGGGGCTCAGTCAGTTGAGCTGCCAACTTTGGCTCAGGTCATGATGTCATGGCTAGAAGGCTCATGAGTTTGAGCCCTGCATCGTGGTCTGTGCTGACAGCTCAGAGCCTGGAGCCTGCTTTAGATGCTGTGTCTCCCTCTCTCTGCCCCTCCCCTGCTCACACTCAGTCTCTCTCTGTCTCTCAAAAATAAATAAACATTAAAAGAGTGGGGGGGGGGGGAACAGGCTAGTGTGACAGTTAAGAAAACAGGCTCTGGAGTCTGACTATCCATTTCTAAATCATCTTTCTTCCACTTGTGAGCCACATGACTTTGGATAAGATACTTCATTTCTAGTCTCAGTATTGCTTTATCTAGAAGATGGAAGTAATGATGTCTCCTGTTTCTAGAAAGAGAGAACTACCATATTCAACTAAGGGACAAGTAAACTGGTCTCAGGGAGGTTAAAAGGCTTGCCCAAGACTTAAAAGAGAAGGCAGTTCCAGGTCTGAACCCTGTGCCGTCCCCTAGACCACACTGCTTCCCGATTTCTCCGGCCCCATCGCGGAGAAGGCGTCACACAAACAACCCCCAGAGCCTCAGGCAGGAGGCTGTGGCACACATGAGACTTTCTCTCACAAACCAACCCTGTGAGTGAACGAGGCACTTCCACTGCATGTTCCCATTCCCCCCACTGTCCTCTCTCCACTTCTGCAAGAGCCAACCTGTATTCCTACCTGTCCATCCAATCTGCTTCCAAGCTGTACTGTCCTACCAGTGAGATGCATCCCCAGTACCCATGCCTGAACTCAGATACTTTCTCTGCCATGAGTTCCACCAAGGACTCCCTGACCCCATTCTCTCCCCCTCTCCCTCCTCTATTCTGTACCACTGGAATTATCTTCAAGTATAAATCGGCTCATGTCATTCTCACTTAAACACACTTCCAGCCTCCCATGTTAATGAACACGGCACAGTGTGGCCCAACGTTTACATGAGGATGCATCGAGGACTATGGTCCTTAGACAAGCCACTCGGTCATGGAGACACTAAGCAGACCACATCTGGCAATGCTAACCCTGATGCTGCTACAGACCTGGACCTCCTAAAATATGCCAGAAAAGCAAAGCCACAGTTAATTGAGCATTTACTATATGCTTCAAAGTAGGATCACACAGCTAGTTAAGTGGCAGAAGCTGGAAAGGGCTTAGGCCCTGGGCCATAGTTACCAATCACTTTTTAACAGTTTTATTGTGATAAAACTCACATAACATACAGTTCATTTAAAGTGTACAATTCAGTGGTTTTTAGTGTATTCACAGATACGTGCAACTGTCACCAGAGTCATTTTGAGAATATTTCATCACCTAAAAAAAATCCCATTTAGTCATCACCCTCTACACCTACATACCCCACTCTACCCCAAGATGACCATTCATTTACTGTCTCTATCAATTTGCCTATTCTGGACATTTCGTATAAACGTACTCATACAAGATGGAGTCTTTTTTTTTTTTTAATGTTTCTATTTATTTCTGAGAGAGAGACAGTGTGAGCAGAGGAGGGTCAGAGACAGAGGGAGACACAGAATCAGAAGCAGGCTCCAGGCTCTGAGCTGTCAGCACAGAGCCCAACACGGGGCTTGAACCCATGAACCGTGAGATCATGACCTGAGCCAAAGTCGGATGCTTAACCGCCTGAGCCACCCAGGAGCCCCCAAGATGCAGCCTTTTTTTGACTGGCATAATGTCATCAAGGTTGATCCAAATTGTAGCACATATCAGAACTTTGTTCCTTTTTATGGCTGAAAAATACTACATTGTATGGCTAACCCACATTTTGTTTATCCACTAATCTGATGATGGAGATTTGGGTTGTTTCTGCCTTTGGCTGTTATGAATAATGCTGTTACAAACACTTGTGTATGCATTTTTGTGTGAACATATGTTTTCCATTCTCTTGAGTATACACATAGGAGTATATAGGAATAGAGGAATTGTTGGCCCTATGGTAACTCTATGTTTAATTGTTAAGGAAACACCACTGTTGTCCACAGGGTCTGCACCATTTTACATTCCTACCAGCAGTGTGTGAGGGTCCCAATTTTCCCATAGTCTCATCAAAACTTGCCATTACCTGTGTTTTTTATTCTAGCCACCCTAGTGGGTGTAAAGTGGAATTGGACTGTGGTTTTGAATTGCACTTCCATAACTAATAATGTCTAGCATCTTTTCATGTGCTTGTGGGTCATGTGTATATCTTCTCTGGAGAATTGTCTTTTCAGATCCTTTACCCATTTTTTAACTGGGCTGTCTTTTAATAATTGAGCTGCAAGAGTTCTTTATATATTGTAGGTGCTAGTGCCTGATTGGACATATCATTTGCAAATATTTTCTCCCATTCTTCAGGATGTGCGGTCACTTATACTGAAGTGGCTTGGTAATGTCAGTTACAAATAAGCAAACCGTGGGGCATGTCACACATCCTTTCAGTTTTCTCTCCCAGCTCCTGTGGGGGGCTAAGACTGGGACACATGTTTTGAGGGCCTCTATTTAACCCAGTCAACACACAAACAGAAAATGTCAAGACTCGACATCACACAATTAAAGCAGACTCTCTGGAGGTGAAGCAACAGCTATGATCATTCTTAAATCCCCCCAGGTGATGACAATGTATAGGTAGGCTGTGAACCACTGGCCTAGGCCCTGAGTAAACGCTTAGTCCTGGAGGGGGCTGTCTTTGGAGTCAAGGTCAGCACACCGGGCAGCAGGACATCTGCAAGTAGTAATGCCAGATTCCCTGCCATGAGATCCTGTCGTTCTCATTTGCCATGGCAGTTCCTATACCTCTAAATGCTCTCTCCAAAGAAAAGCAGGTGAATCAAGGCCTAAGATATTCAAAAAGAAAATAGCTAAGTGCATGGATCTGGGGCAATGTCTGTAAACTTTAAAAACCCCAAAGAGGGCCATAAAAGTAGAAACAATCCCAATGTCCATCAAGAGATGAACTGATAGACAAAATGTGGTTTATCCATGCGGTAGAAAAGGATTCAGCCATCAAAAGGAATGAGGTTCTGATTCATGCTGCAATGCAGACGAACCTTGAAAACAAAGTAAGTGAAACAAGCCAGATAAAAATGGCCTCATATTGTGCTATCCCACTGGCATGAAGTCCGTATAGACAGAAAAGTAAACTAATGGTTTCAAGGGGCTAGGAAGGGGAGAGAAGAGGGAGTAATGCTTTGTGGAACAGGGTTTTGTCTGGGAAGATGAATGTGTTTTGGAACTAGACAGAGATGACAGTTATACGATACTGTGAATGTACTAGATGCCACTCAATGGTTCACTTCAAAATGGTTAACTTTATGTTAATTTTACCCCAATTTTTTTAAAAGGCCAAATAAATCCCAACCAACCCAACCCTCGATACCTTTATCCCTTTTTTGGTGACTTGACCCTCTCGTTTCAAACAAAAATAAATATATGAAACCACAGACTTCGACCCTACGTCTGTATAATCAAGAGAAGT
Organism: Hyaena hyaena; assembly: GCF_003009895.1. Classification (NCBI taxonomy): domain Eukaryota; kingdom Metazoa; phylum Chordata; class Mammalia; order Carnivora; family Hyaenidae; genus Hyaena; species Hyaena hyaena. The sequence continues at coordinate 1,127,031 of NW_024080787.1, forward strand.
TGCCTCCTCTATTCATCTCAAAAGCCATTAAAATTAATAGAGTCTGTATCAAGAATGTCTAATAGAGTTACCAACTCACTGAATCAAGAAACAAGCATGAACTGTGGTCCCCCATCCCCAACACCATGAGAATTTCATCCTCACATCATGAGTGAGGTGCAGTTAACTGTGAACTCCCAGCCCACCCATGGAGCACAGATGGCATGTGATCCCTGAGGGTAACTGCCACTCAGTAGAGGGCAGCCCACCTAGCCTTGGTGCCATGTGAGGAGATGTTTTTGAAAACAGAAGCTGGAGAGGGATGGTAAAAAACCACTCTGGGAGAGAAAGCACTGGATCGCTGTGCCCTTGCGAGGAAACTTAAAGCACAAAAAATGTCCGTTTGCACATAGGCAACACCATCTGAGAGAGATGCAATGAGACAAGGGAAGGCAGGACATACAGAAGTCTCTGCAAAAATGCTAGGAGACGTGGCACGGAGATAAAGGAGGGCATTAGTGATGCACGATGAAACTTGGACATTTTTCTGGCTCGAGATGCTGAACACAGCACTCAAGTTTTTCCAAGGACGAGAACAGCATGGGGCTGGTGAAGGAGACATGGGTTATTACAGGAGCTTTTGCAAGATGAAGTCGGGGAGAATGGCAAAACAAGTGAAGTGTTAAATAAATACTTCCTGAATGGAATCACGAGGGAGAACACTAAAATTAGGATGTCTGACAAGGGCTTTTTATCCAATCTGCTCAGGATTTCTTCAGGGTTCCTGAGAGAGAAGTTGTCAGTGACCCGCGTGACACCATGGACCATTTATGCAAAAATGAGATAGTTGAAGCACGGAGCACTGGGCAGGCTGATTAGAGGGATGTGGACGGAACTCAATGGAACCAGAAATGCCTACGGCAGCCCTCAGACAGTCCTGGAGACAAGTATTTGTGGGGAACAAGGGAACCAGCCAGAGAATCACTACACTACACAGCCTAAGAGCATGGGTTCTAGATTCAGGCAGGCCAGCACTGGGGACCCTGCTCTACCTTTTAGTAAATATATTGACCTTGAACAACTCACTCTGCCTCCCTGAGCCTTGGCTTTCCCATCTGTAGGATGGGGATAACAGCTTTACCACAGGAGGACGGTAAATGAGATAACCATAAAATCTAGTGAATTGTTAACTGTTATCATCCCATTTCACAGAAAAGAAACTGAGTCCAAAGTGGTTCAACAGCATTCATGGAGGTCCCTAACCTATGTATTGGCTTTTACTGTGTATGTGGCAGTCTGTGGCAAGAATGGTGTGTGAAACATGTCATTTGATCTCTATGACAACCTAAGCGGCTCAGGAGACAGACTGAACCTCTCTTTAGCTGTGTGACCTGGCATATGTCATATAATCTCTCTATGCCTCAGTTTCTTCTCATAAAATAGGGGTAATAACTGCACCTTTTCCACAAGGCTGCCATGAATGTAAATGAGTTACTGTGTGTAAAGGTCTGCCTGGCACGTGCCAATAAATCTGACATATTATCAATGATATTAGCTCATCTTACAAATGAGGCCCAGAGAGGGTAAGCAAATTGCCCAAGGACACGTAGCTGATGAGGGAAGAGTCTGTGCGCCTAGAGTCTAGAGTCCCTGCTCTTCATTCTGAGTCACTCAATAGCCCCACCCCTCCCAGGACATTCCCAGATCCATCTGAGACACAACACAGTGTAGAGGTTAAGACGATTTGCTCTGTACTCAGATCAGCCTGGCTTCAAATGTAAGCTCGGCTCTCGACATGGCACGTGACTGTGGCAGGTTCTTTCACCTCTCTGCTTCCGTGTCCTCATCTTCAAGGGGTGGTGGTGGGGACAATAGCACATCACGCCCTCCATTTGTGGCAAGTGTCAATGTTTCCTGCTGGCCCTCTGCAGAAGGTGAGACACTGACTTGGCGAAGCTGTGTCATGGCCTCCTTGCTCAGCTGCTCAAATGCATCATTCTAGATGTCCTTCCTGAGATGCCCTTTCTCATCAGCTCGCCTCTATCCTGTGCCCCATGTCCTGTCTGTCCCTGTGGCCTGCCAAAAGGAACAACTTCATGGGAATGTGGTCTGATACTCTGGGGACCTGGGGGGAAGCCAAGTCCCCAGGATTAGGGCTCCCCAGAGACTGCCTCCCTGCAGGAGAAGGAACCGTCAGCTCTTTTAACAGGGAAATAATTGCAAGTTTGAATGTGGATTCAGTGCTGAACAACTGCAATTAGAAGCCGCCTTCTGTTCGGAACAACTGCTGCTTAAATGTAATCCCCGTGTCGTGCATAAACCCCAAATGAGTTTCTCAGCTTTGCTTTCAACTACACTGACTGCAGTAGAATGCCCTCGGTTCCATTCCTAAAGCATACATTGCTTCCTAGCTTTCAGTGGCTTCTCTATGCTCCTAAGTAGTCCAAACGCCTTGCCTGAGCCATCAAGCCCTTGCATGTGGTCTCCGCCCCCCTGCTCACTCTTCCTCCTCACCTCACCCTCTCATATTCTGAGCCCCAGTTGCACCTGCTGTTGCCTCAACACGGGAAGGTCTTTAGTTCCCTTCTGCTTTTGGGACTCCTACATATGGAAATAATAACAGCACCTTTTCTACAGGGCTGCCGTGAGGGTAAATGAGTTACTGTGTGTAAAGGTCTGAGAATAGAGCCTGGCATGTGCCAGTAAATGTGACAATGATATTATCAATGATATTAGGTCATCTTACAAATGAGGCCCTTTAGGTCTGCAATCCAAACCTCCTCCAGGAAGCCTTCTGGGATGTACTACCCTAAGTAAGGAATCCCTGTGACATACCCTTACAGCATTATGTACACCGTGGCACTTCCTGAAGCTTGTGAGTGTTCAGTTGCATTAGTTATTGGCACTATTTGCACAGTTATTAATAAGATGATGGTCACCCCCACAGAACTGTGACCCATCCGTGTTCCTTGGGTGCTTTGTTCTACCCTCAGCAGAGCCCCCACTGGCACACAGCAGGCACTCGACACACCTGTGTGGAATGAACAAGTGTTTAATCATGCAAGCGGATGATTCTTTCTAATGAGTACAAACTACTTGAGGTAGGGCCCATGTCTTGGCCGTATCTCCATTCCTCACAAAACCTAGCACAGTCCCTGCCACATAGGAGGTACCCAGTCTGAATCACCATTTGTAATCAGACTCATGCGTTAGTCCCTGTTTTCATTTTTGTCAGGAGAGTGCCAATACAAGTCCGTGGGAGCCCTTCCCCATCCTCCTCTGGATCCAGTCAAATGAAATCTCTGAGGGTTGTTAGCATGGCAATTTGACCTTACCTAGGAAAACAGGTGACAGGAAGGAAGGAAGGAAGAAAGAAAGGGAGGGAGGAAGGAAGGAAAGAAGGAAGGAAGGAGAAAAAAACCCATCCCAGCACTGCCCATGCTGATATTCCCTGAATCATCACAGTCTGCAGACCTCCTCAGAGGAGGAGCTGAGATAAAGGGAAATGCCCCTTGCTTGGCTGGTCCCAGGACACCTCTGGTCTGTTCTCACCCCTGCTAGTCTGGGAAGTGACAGGGAAGGACTTGCCTCCATGTATACTGTTCCAGGATCTGCCCTTTGAGGAATGGGATCATTAAGATGGGTTATGACATAAATGTAACAGCATCTGCTCAATAGCTTCCTGCCTCTGGGCTGCCCTTGGCTGGAATCCCACCAATTTACCCTTAATTAAACCAGAGTGTAGTTGTCCCCCAACCTATTGGCCAGCAGTGGGATCAGGAGGCACCGCCCCAAGAGCAAAGCCAGGGCAGCATCAGACACCATGGAATGTAACGCTTCCACCTGCTCCCCAAAGACAGCGCACGTGAGGGGCTCAAGAACCACATAAAGCAGATGTTTGGAAGCCAATAGCCTCCTGAAGAGAATAACGAGTACCGAAGCAGGACCAGCTGGAGGCGGCAAGCCAGCCAAGCAGCCCTGGCCTTGGTCTAACGCCCACCATGCTGGCAGCCTGGCATCGGGCATGATTAAGTGGGGGAGTCTAAACCACCACGGGGAGAAGGAGCCACTTGTCTCAGTCCTTGAGAAGATCTGCAAGCTCAGTGGGTACTTATCCCAAGGAAACAGTGCCAGGCAAAGCTGAGACCCACGCAGCTGGGGATGTTTTCCCACAAGCTCCATTACCAATCAGTCCCTGCAGCTGCTCCCAGATCAGAGTGGAATCCAATCAGCTAGTGCTCATGGGAACCCAGAAAAGCAAGCCCACATTCCCTGCCTCTCTGGGCTCATCCTTCGCCAACCTGAGCATTGTTGGGGTTCCGTCATGCAACCGTGCTGTGCTAGACCCAGAAACACTGCTGTGAAAGAAGGAAGCACGGTCTCTGCCCTCTCAGGGCTAGGAGTCTGTTGTGGCAGATACTAAGGAGATAATTATGGAATTAATTGGGTAGTTCTAGGTGTGATAGGTGCTGTGAAAGGAAAAGTAGAGTGTGGTGCATCAATATCCAAAGGACGCTCAGAGGTGGTAAAGGAAGTGGGGCTAGAAGCAATCCTCACAGAGAGGGGCAACTCAGGCGAGGGTCCTGATCTGGCACTTACGTGCGTGTATGGAAGCAGGAGGGAGAAACAGGACATGGGACCAGGGTCTTAGAGGCCATGGTAAAAACTCTGACCATTCTTGGAGAGCAGCAGGGTGTCGGAACAAGGTCAGATGTGTGTTTTGAAAACCCACTCTGGACTTTAGGGGTTCAGGAGTGGATGGGTGAACACAGTAGGAGGCTGCAAGGGGATTCCAGGAATCCAGATGCTATGGAAGAAAGAGGAGACATGGAGGTCAAGGTGTTGAGGGAGTTATTTCCTAGACAGGAGAATTCAAAGGTATGGGGAATGAGGGAGGAGAGGAAGGATGACTCCCACCTTTGGAGGAGCACCTGGGCTGCTCCCTGAGCTGGGGGACCTCCATCGAAGTGCAGGTCGGGGGAGAAGACGGAGGGTTCTGTGTTGACCTTGTTGGAGAATTAGAGGTGTGTGTGCTCCATGCACTTGAACCTCTGGGGCTGAGGAGGTGGAAACAACCTGGCACTGTGGAGTTTCATCTCCATTTAACCTCCATTTTCTACATGGCTCATTATTGGTGCTTCACAGAGGGGTTCCTGAGGATTCGTTTAATATCTGCTGAGAACCGTGAAGGCCTCAGAACTAACAGCTGTCAGAACTAAATTAATAAAACAACAAGGCAGCCTTTTCTTTCTTTCCTCTTTTTTTTTCCCCTATGCCCAGAATCACTGTGCGGGAATATTTGCAGAAAGCACCTGATCTCCCAGTGGCTTTTCATGTTTTAAAATTGACAATTCTTTCATTCCAGTCAATAAACTTCTAAATGTCAGACCATGGATGGGGTTTTCCTGGCGGGGTTTGGGGTCCAAGGTCCTTTATGAGATGCAAGAGGGATGAGGGAACTGAAACAGATCTCCCTCTCTCTCCCACCCTCTGTTATACATGGTTATACGTGTGTGTGTGTGTGTGTGCATACAAACACACACACACACACACACACACACACACAGTCCAGCAAGGGAAATTTGGTTACCAGAAAGAACAGAGGCCAACATGCCTTCTGATAAAATGAGGGCAAGGAAAAGTCCAAGTCATCCATCAGAAATTTCAAAACCCAAAACCTCTTGGCTTGCATATAACTTAGATTCATCTGATGGCAAAAACTCCCCTGACCTAAGAGAAGATTCTCTCTATTAGGTTGAACCAAAAGAACCCTCCAATATTTGACAGTACAGAACAGCCATTCATCAGTCTAATGATATTTATTTATCCCGCTTAGTAAGGATATTGGCTTTCTTGCAAAAATATTAATGTGTTTGATTATGGAGTGTTGCCCCAGGTCCCACTGGAGGTGTGATGTAATAGATCGCATGGACAACTGATAGCCTTCCTAAAGTCTGAGAAATGATGAGTTAGAAACCACACCTGGCCCCAGGGGACTGCAAACCTGTAGTAATAAAACAGTCATTAAAACCATTTATGGGGCACCTTCCATGTTCAAGGCATGGCACATCAGATGATCCATTTGGAAGTGAGTATGCTCAAAGGGCTTGTGAGGGCTAATTATATGGATAGATATAAGGCACCATTTTTCTCATTAAAATTCTAGCTAGTGAAACTTCTCACTGTTGTAACCTAACAACATTGGGGGTGACCCATCTCCCGAATAGGTTCATGCCTCCTTGCACCCCCAATCTGAAGGAAAACCGGGATTTAGCTGCAAAGGGTGGAAGCTGTTAGTTACAGCGCCAATCAGCCTGATAGGATGCTCATTACATCCCAAGTCTGCTTGTTCTCAGATCCTCACGAAATAATTACACTGCTCTTTTCTCTTGGAAAACAGTTTGCGTTAACTTGGGGAAATGTGTGATTTGATAAAGACATCCCACACGAGACTCCTAGGGGTGTTCAATTAAGAGATAAACCAACTTGGAAAATGTCCTGACAGTGTCTTCTGTCAGACAAGCTGGAGGTGGGGGGCAGGGGAGTGGGGAGGAAGGAGAGCACCGCTGGGAGGGCAAGAGCCTCAGCAAAGGGCTCTAAACCACAGAAATGGCTCCCAATGGATATCCGTGGCTTAACTCCTCTTTAATCTTGGCCCAAGTGGTATAATAAGCCATTCTTAGAACTTAATAACTCCTCAGCATCCAATCAATAATGGCTCTGAAAAGTCTCTTCCCTGGATTTATTTAGTTCTATAACACTCAGACACTTCAGCTTCTTATTCCCCATGAAATCTGCAACTGCACCTCATCTCCTTTAAGCACTGGGCAGCTTGCTGACATATCCAACCCAGAAGGTGCACCTTTAAGAAATAGACTCTGATAGGAACTCTCCATGATGGAGAATCAGGAAGTACTAAAGAGATAAATGAGTTAGCATGTGTGCAGTATCTCCAAAACCAACATAAAACTGACTTTGGCACTTCTCCTACCTCCTGTTAATGAAAATATCATTGGGATCTTTGGGAGAAAGAGGCCAGGATGCACATCTTTGTAAGATTCATCTGGGAAATTAACACTATCCAGTTAAGCAGCTTAAAGTACTGAAAAATTAACCAAAAAAAAATTTTTTTTAGTTCCTCCCTTGAAAAGATGGATGGAGGCTATTCACTTTAATTTTTTAACTACTTTTCTTGGTGGATGTGGACTCTGGAATCAACAGAAAGACCAGCAGTGGGAGAGAAAAGGGAAAAGGTAAAAGTCCATCAAAAGAAGAAATTGCTTCAAAGCCCCCACACCCAAGTGGTCCCAGCCCATAGGAGCAGATGGTCTCACTTCAAAGTGCAACACTGGTGATCCATTCGCTGCAAACTTCATATAATGGCAGCTTTTGATGCTATTATTTAAAATGAGGGAAGACTAGGCATCCGGGCATTCTCTGGGCTGTCATTCCAGCTCAGGCAGAGGTTACATCCCCTATGAAATAGAGACAACATTATCTCTTCCTCCTACTTTGACAGGGAGGTGGTTGGCCCAATTAGATCAATCAAGGTGAAGTTATTACTTACTGGTTAGGTCTACACAGTGTAGCATTACTGACTTGTCCATGTACATCTGGAAACTTTATCTCTGAGCTAGGTAGCTCCAAACCTAATTGATGTGGGATTTGTGTTTCATTCCCATGAGGTAGGAAGAGAGTTGCCAGGGAAAGTGGTACCAAATTTGCCATCTCCCAGAGAGACCTGACAGCTTCAGACAAGGAGGTTCACTTTTTTGAGCTTCAGGTGTATCATCCATAAAAAGAGCTAAGTTGTGCCTGCCTGACATGGAGCTGTTGGGATGATCATCTGACAGCACATGAAAGAAAAGTTAACTCAATATATGGTAGCTGTGTTGTTCTTAATGATGTCAATGAGGATGATGCTGATGATGACCTTGATGGTTTACATTTCCTTCATTTCACCCTGTTCTTCAGTATGTGATTTCTCAGAATTAAAATTAAGACTATTCAGAGAGAAATTTAGGATGTTTTCAGAGTAAAAGAAGTCTCACAACTGTGATAAAAGATGTCCCCTTCTCAAAGCAAATATGCTTCCGTGGTAATAAAACCATCCTGACGCAAAATCCCTCCACACAGGTCGTTGTACCACAAGGTGAATGACCCTTATTATCACAAAGTTGTTAAAGTATACATTTGTTATCTGGTTAGTCGGGGGGAAAGGGCCAAAATCCATTTAGCACAGTATTTATCAAGCAGCAGGATATGAAGGGCCAGGCTCATGGCACAGTGGTTGGGCTGCCACCATCGCTACAGCTCACTTCTGGCTTTGTGAAGGTTCCCCTTCTGGAGCCAACACTTTCTTGCAAAATGGAAAAATGAAATAGTGACTTCTAAGAGTTTGCTGCAAGCCCCCAATTTCCCTAAAACAGAGCTCCCAGAGCCGCTGGGACGGAAATGGGGAGCAGTTAGGGACCTGTAGACACTCAATGCGAACCATATACCAATTTTTCTTACATTAAAAAACAAAAGCAACTATAGAGACGTGGCAGGACAGACTCATGGGGGCGTGAAAATCCTCCACGGAGCACCGGAAGGTTGGAGATTCTGATGCAACACGATCAGATCTCATGTTTCTCAGGCAAGGGCAATTAGCAGTGTTATTGTTGGGTCAAATAGGACAAAATTACTTGGCTTTCTTGAGGCTTAGTTTCCTCACCTGGGAAAAAAACGATGAAATAAAGGATCTCCATGTCCTCAGGTCCCTTGTCGATGCAAAATTCTAGGATTCTAAGATTACAAATCTGCCTGTTGAAATTACTGAACCTTCCCCCACTAAAACCTGAAGATTTCATCAGAAGAATGTCATCAGAGGGCAAAATGAAGGAGATGAGAGATAGACCCAATGTGGTATAGGGCAGGCCTATTTCAGAGAGAGAGGAGCCTTAGGGGGTACCTGGCAGGGGAGAGTGGAGGTAAACACAGGGGTTAAGATTTGGGCCCAGGGAGAAACCCAGACAGAAGAAAAAGAGCTTCATTCCTGGAGTATCCCCTGGAATTGACACTAAAATGCAGTTTTCCAGGCCCCACCCCTATTCATTCAGATTCAATATATTTGGGTGGGGCTCAGGAATCATTTAATGAGTACCAAAAGTGTGCCTACAGGGGAGGAGGTAGCTCAGTTCAACAAGGAACCACTTTTATGGCTACCACCACTGCACCCAAGGCTGGGGATAGGGCATTTCCAACAGCTACCCCTCGCCCCTGGGAGGCTCTGACTCTCCCTTTCTTTATTGTCTACTCCAAATTGCTAAAAGTTATCCCTGATGCCTCTCTTCCTCTCTCATAACATTGCCAAGCCATCAGCAAATCCTAAGCATCCAGCTTGACCTTCTAAGACATAACCAGAACCCCCCACTTCTTGCAATCTCCATCTCCACCACCAAGGTCTGAACCATTATCATTACAACGGCCTTCTCAATATCCTCCCTGAGCCTGCCCTTGCACATATGGTTGGGGCATCCTTCATGAAAACAAGTCAGGTCATACCACTCTTCTACTTAAAGGCTCTAACATGTCCCCTCTCCCTCAGAGGAGGAGCCTCACAGCCTACCTGGCCCTAGCTCCCACCATTGTTATCTACCTGACCATATCCTCTCCTCCCTCAAGTGCCCTTTTCCTCTTTCTCATTCTTTGAGAAATAAAAGAGATAATTCATTTTCAGTAACACCAAATAAAAGCTGTGCTATCTAGTTAATAGATTTAAAACCTATTGGAAATATATACAAAGAACCCCACTCCCCACAATGGAGTCTCAAGCCCTTACACACTTTACTTCCTGGTTCTTCTTCCCCTCTCCATTTTGTGGGCTTATTTTTGCAGGCTTTGCAATGAACATCTACCAAAGAACAAAGGGAGGAGGGACTGAAAGTCTTTCCATTACCTTAGAGAATGTACACCTGTTCCAATCAGACTACTTTTTTTGCCTTAGGTGGGCACAGGCGATATCTGAGGAAGGCTGCAGTATTCAGCCAGTGAGGAACCAGGGGAAGGACTTGCATGTTAGAAAATAAACTGTCTGCTCTAACTACCCTAAGAGTACCTGACCGCCCAACACCGCCTCTTACAAGAACTTGATTAAAGCCTCACTTCACTGTGCTCTGAATCTCTATGTCCCTCCTTTGGTTGGGTCAACGGGCTTATTTCTCACAATTCCATTTCAAACACATTCTTCTGTACTTCCTGCTGCTTCTGCCCAACATCTTTGGCCCCAGAGGTCCACAGGGCTCACTCCCTCACCTCTTTTTGTATTGGCTCAGATATCACCTCAGGGAGGCTTTGCTTGACCACCTTTCATGAAACAGTCAACCACGTTCCCCAGGCACCCCATCTCTCCCCTGGGTAGTTGTCTTATAGACTATCATCTGCTTTACAGAGTATCATGTCCCTCCCCATAGAAGAATGAATCTCAAAGATGGGTGGTTTGCTTGCCCCCCCCCAAGGGACCCTTTGACAACACCTGGGGAGATTGTAGTGGTTACAACTGAGGCAGGGGTGCTACTGGCATCTAGTGGCTAGAATGCCCATCATCAATATCCATCAACATACAGAACCACCTCCTATAACACAAAACCATGGCCCAAAATATTAAAAGTGCCAAGAGTGAGAAATCCTGCCATAGAATGTAAGGTCCATGAGATCACAGATTTTTTTGTCTCTCACATTCACTGTTGTGTTCCCACTGCTTCAAAGAGCACTGAGAACACAATATCTACTCAATAAATTTTATAGAAAGATGTGAATGAATAACTGGGTGCTCCTCATAAACCTGAGGAGCTTCTGAGCCACCATGTTCATGTGTCCCTCACCTGATACAAGATGGACTTGATAAAAGATTCCTAGGTCTCCATGGAATCTCCTGGATTAAGCCATACCATCCCTACTCAATCACTGATTTATTTTAAGTTTACTAATTGTTTTTTTTTAAATTTTTTTTAATGTTTTATTTATTTCTAGGAGAGAGACAGCGTGAGCAGGGGAGGGTCAGAGAGAGAGGGAGTCACAGACTGAAACAGGCTCCAGGCTCTGAGCTGGCAGTCAGCACAGAGCCCGACGCGGGGCTCGAACCCACGAACCGTGAGATCATGACCTAAGCGAAAGTTGGACGCTCAACCAACTAAGCCACCCAGGCGCCCCTAAGTTTATTAATTTTGAATGAAAGTGAGTACTAGTGGAGAAGGGGTATAGAAAGAGAGGAAGAGAGAATCCCAAGCAGGCCCTGCACTGTCAGTGCAGAGCCTGAAGTGGGGCTTGACTCAGGGTTCAAACCCAGGAACCAGAGGATCATGACCTGAGCCAAAACCAAGAGTCAGACACTCAAATGACTGAGCCACCCAGATGCCCCTGACCAACCAATCAATGATTTAAGTAATCATACAGAAAAGAGCACAAAGCCTCAGGCTGCACCATGAGACAGTCACATGTTTTGCTTTGTAATATTTCTATTACAAAGAAGACAGGGTCCATTGCCTTAGTTGTAAAAGTTGAAGGTGAGGCACCTCACCCCTGGGCCAAAAGGAATAAACTCTCTGCTAGTTGATATCTAATGAATAGAGTTCTGAAATCACTGACCTATTTTTTTTAAAGATCTCCAAGATATTTCATAAGGATAATATATGAAGCACTTTTAATTTCCTACAGTGGTTTACCTGTTGGAGGCTAAGCTGGCCTGACCAGTGATTAAGCATTCAGAGTGGTCAAATGGCTGACATTTATTGAACTCTTCTTACCAGGTACTGGGAACTATTCTAAGGACAAGACATGTACTAATTCATGCTTCAGTCTTACAACAATGATTATTATCCCCCACTTTACAGATAAGGAAATGGAAGGCTGAGGCACCCAGCTAGTAAAGAACAAAGCCAGGATTCTATCTCAGACCTTCTAGTTCAAACCCATCAGGTAAGCTATATACAAACCCAGCTATATAGGAAACTTTGGGTGGGAAGAAAATAAAAGAGAGCAGGAGAAGGAACAACTAACAGAGGTAATAAAAGTCCTCTGATGCCTGCTCATGCTCTTTGGCGGGCAAGGAGGTGCCTGACCAGGTGTTGTATTCCCATGCCCTCCTCTGTGAATGTCACTGCATGTTGGTGCTATGAAAAGGCTGATAAAGTTTAAATCCCATTCCTCCTGTGGAAATGTTCACGTAACTGCCAAGTTCCCACCACTCTGGGTACTTAATCTTTATGAGATTGGCAATATGACTGACATTATGTCTTGTTCTTTTATTAGGGACAGAGCAGAACGAACCCCAATGTATTCAAACAGAAAGAATCATGTCAAGGAAGGAAGAGGATAAAAATAATCCATATTTCTCATCCCCACATCAGGGTGCCCATAAGAAAAATCATAGAGAGGGGAACATGAGGAATAGAAAAAGGAAGCTCATCCACTGAATATTTGAACCACACTGTCATGCTCAGTAGTTAAGAGACATGGCTTTGGAGTCATATAGACTCCAAATCCCACCATGTAATTGACCCTGGGCAATAATCTTTTCTACACCTCAGTCTTCTCATCTGTGAAATAAGAATGGTAAAGTGCCTGCCTCATGGAGTTGTTCTAAGAATCCAATGAGGGGGGCGCCTGGGTGGCTTAGTCGGTTAAGCGTCCGACTTTCGCTTAGGTCATGATCTCGCGGTTCATGGGTTCAAGCCCCGCGTCGGGCTCTGTGCTGACAGCTCAGAGCCTGGAGCCTGTTTCAGAGTCTGTGACTCCCTCTCTCTCTGACCCTCCCCTGCTCACACTGTCTCTCTGTCTATCTCTCTCTCTCTCCTAGAAATAAATAAAACATTAAAAAAAAAAAAAAAAAGAATCCAATGAGATGGTAAACTTAAGTTGCTAGTACAATAGCCAGAATATACAGCTATTCTGTAGGGACCCTTCTCCGTCCCTACACGATCACATGCCTAACTCTCAAATTCCAAAGTCCCTATGCATTTATGCCCATGAACTTGGACCATGACCTGAGCCATCTCCACCAACAGTGACAATTAAACAACAAAATACAGTGAAGACAGTGTTGTGATGATGGTGGTTTCAATGGTGATTTTATCCAAATGTAGGGAGAGCCCCTCCATCCAATAGGTTTTCCTACTATTAATATGAGTATTCCACTGCTATGGTTTGAGCTGGTTTCCTCTGTATTTAAGGTCATGGAAAATTGACCTCATTCTTTGTGTAAAGCCTCGTTTTAAAGACCTGATCCATCACCACCTCACTATGGAGCCTTGGAAAGGTTACTTGCCCTTTGGGTGCCTCATTTTCCCTGTCTATAAAGTGGAGACTATAATGCTACCTACCTCATGGGGTGGTTGTAAAGATTAAATGAGTTAGTACTTGTAGTGCACTTAGAGGAATGCTTGGCACATCGTAAAGACTCGATATATGTTAGCTATTAACATCACAATTTAATCTGACAAGTGCGCTATAACTCACAACTACTCCAAAGTGATGCAGCCTGGGGCCATGTGTGCCCATATATCTGCAAGGCCACGGGGTATGGGATGCAGCTAGATGTCCCATCCTTTCTCTCCTGGGTAGAGGCTCTGTGTGGCTCCCCCCAGCTGCTCACAAGGCCTTTCTGTTCCAGGAAAGCCAATCCATCTAAGGGCCTTTGTTTGCCATTTCCAGTCCCGCTAATTGTGAGGCTTACCATCTAAGGCAGAAAACTAAATGTCCAATGCTGGTTAAAGCAAAAGTGAGAATAGAAATGTGTTAGAACACATTTGGTCTCCCAGCGGTGAAGCCACTTCCTTCTGATGAATTGCGACACGCGGAAATCAATCCAGGTCACTTAGGAGAACAACTTGGTATTTGGTGTCCAAACGAATCTCTGCTAATTTATTACACTACTACTTGATTAAATACACAAGAAGGGAGTAAGTCGATGTGGAGTGTCTGCAGGTGAATTCTCTTGTGGCTCATTTGTGAGCGTCTCCCTATCTAATACTCAACAAAAAAACAAAGTTTCAAAATACTCTCAAGCTATTCAAGCGGTTTATCCATATTGAAGTTGATCTTTGTTTTATTCTTACTTTTCTGACACCTCCAGGAAATGAGACAAGTTACCAAAACAACAACAACAACAAAAATCAACCAATATCAAGAAATTATCCAGGAACAAATATAACAAGACGGAGAGGGTCAACAGCATATTAAACTCCATCTTCAAAATGTTCATTTGTAACCAATTCATCTAAAGTCAGGGCCATCACACACTTGTGCTGCCATTTGCAAATGGATATTTACATGTTTGATTATGTGTCTACTGTCCATGTTCCTAATGTGTGAAAGGTAACTGTAGAGCTGACAAAACATAGTCTAGATAGGCTAACCTATTAACCTCAGTATAAAAACTGGAAGTAACTGGGGAGGCGCAAGAACAGGTTTGATTGGATTAAGGCCCCCACTCCCAGGAGTTTCTCCTATTTCTCATTTCCACAACAACCGAAACTGCTGGCTGTTGGAAAGTACCTCAGGACAACTTACAGAAGAGATTCCAAGCAACTTACTCTACCATCTTCATAGATTGTCATAAAGAAGAGGAGGAGGAAAAGGGACTTCCAAAATCTAACGCAGAGTGGTTAATACACACACACACACACACACACACACACACACACACCATGTTTCCTTCTGAATCCCTGAATATCATGGAGGCAGCTCAGCAAAAAATAAGGGAGGCATTTCTTGTTTATTCTGAGCCCTGTGTATGTGGATAACTCACATCATCTTTCCCACTCAGTATCTGTCACAGTAAAAAAACTCAGGTGGTCTCGTTTTCCTGACATCACCTATGCCTCCTGCTTACAGGTGGATAGAGCCACTGTTGTCCATGTCCTAACAGAACAATGTGTGGGTGAATTAGAACTTTTCAAGTGCCATCCCTCAACCTGAAGAAGCTACATAACCAATCTATATAGGAAACTGGTTATAGCTTGCAAGGCTATAGACATATCTAATTGCATCTCCCCAGCAGAACACCTGTCTTCTTGTTTAAGAGGTGAAATGACCAAGATGACTATATATTAGCTGGAGAAGAACACTGGAAATGAGTCCCAAAATTTACTGTATACTTGACCCTGCCCTTTGTCCAAATGTATGGTATGTATCTTACAGCAAATCATCTTGGAGTTGTAAATAATAAATCTATTCTTTAAGTGTCAGGTGGCTGGGATTACACCTATTACCTTTGGCAAATGCACAGGTCACTTCGTATGACATAGTAAAGAACAAACCTGCTTTCTAGTTGAGAACAAGGACTCAGTTCCTTATGAGAAAGAAATCAGAAGAAAAGGCCCATACCATTGGACAGAAATATTTCTATGCATCTAAGAACATACAGAAGGTGGGAGAAATGGGTGAAGGTGGTCAAAGGATACAAACTTCCAGTTACAAGACAAGTATAGCTCAGTAATTATAGTTAGCAGTACTGTATTGTGTATGTCAAAGTTTCTAAGACTTCTCACAACACACACGCACAAAATTGTAACTATGTGAGGTGACAGATGTGCTAACTAACCTGGTTGTGGCAATCGTTTTATATACATACATGTATATATATATAGTCATTACACTGTATACCTTAAACTTAAACAATGTTTTGTCAATTACATTTCAAGCAAGCTGGAAAAAAATACAGATATGTTATACAAATAAAAGATATTATCATTTCCTTGATCCATTCATCTGTTGAGCGAAATAAGTCAGGCAGAGAAGGACAAATATCATATGTTTGCACGTATAGGAGGATTAGGAGGAACTTGACGGAGGAACAAGGGGGAGAAGAAGGGCGGAAATGGTGGGGGAAAGGGAGAGAGGCAAACCATGAGAGACTCTTGAATGCTGACAAAAACTGAGGACTGATGGATGTGGGGGGGAGGGGGGATGGGCATGGAGGAGGGCACTTGTGGGGATGAGCACTGAGTGTTATGTGGAAACTAATTTGACAATAAACTATTTGTAAAAAAAAAAAATATTATCATTTCTTATTAGACTAAAGAAATGAGATAATCCAAGAAGAGAGTTAGAAGGACAAATTCAAGGGGTGGAATAAAAATTAATCTAGGAAGAGGACATAATCAAGTGGCAGAAGGTGACATGGTATAGGGCAAGGTTGGAGAAGAAACTCTACTAGACAAATGTGTGCTGTGTACTTTGTGTAGTGGATAAAACAGATACAGTTCCTACCCACATCAAGCTCAAAGTCTCCTGTCACTGACAGGAAGTAAAAACAAACAAATGAATGGACCATTATAAATTGTGGTAGGAGACAGACAACACATTAGTGGTTTCTGGAGGCTGGGGAGCGGGTAGGAAGTGGAAGGTGATTGCTAAATGTAAAGGGTTCTCTTGGGATTGACATAAATGTTCTGTAACTACCTTGATGGTGCTTGCACAACTCAGTACATATACTAGAAACCACTGAATTGTACTCTTACATGCAGGAATTATATGGCATGTGAATTATATCTCAATAAAAATGTTACTTAAAAAGCAAAAAGCTATAGCACAGAGAGGCAGCCATACTAGGAGCAAGGGGCTGTAGTCAGCTGTCTGCTAGATCACCCTTCTTGTAGGTTGGGCAGGAGTCCCAAGCACAAGTTTGAGGACCCTCTTATCTTCCCTGGGAAAATGAGGCCAGGGGTTCCAGAGTGTCTCCCCCTGAGGTTTTCTCCCCCACCACCATTCTCTCCATATCCTCTCCTCCTGACACCAAGAAATGGCTCTATACATTCTGATTGTCTCACAGTGGCTCCTGGCACCAGAATCTACCGTCAGAGCCTGGATCTAATACATAACCAAAGGTGACAAGACCAAGAGGTTCTTTCATGGAGTCCTGACCCTGGCAATTCCAATATCTAGGAAAATGACAGCCTTCGCAGACTCAAAGTAGAATTGCTGGAGCCTCCGGTCCTACTTGACATATCACTGCAGATCCCCAATTACCACACTTGGCCACGGATGGTATCCTCGGAAATAAACTTGGATGGAACAGAAATAAATCTGTTCAATCAAATCTTTCTTTTTCCTGAATGATGAGAGGTCATTCTAACCTTGCCATGAGCTCAAGAAGAACTTTGCTTTTCAGCTAGAGACAAAGTTAGTGCCGGGCATTTCAAAGCTTTTTATGCTGAAAATAAAAGACAGACAATACAAGATAATCTTTACAGTCCTTATATCCATAGCATCAATACTGGATGAGTAAATTAATTAGTGAATAAACAAATGACAGGTGGAATGAGTTCTTAGAATTATATGGGGTGGACTCAATTTTCTCAACAGATGTGAACACATTTGGAAAAAAAATTCTCTTCGATTCCACGGTCATAACCCTAAACTTAAGTTGTAAAAGAAACTAAGATCATGGTCCTCAAGTAATTTCTATTAAAATACATATGAGGGTAGAACAAGAGACGCTCCCACCCCAAAAGAAGTGACAAGACGTCCAGCAGAGAGAACTGGGGACCCTCTGAGAGATAGAGAATCAACAGCATTAGGGCATTTTATTGGTAATAGTAATCATACAAAGGCCTAATATTTTTAAAATTTTTTTAATGTTTATTTTTGAGAGAGAGAGAGACACAGAGTGAGAGCAGGGAAGGGGCAGAGGGAGACACAGAATCTGAAGCAGGCTCCAGGCTCCTGAGCTGTCAGCAGAGAGTGCAATGCAGGGCTCGAACTCATGAACTGCAAGATCATGATCTGAGCCAAAGTTGGACAGTTAACTGACTGAGCTGCCCAGGCACCCCCAAAGGTCTAATACTAAAATTGAATTGGAAATGATTCAACAGCTTATATTGTCACCCTTTCCCTGGTGCTTCACATGGCCTGACGTTTGCATAATGGCTTTCTTTTGTACTTTTTCTTCCAGCTAATTGAGTTAGAATGCCACTGTTAAACAGACTTGTTCAGAAGTGTCTAGAAGGCAGGAAAGGAGGAATAGATCTGTTTCCTACTATTTGGTATTCAAAATACAGAATTAAGAATTTTTGAATTTTGACCTTGGGCCATAGAGGAAAATGTTCATGATCTCTTGGGAATATTCACGTCTAAGTCCCCTCCCAAGGACTAAAGATCAGGCAGCGGGCTGCTTCTATCCATTTTTCTACCCTTCCTGCCCTAAGGATGTAGATGGTTATAGTGTTTGCTGCAACAAACTTGAGGACAACAAACTTGAGGACTTGAACTGACAGACAGAATGTTGAAATTTATAAACCACCAAATTACTTTTAAATAGATTTTATGAAAGCAAAGCTCCTTTCTTTGCATGAAGAGTCAGCACCATCCATTCCTCATGATACAGGGGTTTACCAAATAGCCGGTGCTATCTGTTATCCACCAGCCCAATACCTCCTCATTGCGCTGCATCTTGCAGCAGGATGTGGGCACCATGGCTTTGCCATTATAGACAGAGTATCAAGGAGGACTGGTTAGACACCACAGGGAGGACAAATAAAATGAGGGCTAGAGACAATATGCTGGGTTTGGCAGCAGGGAATGTACAGGCCCAATAGTAGGATGAGACAAAAGAAGACCACACCTAAAGAAAGATGTTTGATAAAAACGAGATTAAGAAAGACAGAGGGTTAAAAATTGCTTATTCAATAACTGTTTACTGCACACCTACCAGGCACAATGTCAGACCTCATGAGAGGGAGCCTTAGATTCAAAGGTATACAGGAATCTAGACCCCACTTTCCTAGAGCTTAGAGTCCACAGAGAAATAAAATGAATAAAACAAACTACAAAATAGTGGGATAAGTACTCTGGGAGGCCACAGTACAAACTTGGGAAGTCATGTAATCCTTCCTGGAGGAAATGACATGTGCTTCCTGAAGGAAGTGGCATGTGAGCTGAGAATTTAAGGATGTGTAGGAGTTAGCAGGCAAAGTGTGCAGATGGAAGGGATGAGAGAAGAAACTGTCAGGCAAATGAAACAGCATATGCAAATACCCAGAAGAAAAGGAAGGAATTTGTTCATTTAAATAATAAATATTCATTAGCCATTTACAGAAGTACTGTTCTAGATGCTTGAAATATAGCAAGGAACAAGACAGATAAGATTCTTAAAATCACTAGTCTTTCATTCTAGACAAAGGAGACGACGATTAACAAACATGGTCATCTAGACACAGATAGATCCTGTTAAACTCACAACATGGGAAGACGGCAGAATCAAAGGATTTCAGGATAGCTGGAGCCCAGTAAGAAAGGGCATCTAAGAAAAATGCCAACCTGGAGAAGTAAGCAAGGCTGGAGAAATAAGCAGGGCTGGTCTATACGGAGGCCTGGAAGCTGTATCAAGTAGCTGGCTTATGCCTCAAGCAATATGACAAGGGTGGTCATCACTGAAGAGTTTTATGGTTGTGCAAGAAAGGATGAGTAGCAAGAATGAGATTTGGGGTCAATGGGAATTTTCCTTCTTAGGATGAAAAAGACAGGAATTTATTTATATGCCATGAAGGGGGAAAAAAAAGGAGAGAACTGATAGAGCAACTACCAGGAAAAGCAAAGACTTAAGATCACAGCTGGAGAATTCTCTTTTGAATCCAACCAGGTTCAAGAGGTGGACCACTGCCCCAGAAGACCAAGCCCCAACCGTGATGGGGCTTCTCAGTGGTGTGGGTTTCATTTTCCCACTGAAATTCTGTGGCCTTGTTTTCCTTGTTTTAAGAGCACATAAATAAGTCTGCTTCTTGATTTATTATACCATCAGCTGCCACATTTCAGATGTGGGGGGATCATAGCCACACTAGATTACAAAAGAAATGGTTTCTAAATCAAAGTTTACTATGGCCCCTAAGATGTAACTAATAGAGTTCATAAATCAAAAAACATACACGGTGTACCTTAACAAGCCCAGACCAGTAGAAAGTGTGGGCTGTGTGGCAAATCAGTAAGTCTCTAACTGAAGTAAGCCTTGGGTATAAGTCGGGGGTGGGGAGGGGCGCCTGGGTGGCTTAGTCGGTTAAGCGTCTGACTTTCGCTTAGGTCATGATCTCGCGGTTCATGGGTTCGGGCCCTGCATCGGGCTCTGTGCTGACTGCCAGCTCAGAGCCTGGAGCCTGTTTCAGTCTGTGTCTCCCTCTCTCTCTGACCCTCCCCTGCTCACGCTGTCTCTCTCTCTCTCTCCTAGAAATAAATAAAACATTTAAAAAAATTAAAAAAATAAAAAAACATGAGTATAGGTTGGGGGTGGGGAGCATACATTGTGCTTTTTAACAAATTTTCCAGGTGTCTTTTTCATACACTAATGTCTGAGAACTCCTGCTCTCGAGATCTCATACCTTTGCACTTGGGTTCTCTTCCAGTGGAGTCCAAATTGTACAGTTTGATAAGAACTGGGGACTTTGGCCAGAGAGCTACAAAAACAGACCCTTTCCACTCTACGGGAGCCAATATTCTCAGAGTCACACCTCACACACTGCTGAACAAGTCTGAGATGATGCAGGAACAGAGCCATGGAGATTGCTCAAGACCAAGGTATGTCTTTTTTTTTTTTTTAATGTTTTATTTATTTCTGAGAGAGAGAGAGAGACAGCATGAGAAGGGAGGGCCAGAGAGAGAGGGAGGACACAGAATCTGAAGCAGGCTCCAGGCTCTGAGCTAGCTGTTAGCACAGAGCCCAATGCAGGGCTCAAACCCACAAACTGTGAGATCATGACCTGAGCCAAAGTCAGACGCTCAACCGACTGAGCCACCCAGGCACCCCAAGACCAAGGTCTTTTTTTTTTTTTTAATGTTTTATTTATTTCTAGGAGAGAGAGAGAGACAGCGTGAGCAGGGAAGGGTCAGAGAGAGAGGGAGTCACAGACTGAAACAGGCTCCAGGCTCTGAGCTGGCAGTCAGCACAGAGCCCGACGCGGAGCTCGAACCCACAAACCGCGAGATCATGACCTAAGTGAAAGTCGGATGCTTAACCGACTAAGCCACCCAGGCGTCCCGACCAAGGTCTTTCTTGATGGCCATGTTTAGAATCCTCTTGACAAGGGTAGGAAGGGGACCAAGTTTACTTAGATTGTATACTTGTGACCAGTCCCTTTATAAGTATCTTAGGAGCTTTTCTGGTCACAAGGTAGTTTACAGGAGATATAGATCTTCAAATGGTGTTTTTTAGACCAAAGAGAAGGTGATACTCCAGGAACTTTGTGCATGATTCCCATCTCTTTCTCTCATAATTTACATGGCTGTCTCCTTCTCATGCTTTGGTTATCAACTACAAGTTGCCTTCTTAGAGTGGCCCTCCCCTTCCTCCATCAGATCCACCCCTCCCACCATTCCTCACTAGAGTGCCCTGCTTAGGTATTCGTATCATGTATCACAATGCACAATTTTTCACTGTTTTGTTTACCTGTTTATTATCTATCTATAAGCTCATGAGACTACTAAAGGCCCAGCTTCCTCACTCATCATTGTATCTCTCAAATCTGGGACTTGTAAAATGTCTGGCAAATAGAAACTCAAAGCTAATCTTTCTGAAAATTTTGAAAATTCAAATAAATTTGGAAACTTCTAGCTTAAACAAAGATTAACAGGTTTGTTGCCTATAGGAGTCCTCAGAGCCTTAAAATACTAACATGGATGTGTGTTAACAGAAGGCAGATAAATATAATAGGTGGTGTTTCTCAAACTCATTTGGCCCCAAAAAACTTATTTTTTTTCATGGCATCTTTCTTTCCTTGGAGCATCTTGGGCAACTAATAACCCAAGGAACACTCTTTAGGAAACATTGCTTTAAATATTAGCAGTATGAAAGGTACTTCAGGGTTGATGCTCAGAACATAGCGCCTGATACTTCCAGGAGACACAAAGCTGGCTCCTTTCTGAGTACCACCTGCTGCCAGTAAAAATCTTTCCTCAAACATGCAGGCAGCTGTCCTGAAGAGGCTGTCACTTCCTACTTACCAACAAACAAAAACCATTTTTTTTAAGTTTTAGAGAAAAAGAAAAAAAAAGATAAATACTTTCTCATTCTCTGAACTAATGTCAAATGACCTGGAAACGTTGCCTCTGGGAGCTCAAGCCATAGAACAAAGTAGCATTTCATCTTCCTCGTCTGACAGCTCAATTTCAGCAGCTACTGGGGAGGATGGGCGATCCCCCACCACAGCCAGTCATGAATGTCACCGTTTATGCTTAGATCCTTTTGATAACACTCTCTGAGATGGCAGGCTTGAATTTATTCTTTAGGCAAAGCAAAGCCTGTATTAATAATATGAGGAATCTACCTACATAACCACAAGAGGGAAATGTATTCTTTAATGTGTGTTCATATTTCTCAAATTAATTCTAACACTTGGGCTTAGGCATAAATTGTAACAGGAGAAAAGAGGAAGGGGGCCCAAGGGTGTGTCCATACCTAGTCAAAAGCTCCCTGACCCTCAACAGTCACTTTCAAAGACCTACCACTAGGAATCTTCTGCCACAGCACTCAAAAGGTACAAAGTCTTAACATAATAATTTTATTGTAAAAATTAAGATCACTCCATTTAGCACTTATATATGGCCCTTCCTCTAAGTCTCAAACCATGGGGATGAGCTTGCCATGGCCTTAACCAGTCCCCTGGACAAGAAGAGGGGATGTAGTGGGTAGCTCAAAAGTAAGGTTCTAGGGGTCCCACTGTGCCTTCGGAGGGGGGGGCTTTCCTCAATCTCCTCCTAGACATATATCCATTGATTTAGGCTGATTACATGTTGGTTTTCCCACTGTATGTGTTTATTACCAACATGCCCAACACAATAAGCAAAAGGACCCAAAAATAGTATCTCTGTCTTCAGGGTGGCTCTTCATCTATATTGTTTATTCCCACATCATCGAAGCCAGCACTTTGCTTGACTACAAACCATTGCCCCTTCAGCCTATATTCTGTGGAATCAACAATTAGAAGTGTGGGGATCTGAGTACACTCTCTACTGTTAAATACCAATAAAACACCAGATCCAAAGTACTAGAGGTAACCAGAATTACTAGAAGTACTGCTTTTCTTCATCCACCCATCCAGGACCAAAAGTCCATATTTCCAGCATTGTGTTACATACTATTCTATGTAACATCCATTTCCACAGCCAGGCCTCTACTCCACAAGATGCTGAGACTGTAAATTAAACACAGCATTCTACTTAGAGAATCGGAGAATTTATTGGCCTGCAAAGGAAGCCGGCCTCATAGACATCACATCCCAGGGCAGGCCCAACCCCAGAATCACTCACATCAATATGCAACAAGCTCCAAAATCACAGCAACTTTCAAGACCCCTCCCACTAATTCTATTCTACCCCTTGAATTGAAACCACTGCACCCACAGTGGAGGAGATTGGATCAGGGGTAACAGGATAGGCAATACTGCCCTTGGACCCAACCAAAAGGGGCTCTTAGTCCGTGCCCCACACTCCAGAGAACCCCACAGCCACAAATACACAGAAGAGCAAATTATAGGTCAATTATATCCCAGTAAAACTGGGGGTGGGGAATAAAACAAAGAGCTCAAAAATGCCAACAATAAAAAATTATATTAAGAAAATGTGAGCATTTCTATCTATCTTCTGGGATTCAGTTGTCAGGCTGGCCCAGCACAATCTGTGACCATAAATATTTGCCCTTAAGATTAACACTCTTCAGGAGCACCTGGATGGCATCCAACTTCGGCTCAGGTCATGATCTTGCAGTTTGTGAGTTCAAGTCCCAGGTCAGGCTCTGTGCTGACAGCTCAGAGCCTGAAGCCTGCATCAGATTCTATGTCTCTCTCTCTCTCTGCCCCTCCCTTGCTTGCTCACTGTCTGTCTGTATGTGTGTATATGTCTCTCTCTCTCTCTCTCTCTCCACCTCCACCTCTCAAAAATAAACACTAAAAAATTTGTTAAAGATTAACACTCTTCAAGGCCCAGGGAACCACGTCTCTGCACCATGTCCTGGAAATAGCCTCTGTTGAATTTCCAGCCTGGGAGGATGGGGAAGGAAAGCACTTGCCAGAGTAAACAATGACCTTTATGATGGAGTTAAAGCCACTTAAGCCACTTACCAAAACCAAAGAAAAAAAAAACACCCTGAATTCTTAAGAGGTCAGAGGGGAAATTGAGGCAAGGATGCCAAGAGAAAACACCCAGCAAATGAGGACCATGGGTGAGTATTTTAGAAAAAGGATTTAACCCAGGGATGCCATGACTGATGGGCAACATCAGCCTTTTGAGCTTTTAACATGCAAAAGGCACGGCTTAGCTCTGAGAGTCAGAGGCCAGAAATAAGATGCCCACCAGGGGCCTTCTCTCGGCTTACCCTTCCCTGTTCTGCAGCTGTGGTTTCCAAGCGTCTACATGTGGATGTAACACTTTCTGGAAAGACCAGCCCTTCATTCTGAAATTATGTGAGCCCTGTGCATTTGGTATAATACCTTTTGAAAATACAGGTGACTTCATTATTTTTTTAATGAAAGCATGAGTTTTTATTGTTATTGCTAATTTAAAATTTTTACGTCCTTATTGGGAAAAACAAAACCTCATTTGTCTGACTCTCCAACCAGACTATAACTCCACAGGAGATGTTTCTGTCTGCTTTATTTGCTAACCTATCAGAAGTGCCTGGAATGGTACCTGGTACATAGTTAGGTGCACAGTAAGTCAATAAATGTTTGTTGATTGAATTGGCAACATTAGGTCACAGATTTCAGTATTCTTTTTTTAACGTTACAAATTTGAACTAACAACATCTGGGAATCATGTTTCTATACAACTGTCTCAGTGGATCAACAGTGAACTCCCTTCTTACCCTTTCCTCTGGTGAGCCACCACACTGGGGACAGGTGGGGCTGAGAGAACAGTAATGAAAGCCCAGGTCAACTCACAGCACCATTAAAAGAATGAGCTGTCCCTTCTGGTCCCTCCCATGTATCAATGCTGGCAAGACACACAAGCAAATGGGGGCTCACAATCTCTTGGCTCACTGACAGCAGCACAACAAAGCACAGGTGCCCCAACTCAGTGTTCTAATGACCTTATGGCTCAGTCCTACCCTAGAGTCCTTCCCATATAACCTAGGTCAGGCCCTCCACCAATACTCCTTTCAAATTCTTCTCCAGACAGCCTCTCTCTCCCCTGACACACTCAGGTCTACAATAACGCTTGTTTTGAAAATGTGAATTTGTTCCAATGCGACTGTTACATTAGAGAACAATTTGAGCATAACACCTATTTTGCATTTGCTTATGCATGATTCTGTGAGGAGCATGAGGTGAACGCAGAAAGCTGTAACCAGCTGAACCAAGACACTTAGAAGTATGCAAAACACAAGGGTGTGTGCATGCACACACACACACACACACACACTCATTCATCATCCTCAGTTACTCACCAATTACAATCCATCCAATGCTCACTTTCACCACACCAAACTTCAGGTCTTTGTCATGGTAAAGTGTGACATGCATTTGCAGTATGCAGGTGTTTCTTAGTCATTTAATGTGTGTGAAACTGTGCCACCATTCTTTTTTTTTTTTAATGTTTATTTATTTTTGATAGAGAAAGAGAGCACAAAAGCAGGGGAGAGGCAGAGAGAGAGAGAGGGGGAGACAAAAATTGGAAGCAGGCTCCAGACTCTCAACTGTCAGCACAGAGCCCAATGTGGGGCTCAAACTCACAAATCATGAGTCATGACCTGAGCTGAAGGTGGATGCTTAGCCAACTGAGCCACCCAGGCGCCCCTGTGCTACCATTCTTATTAGGGTTATATCTTTTTAAAAATGTCCTACTGATGAACTTTTTTAATTGTGTGCTCCAACACTATTCTTCCTAAATGGTTGTACCGTGCAGTTGAGCACAGTGCAGTGCTTTTTAGTAACACAAATGTCACTGACAGCAGAATTGACTGCATCAGCTTCCCATTTATCACATCTGCACCTCAGTGTATCTTTCTACATAAGTCACCTCCACCAAGGTTTTCATTCCCAAGTTCTTATAACCATTAAATTTAACTTTACCAAAGAGAACCACCTACAAGATGGATTTCCTATGCCCATTACTTACCTGAACTGTGATAACATAAAATTTTCTTCTGATCAGTATTACCATACAGACCACGGTTACTGGGGGTAACCATAGCAGACCCAGTTATGAGTGGGGGACCTAGCAGAGAGAGCAGAGCTCACCCCAGAATGGTCAAGCTCGGAGAATGGGAGAACAAGATAGAGATGTCCACAGCCAGAAAAGTGGGGCTCGCAGGCTCTGCTGAACACTGATTGCATTTCTGTTTCTTCTCACAGTGTTTCCCTTTGCTTACAGCCACCTCAGGAACAGCCACAGGTGGTGAACAAGCAGAAGAGAAATCTAATGCAATGGGCTGCTCAAGAGTTAATCCCCCAAAGCTGGGTTCCTCCAGGAGCATCTCCCTTTGCAGGAGAGGATCTACATAACTTGGCTTTACAGCTTGCCTAGACTGTTAGGAGATATTTCAGAACCATATTAAGTGATACCGCCCTCCATTTGCTACCAATGAAGCACAATTTTCATAAAGAGCAAAGAGGAGATGTACATACAGTGTAGAAGGTGTTTCATTTAGCAGAAGCACCCATGTGGCCTCTCTATCCTTCTCCTGACTGAATCTCACCTGATCCATGAGGTGTGTGTGTGTGTGTGTGTGTGTGTGTCCATTTTAACACACAGACACACATCCATGAAACTATCACCACACTCAAGGCACTGATATATCTATTAGTTCCCAAAGTTATCTTTTGCCCCATTGTAATCCATCCCTCCCATCTCCAACTCCTGTCCCCAGTCAACCAATGATCTGCATAAATTGGTTTACATTTTCACAATTTATACAAATGGGATCATACAGTGTGCATTAATTTTTCCTCTGGCATCTTTCACTCAGCATAAAGCTTTTGAGATTCATCCATGTTACTGCACATACAAATAGTTCATTCCTTTTATTGCTCAACAGTATTCCATTAGATGATTGTTCCACAAACTGATTCTCCATCTACAAGATTAGTTCCAGTATTTGGCAATTACAAGTAAAATTACCATGATGTTCTTGCATATATATGTGGGTATATGCTTTCCTTCCTCTTATAGATTTCTATCTTTAGAGTTTTGATTTGAGGTTTCTTTTGTCTTCCATTTTTCTAATTTTGTAAACACATCCTTCTCTACTAATTCTAACATCTCTGTCAGTTCCATATGGATTTCAACTAATTTTTCTCCCATTTTAGGTTGTTTTAAGGATTTTTTACAATTTGGTTGGGCTGGACACTTTTATATTCTTATATAATTTAAAATTTTTCTTTTAAGTAGGCTCCATGCCCAACGTGGGGCTTGAACTCACAATCCCAAGGTCAAGAGTCTCATACCTTACCCCCTGAGCCAGCCAGGCCCCCAATTCTTACACATACTCTTGATCTTTGTTCTGGGATGCAGTGGAGTTACTGGGAAACAGTCTGATCCCTTCAGGTCTTTCTTTGAAGATTAGATAAGAGCAGAGTTATGTTCAGTCTTTGGCTAATTATTCCCTACCACAGAGACAGAAAGTTTCTGAGAACTAGTCAATGTCTCATGAACTATGAAAATTGTCATTCTTGATGGTACAGGTATTATTCTTAGCTGTGGGGGAGTGCCAGGAACAGTTCCCTCTAATCCTTATGAGTAACTCCTAAAACAAATTTTTAACTGCCAGATTATTTTCTGGAATGGGTCACTCACTGAGCTGACATTGAATCTTCTGGGACCCTGCCTTATCAATGATGCTAATCGATGGATAGAGAAGTGTCAAATCATAAAACCTACAAAAAAATAAAGCAAAATTGTCGCCTACTTACTCTAAAACTCATGAAACTAGTATTTCAAACTTACAGTTTTGGTTCCCCTTGCTAAAAATCAATGCATTATAAATAACAGTGGAAGTGTTGGGTGGTCTTTTTGTCCACTAAAAATCTGTTTTTTTCATTGTTTTCCTAGACTGAGATGCAAGATGGTTATATTCAGTAAAATCAATATCTGAGTTATTAAACCAAGGTGACCACAAGCATTTCAAGGATGGCATGGAGGAGAAGGTAGAATTAAGCTACATGGAGTCAGTTACTCCTGACAGACATTCCATAGTCTGGATCCAACAGTTATTATCATGTCCATAAATTTGTAGTAAGACTAGTCCTCAAGAGGCTCTTTTCTTTGGACGGTTTGAATCAAGTCAGTATAAACTGAAAGCAATAACAATGTCATCTTTAAATAGGTCCCTAATCTGAACAACAATGCTTGCCACAGGGTAGCAAATGGAGAAAGAGGTAATCCTATGTATCTGTTGATTATGATTTCAACTAAAACAGAACTCTTTAATCAAAGAGCTTTTTCAATAAGATAATTAAAGCAAGATATAAAGAAATATAAATGCCTAAGTAAAATGAGATGCCTTATTTTCTAATCCAGCGTTTCTCACTTTGACTGTACACAACAGCCACCTAGGGATCTTCTTAAAAATGCAGAATCAGGGGGGCACCTGGGTGGCTTAGTCAGTTAAGCGTCCGACATCAGCTCAGGTCATGATCTCATGGTTCCTGGGTTCGAGCCCCGCATGGGCTGACAACTAGCTCAGAGCCTGGAGCCTGTTTCAGATTCTGTATCTCCCTTTCTCTCTCACCTTCCCCTGCTCACGCTGTCTCTCTCATAAATAAAAATTTTTTAAAAATGCAGAATCAGGTGCCTATAGGCCTGGCATGGGTTTGAAAGTCCACATTCTAAGAAGCTGTTGTCATTATTGCCATCATCCAGTTCATAAGCCACAGTTTGAGAAATGCCACTGTAACACAATTAGTATGGATTTCCTATGTGCTACTAAGGCACTCCTTTTGACCTTAGTGAAATTTACATACACAAATGTGCACTATTCCTCAGACTTAAGGTCTGAAACATTAAATCAGTGTACCACACAACAAACCAATAAATTAATGAAAGTCTATGGTCTAATAAGTTGGGAAATTTTGACTGCTTGTCCCACTTGTAACATTTCATAATACACATAATCTCTGAAAAGTTTTGTAGTATTAATAAAAGCAGTTCAACTTATTTATGCTAGTATTTTTCTAAAGATGTTTGAACATGGAAACTTCCACCTCCCTTCTCCCACTGCAGGCTAGAGTCAATAGTTTGGAAAATTCTATGCTCGAGGGCATAAACAAACTGGCATTTCAGCAGTGCCAAAGAGTATCTAAGACCTTAGATCCTTTTTAAAAAGGCTTCTGCTTCCTTTGTTTTCCTGTTCAGCACTCTTGCTTTTTAACACCTTCATCCTTATCTGTTTCTTAGCTTTAGAAAAAAGAATTGCTCTCCATTCAAGAAGATTGGCAGAAATCAGAACAGAGAAAAATCTGTAAATTAATGTAATACTCTGATCTTGGTTAAATCCTAAAATGTACTTTTTCTAATCAAAAGTAAATTTATCCTGTTAAAGCCAAGATATTCCTTGAAGTATGTATTAAAAATGCTTATTTACCTCTTAAATGTTAGTTCCGAAGTTTCCTTGTGATCGAAACAAAGTCCTTTTCAAGATTCCATATCACTCTTCCAATTACAAATCCAAGTTGCAAGATCATAATGCTTAAAATATGTATCTAAACAGAATTCAAAACTTGCTTTTACTTAGGTTCCTCCTCACCAGCCTCCCCTCCCACAAAAGAACATAATTTGGGAGGAAAAAATGGAAACATGGAGAAACTCTCATAATCTCCTCATATTTGTAAATCAATGGTTTCCACCATTTCCCCACAACAAATTTAAAAACAAGCAAGTAGGGATATAGAGTGAGTCCCCCACACTTTCCCTCAGGGCTGAAACCAGAATCCTCAGAACCTCCCCAGGACCCATTTTCTCCCATCGTTTCCTGCTGTTCCTCTGAACCAAGCACCTGGAACCACCATGGTGTTTTAGGATTATGAGCCCCCCCGGCAAGCACAAGGAAGTCTGAAAGGCTAGATCTGGTCTGTCCTGGGGAGCATATCAAAGATCAACATACATCTGCCTCTTCTTCAAGGTCTCAGAAAGCCATCTGTGGGCGGGAGACATACTATTAAAGGCTTTGTGTGGTTTCTTCTGTGGAGTCCTCTCCCAACAGCTACTCTTGACATAGGTGTTTTCATTATCCCCATTTTACAGATGAGAAAACCAAGGCTCAAAACTTGTTCAAAAGTCAAGTGGACTTGAATCCATTTGGCATCTGAATCCATACCTACCTGACAAAAGTTCAGGCTCATACCCTCTATGTGTTATGCCTTCACTTCGTCCTCCTAGAGCAAATATTCTGGTTATTTGTGTCTCCATAAATGCCCCTGCCCCAGTGAAACACAGCGTTGTACCTGTGAGACTGGGACATGTCGTCTCCAGAGCCCCAGGCTGACATGTCACCAAAGATATGAAAAGATGCTTTGTATTTCTGTGGCTCTTAATTTGAACAGATTATCTGAGGGTTCCAGCTCGTGGTGAGTGTGGATAACTGTGTATATAACTCTTAACGCAGACAGAATGACTCCCAAAAAGATCTGCATACCTTGTTATCTAGGACCTGTGAATATGTAACCTTACACAGAAAAAGAAACTTTACAGGTGTGATTAAGGGAATGGACCTGTAGCTAAGGAGATTATCCTGGATTATCCTGGACTAATCAAGAGTCCTTTAAAGCTGAAACTTTTTTCCAGCTGGGTCAGAGGAGTCAAGACAGATGTCACTTGAGAAGAAGTCTATCAGCCATTGCTTGGTCTGAAGATGAAAGGCGGGGGCCACCAACCAAGGAATGCAGTGGCTGTTAGAGGCTGGAAATGTCTTTCCAGTTACAGCCAGGAAGAAGATTTTTTTTTTCTTGATGCTTATTGTAAACTATGAGTGGAAAGAAACAAATTGAGAGGAGGACAGCTAAGCAAAAAAGCAGCAGGGCTGGATTACCTGAAAACTTCTAAGCCCGCCCAGATAGCTAAAGATGTTAAACCTAAGAGATACATTGTCTGGAAAGGGTGCTCTAGATAAAAATCCAAGGGTGTGGCTGCACAACCTTTTGCTAATTTATCAGGAAGATTGAAATATCAGATTATTCAGTTACCTCAAAAAAATTTCTTTGAAAAGATTACAGGTATGACTCAGAGGTCCCTTCTGCCATCTCAGCAGAAGCCAAAATTAGAAATTATCTTAGAAATATCTATGGACAAGCCTCTTGTTTAATGTAATGAACCTTGTGACATCCACAAATTTCTTGAGAAACTTCTACCAGCAGAAACACTGCCAGCTTGGACTGAAAAGAGGAGCACAAAATGAAAGCTGTCAGTCCCCCAAATTCTATAATCAAGAAACAGACTGATAAAACCATTCAATTGGAAAACACAGGCAAATTTTCATCAAAAAGCAAGGGTGACCCAGAGGGTGGAGCTGAAAATCAGAGGATGACCCCTAGGACCACACCTTACAGAATTCTCCTGGCTCATTTTCTAAATTGCTTAGGTCTCCTGACTCTCTTTGACCTTCCATTTTTCTTCTATTTTGAACCACCATGTTTATGGCTTTATCTCAAGCCTGCCTCAACACTGTATTTTGGGGGTAAACAACCTCTTTCTTCAGTGTCACAGGTCCACAGATGGAAAGACATTGTGCCCCAGGATGAATCTTACCCAAAGCCTCCCCCATACTGAATCTGGGTAATCGTGATGAGTGAGTGTATGTGATGTAGTGAGATTTTGGACTTTGACTTCATGAGCTGCCCAGGAGAATAGCCACTAGCCCTGGGTGGCTCTTGAACACCTCTTTTTAATGTATATTTTTATTTTTGAGAGAGAAGTAGAGGAAGACCATCAGCAGGGGAGGGGCAGAGAGAAAGGGAGACAAAGATTGGAAGCTGGCTCAACCTCAGGAACCATGAGATCATGGCCTGAGCTGAAGCCAGATCCTTAACTGACTGAGCCACCCAGGTGTCCCAAGGCTCTTGAATATTCAAAATGTGGCTAGGACGCCTGGGTGGCTCAGTTGATTAAGGGTCCCACTGTGGCTCAGGTCATGACCTGATCATTTGTGGGTTTGAGCCCCACATTAGGCTCTGTGCTGACAGCTCAGAGCTTGAAGCCTGCTTCAGATTCTGTGTCTCCCCCTCTCTCTCTCTGCGCCTCCCCTGCTCAGACAGTCTCTCTCTCTCTCTCAAAAATAAATAAGCATTTAAAAAAATGTAATGTGGCTAATGTGACTAAGGAAATGGATGTTTAACTGTATTTAATTTCAATTAATTTTCTGAATTTAATTATCTGGCTAGTGGCTACCATATTAGTCAACCAGCTCTCTAACTTACTTTTTTTTTGTCTCTTCCTAATAGAATATAAGCCCTATGAAGGTAATTATTTCTGTCAGTTTTGTTCACTGTGATTTCCCAAGCACATAGAACTGGCTCATAGGAAGCACTCAATAAATATTACATTTTCTCAGCAAATGAATGAATGTCTATTCTACTACCAAGGTTGTCGCTGTGGCCACACAGCATCTGTAGCCTTCTTCTTGTGTTTCAGAAATTCCCTATTGCATGTGACTACTTTAGCGGTGTGATTTTGAGGCAAGGATCCTGGTTACACAGGCTCTGATTGTGTGGGCTCCTCACCACCATCTCAAGAGTTCCTGTTCTCCTTAAATCGCCCTGAGTCACTCTGTCACTGACATTTAAGAGGTCTGATGAACACCCCCTTTCCCACCCATCTTGGGAGAAGGTAATTCAGCTCCATTCCCAAGCTGCACTGTAAACCAAATCAAACCTACCAATAGCACCAGCCACATCAGACTCTGCAAGCTAATCACTCTGATGGGTTCAGAATTTCCCCAGTAACCTTGAAACACATTCCACTCGGTCGTTTTACAAGGCCAATTAATCTAATTGATTTCCAGAATTAGGATCTTCGAGAACCCAGTTATTTTAAAATCAATCTTCATCAGGAGTTGATAATACCTCATCCATGCTGAGATGGCTACTGGGGCCCTAGAGAGATTTCATCCAAGTCTTTATTTGAAGTTGTCATGGAGTCTGCTCAGACTTTAAATGTTCTGTGCATCTGTGGGACACACATATGTGCACACGTACCACCAACAGAAAAATGTGTTCCCAAGCAGGGAGGCTCTCTCAGTATATCTGCAGCTCATTCTCTCTTCCCCAGTGATATTATCCACACTGATGCATAATTCTCATTACCACCATCAAGAGTATTTATTAAGGCATTTTTCCTTTGGAATTGGCTCAGCAGGTATCATAAGCCCTGTTAAAATATCATGCTTTTTTCTCAGAACATTCATGTTAAATCTCCACAATTCTGCTTGACATTTCAGACTTGAGGCTTGCAAAAGGGGCTCTGTGAATGCCCATGTCCACCAATTTAAAGTCACCAGCTCCTGGCCCGCAACAGAGAGTGCCTATAAACCTTCCAGATGTGTCCACTGTCCTTTCTGATTCCATCTCCTACTGCAGCATAAGAAACACTGCCTTCTCTTGCTCCACTCATCTTTGCTGTACTTTCAGGGGCTAAGTAACAAAAATTATGAAGCTACTATATCTGAAGCTACTTCCTGTGTGCCCTCTTATACACTCACTGCAACACAAACTTAAAAAAAAATAAATAAGAGGCTGTAATTAATGCTTTAGCTCCTCAGCAGCAGTATAATGATCTGGGAAGCATTTGAATACATTGATTCCAAGTCCCCATCCCCAACTGTCTATATCATGGCCTCCTCATGGAGACGGAAACAGCAGAACCCCTCAGAGGCTGGGAGCACACTGCATAGATGTCCTAACTGCCCACAGCTGCCTCTGTCTGCTCCAGCACCCACCGCCCCAATTCACCTGATCCAGGAGGGCTCAAATGAACCAGGGTTTCTGAGTTCACCACTTCAGTCAAGCACTAATCTCAGGCCTATGTCTGAGCTGGCAAGCTCAGAGCTCAGCAGAGGAAAATGTCAACGACTCTAAGAATCTCAAGGGAAGAAGTTTTGTTTTTTGTCACTGTTCATTCGTTCACCTCGCACAGCACCCACTCCATGCCATACCCTGTGGGTTAGTTCCCTAAAGCCCTGCTCCTTAAGCCTTAATATGTCTCTGATTCACCTTGGGATCTTATTGAAATGCAGGTTCTAGGAAGTCTGGGGTAGGGCTGGAGACTGCACATTTCTAACAAGCTCCCAGGAGATGTTGGCGCTGAGTGGGAAGGCCTACAGGAGCTTATAATCCCGAATAGCGCTTCTCAACTAAGGTCAGTTTTGCCCACCCAGAAACATCTGGCAATGGTCAGAGACATCTTTGATTGTCACAATCACAGGAAGAGGGTGATACTGGCAATCTAGTGGGTAGAAGCCATGGACACTCTCAATAACTTACGACGCACAGGACAGGCCCCACAACAGAGAATTATCTAGCCCCATAGAGTTCAATAGTTCTAAGGCTGAAACCCAGACCAAGAAGAGCTTGCTGTGTACCTATATCCCAGCCACACCACTGGAAATGGGACATTATAAAAGCTGCATATTTAATGAGCTGTTAAGTTGTGCCTGGCAATGCTGTAAGCCTCTTAATTATCATCGATTCATTTAATCCTCACCAAAACCCTTTAAGGTACGTGGGGTTATTAGTCCTACTGTATAGATGAGAAAACTGAGTCTCCAAGATGCTACCACTTAAGAAGCAGCAGAGTAAAGACTCAAATACAACCCTTAAAAGCCTCTTAGTGTTGTCTCTTGACAAAAGGTACTGAAAATGTGAAGAGTGAGTTGAAAACATTAACTGTATTCCCTCCATTCTTGGGTCTGGGTGAATTCCCAGTTCTCTTCCTGCATGCCTTAAAGATCTATTGCAACGTGGACAAATGTTAACTAAAATTGGCCATTCAGTCCCTGTTTTCCCTTCTCTGCATCTTTGGTGGAGCCACAGCTCAGCCCAGAGCCTGCAGTGTGCTGACTAACAGGCTCTTGCCCACCTGGACAGCGTTTGTTACTCACGGTGGAGAAACCCTCTTCTGAGCATGCTCTGTAATCCCTGCATCCCTTCCAGACCTTTTTATGAACTACTTGCGCTGTGATTTTAAAAGATGCATCCTGTCCAGCAGTGGTTCCCATGTGGGGGCAATGTTGCCCCTAAGGGACATTTGGCATCATTTGGAAACATTTTTGTTGTTATAACTGGGGATGGGACAGTTTCCTATAGAAAAAGAATGTTGCTAAACATTCTATAATGCACAGTCCTGCTCCACAGCAAAGAATTATTCAGGCTGAAATGTCCATAGTGTTGATGTTAAAAAACCATGCCTTAGAGAGTAATTCCTACTAAACACCAATATTTATAGTAGTTTTTGGGCTTTATAGGGTAGTGGTTAAAACTGTGCCTTAGACTCAAGTGATCTGTCCCCCCCGTACACACTTATTAGCTGTTCGACATTGGGCAAGTCACTTCACATCTCTGAACCTTAATTCCATACATGGATTCTAGAGACTTTACTTACATTGTCAGTAAGATCAGTAGATAAGGGAAGCAACAGATACAAAAAAACGATCAATAATGGAGAGTAAGGGTGTCATAAGCATCTTCGTAATTATTACACTGGGATGTTGTCTTGCTACAGATCTCAGCATGGTGTAGGTAGGCACACAGGGCCAATCTCTTGGACTGCTGAGAATAAGACTTCTACAACTGTGGTCAAGATTCAAAGATCTTGGGGCACCTCGGTAGCTTAGTCAATTAAGTGTCCAACTCTTGATTTTGGCTCAAGTCATGATCTCAGGGTTGTGAGGTCAAGCCTCTGCCAGGCTCAGTACTGGGCATGGATCCTGCTTAAGGTTCTCTCTCCATCTCCTCCCCTGCTCACACACATGCTCTCACTCTCCCTCAAAAAACAAAACAACAAAAACAAAAGATCTTAAGGCTCAAAAGGTATGTCAGTTTTCCAGGGCTGCCATAATAAAGTGTCACAAACTGGGTACCTTAACAGAAATGTAACTACATCATAGTTCTGGAGACCCCAAGTCCAAAAGCAAGGTGTCGGCAGGGTCCTGAGGGCCATGTGGGAAGGGTTGGTTCCAGACCTCTATCCTAGCTTCTGGAAGTTTTCTGACAATCTTTGATGACTTTTGGCTTGTGGCAAAATAGCTCCAGTCTTCATGTGGTGTTCTCTTTGTGTCCAAATCTCCCCTTTTATAAGGACACCAGTCATATTGGGCTATGGGCCCACCCTCCAGTATGACCTCATCTTAATTACATCTGCAATGACCCTATTTCTAAATAAGGCCACATTCTGCAGTACTTGGGGGTTAAGACTTCAACATATGAATTCTCAGGGCACAACTCAACCCATAACAAAAGAGTCTCAAGGTCATGCACTGTAGGTAGGTTGTTATGATTTTAAAGATGGGGTCTTGAAAGGTTAGACAAG
Source organism: Hyaena hyaena (assembly GCF_003009895.1). Classification (NCBI taxonomy): domain Eukaryota; kingdom Metazoa; phylum Chordata; class Mammalia; order Carnivora; family Hyaenidae; genus Hyaena; species Hyaena hyaena. The sequence goes on from NW_024080787.1 coordinate 1,163,484, forward strand.
TTGCAAACAGCTGCAGAGCCTGAGGAAGTCTTCTGAATGTTCCACAGGACATGGGCGGAAAATCCTACTGGGATGACAAGAGGGACAGCGGGTCTTAGGCACAAGTAAGAGGTTCAAGCATGGCGGAGATGAGGAGCCAGCGAGTGTCTCTGGCTGCATGCCACCAAACTAGAATCAAATTACAGTATAATAGTTAGAAAAGTAGAGTATAAAGGATCAGACAGAGAGAAGCAAAAAAAAAAAAAAAAAAAAGAAACAAAGAACTTCTGGGGGAAATCAGAGATTGCTTTGCCCTGTAATTCTATCCCCTCTAGGTAGTAAGTGCCAGGCAGCAGTCTGGTTTGCTCTGTTCTCAGATATAGCCCCGGTGCTGAGCACAGAGCCTGACACAAGGTGGGTGTGCCATAAATAATCATGGACTCATCACTTGGGTATGCTTCTTAAAAATGCAGATTCCGCATCTCAGATCTACTGAGTCAACCTCGAGGGTGGAGTGCAGGAACGTGCAGTTCCTTCACCCACTTCCTCAAGAAAAATGGATAGACACTGGGCCTTCAAATCCCTGAGAAAGAGGAATATCACTGTCGGTGCCTGTCGAGGAAGTTACAAGACAGCGTCCACAGCCGGAGAACCTTAGGACCCAGAAGTATGGCCCTGGGCATGTATACTGTACTTAGACACTTTAAAATCATGTATTATTTAATCAGAAATGGGTCCTCCAGGATGACTAAATCCACGCAGTAAATAGGTGTTTGGAAAGCTCAGCACCCATTAGTGGTGTGTAATGACTATGAGGGTGCTATTAGATGCTCCAAGGGGCTGTTTAAACATCCTGACAGGCAATTCAGAGTCATAAAACTCCTCATAAAGGTATAAGTCGCTGTACATGCTCTCAGGGGAGCCTCTATGCTTTACAATTAAACTGATACCTAATATTTTCTCTGATAACCCCACTTCGTTACCTGGGGTATCAAAAATACAACCCAAAGGCTCACAACAACGGGCTGTCATTCTGGAGGCCTCTCTCAAAGCTCCCTCCAACATAAAGTGCGAGGATCCCAGGAGAGACTGGGAGCTACTTAGAGGAGCTCGATCCCCTGCAGCCCTCTCACATCTGTGGCTCAGACATACACCCAGACCTTGCTGACCTGCTCTGCCCTCCAACAACCGGGGGAAGAGGAGGTGGATGAGGCTCTGTGTGAGTGAGGGCAACAATATAGCGGCTCTAGCAAATAAACTGTCTCTAATGGCTCAAATACACTAGAAAAATATTTCTTGCTCACATAAAATCTACCACAGCTGTTCTAGATCAAAGAGAAGCCCCCCTTCCAGCAGTGGTTCAGGGAACTGAGCTCTTTCCATCTTGTTTCCATCACCACCTTCAACATGTGGCAATCACCACACTCATCTGCAGCCACCCACACAGAGCATGCCACGGGGGAGGGTCTCTGGACCCGGTGCCCAAGCCCCCGTGCAGTTAGGTGTGGTCATGTGACAGAGTGCCAGCCAATAGGATGTGAACACCAGTATTACAGCCTCATTTGGGGCAATGAAGAGGAAACAGATTTAAACAATGATACTTTCTCTTCTACCCTCCCAGGCTTGTTAACACTAACCCAGATTCTCATTGGGAACTGAGTCACAAAGATGATGGCAATAATGACAACAGCAATAATGATGGCGATAATGACAGTAATAACAGTGGTAAGTGGACATTTCTCAGCTCCTCACCCAGTGTCCCTTCACCCTGATTTGGGGATCATTCCTCCCCCTTTTACTGACAATTGAGTTTCAAAGGGAATGTTCCTCCATAAACCCAGGAAATGGAATCATGTGACTTGGGCCTGCCATGGCAGCAAATGTTCAGAAATGAGCACATGATCTGAAGTAGGACAGGTGGAGGGAACCAGCTGAGGAACGGACTTGGTCATACCTGATAGGGGGCCCTCAGTGGCCAGGGCCCACCACAGCCCCAGTGATTAGGCCAAGATGGCAGAAGGTAGAGCTGAGAGGACGCAAGTGGCACTGATTCAGCCAAGCTTCAAGTCTTACCACCAGCCTTTCCAAAAATGGGCCACCTCATTACCTTTAAAATCTGGTAGGAGTGGGGCTTCTGTCACAGTTGCTGAAAGAGCTCCCTCCCAACACACACGATGACACTGGGCACTGTGACAGTGCTTTACGCTCATTAACTCTTTAATCCTCTCAGAAGTCCCACGAAAGACTACTGCTGTTGTAACACCCACTTTCCAGATGAGGAAATCAAGGCTAGTACAGCTAGTAAATGTGGCCACAGTCACACAACCCATCCTATTTGGCTTTTCATGCATACAGTCTTATTTCAAAGCCCACACTCCTACACACAGTGACTTCTCTACTGCACACACTTTATGGGTGCTTGGTGTACACCCGGCACTCGGTCATGTGCTTTATAAAATGTAGGTTTATCTTGGGGGAGAGAGAAGGGTATAGCTGGGGGTGAGATGTTCAGACTCTGCAATCGAATAGAACTGGGTTTAGGTGACTGCTCTTCCCCCTTGGCTATGTGGCCTTGAGAAAATTACCTAGCCTCTCTGAGCTTCATATAAGGGAGAGAAAATAGATCTTGTTGTTTAGAGCATGGAAGGCTCTGGAAACTAGGGGAAACTAAAGCTTCCTTCTGCAAGTTTAATTATAAAATCAGGACACACACTTCAGGTCATGGAGACAGTCAGAGTCACACCCAAGACAGAGAAGTTCCCAAGCCATGCGGCTTAATTAGACTCAGAGCATGGCCTCAGCCTCCCTGAAGGAAGAACAGGGCTTGAAAATCCAGGGATACCAGGAAAAGAGAAACAGAGGGACTGGTAGCATCTGTCCACACACTGTCCAGGAGTCTGTGTGCTTCACCTGTGACACCTGTCCACTCCTATGGGTGGGGCCACCCACACTGCAGATCACACCGTCACAGTCACACTGTCCCCAAGCATCAGCCTTGACACCAGTTCCCCTCCCTCTGTGGTCATGCTTCCTAAGTTGCCTTCACATGACAATTTGGTTTATACTGAGGCTTGCCTTCACGGGAACAGGCAAGCCTTGGACCCTTTATGTCCTATTGAACATTAATCTTAAAAAGTCAGCACTTAGTGTATGCATCAATGGGAAGCTTTGTAAGACTGAAAGCATGGGCTCTGCAGCCACCATGTCTGGGTGTGAACCTGAGCTCCCCCTTTCCTGTGTGACTTTACATAAGCCTTTTACCCTCTCTGTTTCCCTCGCTATTAGCTCTTATAGCTTCTGCTATAAGAAGCTTCTGCTAGACGACATGATTCTCTACATAGAAAACCCGACAGACTCCACCAGAAGCCTACTAGAATTGATCCAAGAATTCAGCAAAGTTACAGGGTACAAAATCAACATACAGAAATCAGTTGCATTTTTATACACCAACAATGAGGCAACAGAAAGAGAAATCAAGAAACTGATCCCATTCACAATTGCACAAAAAAAAACCAAAATACCTAGGAATAAACCTAACCAAAGATATAAGAGATCTGTATCATGAAAACTATAGAAAACTTATGAAGGAAATTGAAGAAGACACAAAAAATGGAAAAACATTCCATGCTCATGGATTGGAAGAATAAATATCGTTAAAATGTCATTACGACCCAAAACAATCTACACATTCAATGCAATCCCAATCAAAATTGTACGAGCATTCTTCTCAAAAGTAGAACAAACTATCCTAAAATTTCTATGGAACCACAAAAGACCCCGCATAGCCAAAGTAATACTGAAGAAGAAAACCAAAATGGGAGGCATCACCATCCCAGACTTTAGCCTCTACTACAAAGCTGTCATCATCAAGACAGTACGGTATTGGCACAAAACCAGACACATGAACCAATGGAATAGAATTGAGAACTCAGAACTGCACCCAAAAGCGTACAGCCAACTAATCTTTGACAAAGCCGGAAAGAGTATCCAATGGAAAAAAGACAGCCTTTTTAACAGATGGTGTTGGGAGAACTGGACAGCAACATGCAGAAGAATGAAACTCGATCATTTTCTCACACCATGCACAAAAATAAACTCAAAATGGATAAAGGACCTGAATATGAGACAGGAAACCATCAAAACCCTCAAGGAGAAAGCAGGAAACAACCTCCTTGACCTCCACCGCAGCAATTTCTTACTTGACACATCCCCAAAAGCAAGGGAATCAAGAGCAAAAATGAACTATTGGGACCTCATCAAGATGAAAAGCTTCTGCACGGCAAAGGAAACAATCCATAAAATAGGCAACCGACAGAATGGGAAAAGATAGTTGCAAATGACATAACAGATAAAGGGTTAGTATTCAAAATCTATAAGGAACTCACCAAACTCCACACCCGAAAAACAAACAACCCAGTGAAGAAATGGGCAGAAGATATGAACAGACACTTCTCCAAAGAGGACATCCAGATGGCCAACAGACACATGAAACGATGCTCAGCATTCCTCATCAGGGAAATACAAATCAAAACCACACTGAGATACCACCTCACACCAGCTAGAGTGGCTAAAATGAGCAAATCAGAGGACTCTAGATGCTGGCGAGGATGTGGAGAAATGGGCACCCTCCTACACTGTTGGTGGGAATGGAAACTGGTGCAGCCCCTCTGGAAAACAGTGTGGAGGTTCCTCAAAAAATTAACACTAGAACTCCCCTAGAACCCAGCAATAGCACCGCTAGGAATTTACCCAAGGGAGACAGGAGTGCTGATGCATAGGGGCACATGGACCCCAATTTTCATAGCAGCACTTTCTACAATAGCCAAAACATGGAAAGAGCCTAAGTGTCCATCCACAGACGAATGGATCAAGATGTGGTTCATCTATACAATGGAATACTCTACATGTCAATGAGAAAGAATGAAATCTGGCCATGTGTAGCAACGTGGATGGAACTTGAGGGTGTTATGCTGAGCGACATTGCACATATAGGAGGATTAGGAGGAACTTAATGGAGGGCTGTGGGGCAGAAGGGGGAAAGTGGGGGGGTGAGGAAGGGAGGCAAACCATGAGAGACTCTTGAATGGTGAGAACAAACTGAGGACTGATGGGTATGGGGGAGAAGGGAAGGGGGTGATGGGCATGGAGGAGGGCACTTGTGGGGATGAGCACTGGGTGTTATATGGAAACTAACTTGACAATAAACTATTTAAAAAAAGAAGCTTCTGCTATAAGCAGCTCTTCCTGCAAGGAGGAAGGCCTGACATGGGCCACCTTGAGTGTTCTCCATGAAAGCCACTCTTTCCTGGAAACATCCCAGCCCTCTTTCCATATATCCAGTCAACATATTTACTGAGGGCCTACATGTTAGACTTTGGGGAAGCAGTGTGGAGAAGGAACAAATTCCTCACCCTAGTAAATATTAAGCTTTGTTGTAGTGTAGAAGACAGACATAATCAAAGAACCATACAAATGAATTTGAAATTACAACTAAGATAAGGTGTCTGGTAGAAATGCCCCCATGGGGTGGGAAGAGAAGACAGAGCAGGGGGTTTGTCAGATAGGGAAATGAGAGAAGTGCCTGGTGTACAGGAAGCATCTGTAATACATTTGCGGTTAGCAAGCAAGCCTGTCATCACAGGTAAGGTTGTGGGAACCAGGCTGTGTGAAGGGCAATCCAGGTCTGATTGGTTGTAGGATTTTGGGCACAGTTGCTAACCTTTCCTTTTCTCCAGAGGAAATGATGAAAGGGCTGAAATCAGAATGTTAAGTAGGAATTAATGAAGTGAAAAGGAGGAATGATCACACCTGGCAGGTGGAGCTATATATGCAAAGGTCTTGAGGAAGGACACCAGGTGTGAGGGACCACAAGAAGAGCAGCTGCAACCAAGCTAACTTTTACGGGAGAAGGAGAGGCTTTGCTGAAGTTAAAATATCCCTTTGTCCCCTTCAGCCTCCCCCCCCCCACAGGGCTCCTGAACACCCAGATGCCCCCAGAAATCCTGATGGACCAAGTCTCCAATTAAATAAGAAATTCACACATTTTTAAGGGACTTACTGGGTTGTCCCTCCCCAGAGAATTTTAAAAGAAGAGCCTATCAAGGGCAATGCTTGACATAGAGGAGTGGTAGGGAGTTCCCTTCCAGTCACACCCATGGACAGGCATCTACACTCTGCTCAGGTTACCATGGTCTGGGACACAGAGTGCAGAGTCTCTGGAGCTGACAAGCTCGGCTTTGTTTCAGCTCCTAACCATCGCCCATCTCACATTTAGTTTTAAATAGGTTCTCCCAAAGCATGTCTTTGCTCCATCCTATGGGGCTGGAGGAAGGAATTTGGCACTTTCTCAAACACAAGTCCTTTAAATTACAAATGGAACACCTTATGGGCTGTCTGTGGATCATCTAGCTTTAGAGAGGAAGCACATTTGAAGATCATTTGTCTTGTCCTGGACCAGAGGAGGTGGGAGATGCTAAGGACTCTTAACCTCTGCAGTTCAGCAGGGTCAGGTGGATGCAACAGGACTTTTGTCCTCCAGGGGGCTCTGCAACTTGTTCCCTCCCCACATCCAGATCCTTTGTTCAATCCACAGGCAGTGAAAAGGGAAAAGGTGCTTCACTAATTGTGTTCCAACCACACTTCATGTATGTAAAGTGCTTTAGGCACATTACAACATTGAGATAAGGATCTATTATTAGTCCCATTTTACAGATGAACAAAAAGACTCAAAGAGATAAACTGACTTGCTCATGATACACAACAAAAAAGTGGAAGAGTCAAGATTGGAACCCAGACCTGGACACCTTCATGGGTTTAACTCCTTCAAAGTGAATGAAACAGAATAGTCACTCGAGAAAGTCTGGATACCTCCAGCATATATTCACTCAACAAACATTCTCTGAACCCTGCCCATGCCACTAAATCCAGGTGCTAGGAAAGAGAAGTGAGCCTGTCACTATGCTTATCTTACAACCTAGCCAGTGTTTTCCCCATCCAGCCCCTTCACAGTCTGACACCTTCAGGGGGTCACCATCTCCATCCATCCACCTCAGCATTTACCAGGCACCTGCTATCTGCCAGGCTCTAGACAAATGCTAGGGACACAGGGAGATAAAATGTGAACTTCCTGTGGCAACAGACACATCACTAGCACTTCACCATGAAATATCATAGTATTTTGAGGACAGGAAATGGAAAACCCCAACCCAGTACTGGGGTGAGAAAGGGCTTCCAGAGGAAATCTCTAGCAGACTCTCTTGCTTGCTCATCGAGTGACAAATTTCCCTTCCATGCTGGCAGAGCCTCAGTGTCTTTCTGGTGTCTACTTGTCCCTATGTGACTCAAGGAAGTGCCAATCTGCCTCATCAGGGTAGTCTCACTTTTGAACCTAATTGATAGGTTTAGGGATGGACATTTAACCAGTTCTGGTTAATGAGACCTTGTGGTGACAGGTGGGTAGAATGGAGAGAGATGTTTGCTGGGGGCGTCTAAGAAATAATTCTAGACCCTAAAAATAGTTGTGTATGGCTACAATTGTCTTTTTTTAGCAGCTTTTGTGCCTCCATAGATTGCTTAGACCCAAGATGGTAGTTATACAGACTCGCAGACTCGAATGGACTTAGCTTGAGGATATACTAGGCACAGCAGATGGAAAGATGAAAGGAGCTGGGGCCCTGGTGATTCCACTGGCCTCTGAGTCAACCAAGCCTGTAACTCTTCACCTTCCTTAAAAATGCTTTTGGTCAGAAAACCCCATTACAGTAGTTTAAAAAGATAGGGGTTTATTTATCTCCCAAAATAAGAATTCCAGAAATAAGGAGCTGGTCAGGTATCCCCTTGATTTCAATTAATCAGTTTGCTAAACAGAGGAACCCCAAATCTTGTTGAAGTGGTCTTCAACAATATGCACAACCTACTCAAGGGGTACACAGGCTGCAGCTTCTGGGGCTCTGCCCCATGGGACTTCATTCCAGGACCCAGACTGAAGGAGCAGACTTCACATGGGGAATGCCCACTTTACTGAGGGAGGGAATTCCAACCAACGAGGCGGACTCCAACTCCCCAACTGCATTTAAGGCATCTGCTCAGACCATCAAGTGTATGCTCACATTCTATTAGCCAAAGTCATATGGCTATATATGACAATGAAGAGGGGAGGCATGCTCCTCCTAAAGGAGAAAGTAGAGGTTGTAAATATCCTTATAGGAGAGGGAGCAAATAGATGTGATCAAGAACACAATACACCCCAAGACCTTTTCCCCTCAAGGTCACAAGAGGGCTGCTGTAGCTCTAGCCATCTCATCCCAGTCCAGGTAAAAATAATAATAAATAATAATAATAATAGAGGAGAGAGCAGTATAAAAGGTTTCCTGGAAACTCCAATGGAGTTTCATTTCCAGCTCAGTGGCTGGAAGTGGATCACAAGAACACTCATATCTGGAAGATAGCTAAGAAGATGGGAGTTGAGGTAGCTATCCAAAGAAGTCAGCCCCATTGCCCTAACTGTGGATTGGTTCTTATAAAAAGTATTCATTTCCTTATTGCTTAAGCCATTTCAGGTTGAGATGTTTGCTATTTACAGCTGACAAAAATTCTAATAGCTAAGAGATCCAAAATCTTTATCCTAGCTTACAAGGCCCTAGATGAATCAGCCCCACACTCTGCTTTTCCTGTCTTTCCCCTTCATGAACTATTCTCACCCTGACTTCCTTTCCCTCCTTATACCTGGACAATTCCCTCTGCCCAGAATGCTGCTTTCCACATTCTTCCAACATCTGTACTGCATCCTATTACTGCTGCTTCACAGCACAGCCCATACTGTGTAATTGTATATTTATTTACCCCTTTAACATCTGCTTCCAATAGATTGTAAGTTCTATGAGGACAGAGCCATATATGCCTTGTTCACCACACAGTGCCTGGCTCAGAGTAGGGGCTCAATAAAGAATTGTCAAATGAATAAATGACATGACATGACATGAAACTCAAGAGAATGAGTAGGTTACCAAGTAATTGGAAAGCAAGTCACCCAGGCTGTCTTACCAATAGATAATAAATCTGGGGTATTAAATAGACTTTTTTCATCCATGAGGTCTAAGTGCACACCCTCCCCCCATCTCCACACCTATAGATCCCTCCATCTCAATGAAAGTAAAACCAGAACAGGAAAAGAACTGCCCCAGGGCATGGAAAGCAACCGTGCTGGCACGCTAAGTCGGGTAACTTGCTAACCAATTTGTCAGTACTTTGTACTTTCCAATTTTGCCACTGTGTGAGTCTACTAGGGCTGCCATAACAAAGCACCACCGATAGGGTGCTTAAACACCAGAAATTTATCTTCTCACAGCTCTGGTGGCTGAAGTCTGAGACCAAAGTTTCAGCAGCATTGACTTGCCTCAAAGCTTCTCTCCTTAGTTTGTGGCTGGCTGTTTTCTCCGATGTCATTTCCCTCTGTGCATTTCTATATCCTAACCCCCCACTTAGACACGAGTCATATTGGATTAGGGCCCATTCATATCACCTCATTTTACCTTAATTACCTCTTATTTTCAAATACGCTCATATTCTGAGGCACTGGGGGTTTAGACTTCAACATATGAATTTGGGGAAACACAGGCCCATAACCACCACCACTTTAGTCAATTTCAATGCAGTTTCAGATACTCTTGGGAATTCCTTACAAAAGGCTTGTGTCTTATGTAGGGCAGGAAGCCTCACTTCATAGGTGAAGAGATCAAAGATAGAAGGACACCCCCCCCACCCCGCTCTGGTTGTATCTCTAGAGGACAACAGAGGTAGAACCAGAACTAACTCATCTGAGCAACTAGTCTAAGTACTGTTCTGGGGTTCCAGCATGGACATATCCTTGTGGATTTAAGAGTTTCCTGTGATTTCATTTGAAAGGTCATCTATTCAAACTCGATACATGCACTTTCTGCATCCCCTGGCTTCCTTAATCAGTTCATCCTACTGCATGTTAAACATTTGTGGTTGTGCTTACTATCTCCTTGGTGCACAGTGGCATCCCTTGAACAGCCTTGAGCTGATGGGAAACAACAGAGGTGCTCTTAACACATTCATGATGAAGGTCAAGGTGAAGGGCAAAAAAATGTCATTTTGGAAGAGACACTGGTGGATGAGTAGGGTTCTCACATGGCAAACAGTAGCCTGGCACACCTAATTCAAAAGAGGCCATACTCCAGCAGTTAGTACCCGAAACACTTTATGAGAAGTGATTTCATTTCAACCAAGGACCATCATCCATCACATTAAATTAATGTTGCTAATTTGGATTTTACTGGTTTTATAGGTTTGTTTGTATTTAATTTATAAATTTGTTTTAGTTTTACATCTGTGTAGGACCAAGAAGCATAAGGCATTTGTAAGTAGTTTTATGTGTGTACTGCTTAAATAATATTAATTTAAGCTTAGCATTAATATAAAATAAATTAAGTCAATACTGGGGCTCCATGAGAAAGTTTTCCCATTAAAGGCCACCAGACACACAATGCCACAATGCTCAAGCTTAAGAAATGCTGCACTACACAGCAATGCTCTCCAGCTCTGGAGCCCATGCATGGGAATAACTAAATGAACTAAAAGGAAGTGAGCAAAGAGAGACAGTCCTTCTTGATCTATTTCTGATCTGTTTCTCATGGTCTTGACGACTTTGGAGATGCCAAACATTAGCTCCCCAATCACTCCTCTTAGAGAATTCGTCCTATCAAACCCCTGGTAAAGACAGAGCCATCATTCACAGCTAATTGGGCCAGGATTGGATATGTCTTCAAATACAGATCAGATCCTCTCTTCTGAGATTTTGAAATCAATATATTGAGAGATTGAGCCAAAAAGCTGCTGGAAACCAAGCAGAAAGATCCTGGAAACTCAGAGAATGAGCTATCTTTTGGGAGAAGCCATCAAGGGCTGCTTACAGATGAATGAGTGAATAGGGGGATATAGTGGAGAGAAGCAGAGATTACAGTCCATGCAGCCTGAGAAGGGGCCTGAGGTTGGCTGTGTAATCCTGCCCGTTTCCCCGTTTCCCAGATCCCACCTCCAGGCCCAGAAAACCTGCTGTGAGATGCACCTATTTTCCTTCAACAAACCCCTCGGACTCAAGCCAGCCTAAGGTTTCTGTCCCTGGACCAAAGTGTTCTTTCCATGGCCTTCTGCTGGTTTCATGTATCTTCAAACCCATCTCTTCATTTTCATACACCAACTTTCCCAGGAGACTTTTGAGGAAAACAACCAGAAAGAAGAAAAGTTGGGAGAGGAATTAAGACTTACTGAGTGCTTACTATGAGAAATGAGAGAAGCAAATAACCATCCTGAGTAGGCAAGTTCTCATTTATGATGGTATTTAATTCTGTTACTTTGAAACATAGGTATTTTGCCTCTTAAACAATACAAGAGCCAGGACTCAGAGAGGTCAAGTAACTTATCCATGGGCAACGAGGAAGGAATGGAGGACAGGAAGTGATGGGAGGTAAAAAGCGATGCTAGACAGGAAATACTGTAAGATTAGAAATGGTGGAAGATAGGCTGACCTGATTTCACAGCTTGTATAGGGACCAGATACAAAACTCAGATTGCCACCCATGCCCAGCAGAAGCTACTACCACCAGCTATCTCGGCAAACAGTTCAGAGGGAGAAAATGTAGTGGATGAGATCCTAGGCTCAAATTCTGGCTCTATCACTTCCGGTCTCAGTGACACACCCTGGGTCTCAGTGTCTCATGGATAAATTGCAAATGATAACAGAATGCCTCTTTGGGGTATAATGAGGATTAAGTGAGACAATGCATGCAAAAGTGGCCAGCACTGCATCTGAGAAGCCTCCTGAGGAGCGACAGGGCTGAGTTACTGACATCTTAGAAAGCTAAATGACACGATCCTTTTCATGAGCCAGCAAGACTCTCTTCTTCACAGAACTTCTTTATGGCAGAACTTGCCCTACTTCCCCCAAATATTGATCTTTAACGTGAGTAACCTTAGATGAACTTCATTTATAGCAGCAAGTGCTTCAAACTGACCTGAATTGATCAAGCATAAGGATTTTCCATTAGGCAGAAATTAAAGGAATACATCTTCCAATATCTCAATTAAAACAGCCTCCATTTTGCAAAGTTAAGAGCTGTTGATTTTAGTAAAGAAGTAAATCAATAAGATATAAGTCCCCTGAAAGGACAACACACCTCTCCCACATATTTCCTAGAGGCTGGATTCCTTCCTTGAGCTTGATCCTGCTGCTGACAGTCAACAGTGGAAGCTCTACATTGGCTGATGGGGCCCCTTAAAGTGCCAACTGCTGCCGAGAACAGTGCCAGAAGCACCCCTGTGTGTCCACATGGAGCCAACAGTAGCCACAGGCCTCCTCAGAGACAGAACTAAGTTATGTCTTCTGTTTCACCAGTGTCATCATCAGTGCCTAACATGTGAGATCCCCAAGGGCAGAGATTTGGGTCTGTTTTGTCTCCTGATGTTTCCCCAGGCGCCTAAAACAGCTCCTGGTTGTTGTGATGGCATGAATGGCCCCAGTTCTTCGCTCCTCTCCCTGCATCCATGCCCTTTGCCATGATCTCTGTACCTCTCACTGAAGAGCTGGGTCTTACTATCCCTTCCCCCTTGAATCTGGTCTAGCATTGTGACTGGCTTTGCCCAGCAGAAGGGAGCAGAAATAATGATGTACCATTCTGAGCCCAGACCTCAAAAGGCTTTGCATGTTTCCACATACTCTCTTACTCTCTGCCATCACCACGACAAGGACATACCCAGACTGGCCTGCTTGCCCCAGAATAAGGACAAGAGACATGGGGGCAAAGGCAAGCTTTCCTGGGCATTCCAGCTGAAGCCATATGATATCGGCCCACAGACCGCTGACCACCAGACACAGAAGGCAACCCGGGCAAGCCAGCAGGGCCTCCAGCTGATCCATAGACTTGTGAGCTCAACTAACGCTGGTTATTTGAAGCCACCAAGTTTTGGGGTAGTTTTTTTTTTTTTTACCCAGTATTATTGAGGAAGTAACCACTGATATACTAGCACATCCATAAGAACTGACAGAATTCATCTATTAAATGCTACTAAATATGTACTAAAAATACTAGGTACCTAGTTAGACAATTTACATACATTGTGGGTCCTGTTATTGATTTCAAATGATACTTGATTTGATATTTTGCTCATCATGACATTTGTTTCATTCATTTTGATTTGTTTCAAATATTGCATTAATGTACTATTTATCTTGATTATGGAGGCTTTTGGCATTCCCTTTGATTTCACACTGCTCACCTACCTCACTGTACTCTCAGCTCTCATTATCCCATTTATTCCCTATGAAAATAAGTCTTCCAAACAAGTAAGGCCCAGATGAAGCTGGAACTATTTGAGCAACAGAATAAATAATGCACTACTGGATTACAGATCAAAGCACAAATATCCATGAGTCCATACTGATGTAAATAAATAACTGAACAAATGAATACATGTGGGAGAATGTAAAGATCTACCATAAGGAATAATTCCAAATAATCTGTGCAGAGGTGCCACCATCCAAGAAGGGGATCATCAATGCCCACTCCTTAAGGACAAGCTGACATAGCGACTTCCTCCCAAAGAGCACAGTAGGGGAGGGCAGAAAAGTGTGACCCACAAAGGCACCTCAGCCAGGTGGCCAAGTTCTCATCAGCAGTTACAATTCGTGTTGATGGCTTGTCCCTCTGATAGGATGTGATGAGAATGACCCTTCACCTCTGGGGTCATCCTCACCCAAACCCATAACCTCAGCCTAATCATCAGAGACTCATGACACTGAGATCCCACCTGAGGGACTTTCTGTAAGATACCTGACAGGTCCTCCTCCAAATCAAGATCATTAAAAACAAGTCTGAGAAACCACCACAGCCTAGAGGAGCCTAGGATGACCTGACAACTAAATGTAACCTGAGGTCTCAGACAGGGTTCTGGAACAGAAATGGGCATGAGGCAAAACCATGGCAATCCCAATAAAGTGCAGACTATTAATAACAATGCATCAATACTGATACAGTAACTTTAAAAAATATACCACCGTAATGTAAAATATTAACAGTAGAGGACGAGGAGTGGGTACAAACTCACTGTACTATCTTTGCAACTTTTCTGTTAATGTAAAGCTATTCTACAACAAATGGTTTATCTAAAAAAAAAAAAAAAAAAAAAAAGAAATAAACTAAGGCCCAGAAAGATTAAGTAAATTGCCCAAGGTCACAGAGAAGATAAATGACAAAGCTGGGATTCTAATCCAGGGCTATGTTTAAACCAACACCCTATAGCTCACCTGCTCACACTGGGAACTTTTCCACTAACAAAAATAAGAAAGGGAGGGAGGGAGAAGGAAAGGAGGGAGACAGACAAGAAAAGAGACAGGGAGGGAGATTGATTGCCATATATTTGCCAGCTTTTCTCTATTTGATGAAATTGGCCACCCGAAAAGCGCTTTGCCTCTTCTCCTCCTAAATGCATATTCAGCAGCGTTCAGCTGCACCAGGGGCTTTTCCTCCAGCTGTGCTCACCCTCATGCAAACTCCCATGAAATCAATAGCACACATCCATCATTTTATCTCCACCACTTAGCAGAAGCAAAAACCTCTTTACCAAAGTACCCTCCACCGGACAAGACATATCACCCCATAGCTGCTGTGCACATCCATCTTGCATACAATTGTTTAAGTGGTTTGGGGTCCTTTGAAATCAGAGATTTATTCCTGCTTCCCTTACATTTTATTAGGGGAGGTTTATCATCAATATGAAACTTTAATTCCTCCAAAGCTGTGGATTAATAGACTCATAAACTTTAATACCTGGTGCTTTATACACTTCATTCGAATCTACTCCACACAGTTAGGGGAGTGACAACTCACTTCAATTTTCTGGTCTCCCCCATCCTGCAATTCTGAGACCTTTGGGGATGTAATCAGATTCACCTTGATCAAACATTGCATTGTGTTTAGGAGGGTGGACACCAGCATCAGACCCATAGGTTTGAATCCTGACTGCATCAGTTACTAGCTGTGCCACTCTAGGCTAGTTGCTTAACCTCTCTGAGCCTCAGGATCTTCATCTGTAAAATGGAGATAACGTTAGAATCTATCTCACAAGGTTATTTATTGTTCATGGGGTGTGTGTTTGTGTGCATAGGGTGTGTATGAGAGAGAAAGCAAAATGAAAACCTTTTTATACAGCAAGGAAAATAAAGGCATTCACTTAAGATCTCTGCAGAAAACATCAAGGGAAGAGAGACAAAAAGATTCACGCCTCTTGCACCGAAAGCCAGGATGGTGCATTTCTGTTCAGCCCATGCCATTGTTTAAAATGTAGCCACTGCTGCTTCTGGTGACAAGCATTGCCTATCTGTTTTTCCAAAGAAACCTTCACGGGCTGGGGCTTAGGCTGAGCTCTTTGTAACTTTCTAATTCCTCTGAAGTCAATTTGTAGAAACGTTCGTAGTGGACTGTGTCATGCTGTGACTCTCCTTCCTTCCAAAAGCCATTCATAGCAATGACTTAAGTAAAACGGAAAAAGAAAATAACAGTAATAGGGACAACAGAACATACAGTCATTGACATAATAACCTTTATACTAGTGGCTCTCGGTCAGGAGACATTGGACACTGTCTGGAGACATTTTTGGTTGTTATGACCAGGGGGTGCTACTGGCATCTAGTGGGTAGAGGCGATGGATGCTGATCAACATCCTACAGTGCACAAGACAGACCTCCCCCCATGCCCCACAAGAAAGAATTATTTGGCCCAAGGTGACAACAGTGCTGAGGCAGAGGCATCCTAGTTTACATGGGTCATTTATTAACAGAACCAATAAGAGATGTACATGTACATCTACATCATGACAGATTTATTATGAGGAATTGGCCCGTGTAGTCATGGAGATTGTGAAGTCCAAAATCTGCAGGGTGTCCGGGTGGTGCACGCACCCAG
This sequence comes from Hyaena hyaena, assembly GCF_003009895.1. Lineage (NCBI taxonomy): Eukaryota > Metazoa > Chordata > Mammalia > Carnivora > Hyaenidae > Hyaena > Hyaena hyaena. The sequence goes on from NW_024080787.1 coordinate 1,179,443, forward strand.
GGAGAAGTGATGTGAACACCATCAGGCAGAAAGAGCCAATGTTGCGGATGAAATCTGAGGGCTCTCGGCTGGCAAATTCCTTCTTATTCACGCAAGGCTGGTCTTTTGCTCTATCAGGCCTTCAAGTGATTGGATGAGGCCCACCCACATATGGAGGGCAATCTGTTGTCCTCATGTCAACTAATTTAAATGTCAATCTTATCCATAAATACCCTCACAGAAACACCCTGCCCTGAATAATGTTTGACCAACTATATGGGCATCCCAGGGTCCAGCCAAGTTGACATAAACTTAACCATCACACTCACTGTAAGGAGGGCACTACTACTAGTGACCTTAATATATTCAACCGCCAGTCCCAATTCTTTACCTTCCCCTACACATCATTGCCCCTTGCCCTTGGCAGTTTTCTTTCCTGTCCTATGAGTCTGGACTTAACCATGTCATTCGCTTTGGTCAATAGTACCCAGTCAGGAGTGACAATGTACTGGGTCCAGAGCTAGACCTTGAGAGACCCATGGCCCCACGTGCCTCTTGCACCCTGCCAGCCCCAGGATATCAACCGCGCTGCCTATCCCACTGATCCTGGGAGGAGGAGGGGAACTAGGAGCAGGCCGACGGCTGACTCACCGTCCTGCAGTAAGAAGCCACGTCACCAGGTAACCCACAGCTGCGTGAGTGATAGTAAGTGACTGTCATTCCACACCACCAAGCTCTGAGTTGGTCTGTTCTACTGTAAGAGTACAACAGATCCCATTTTAGCAATGAGGAAACTGAGGCATGGAGAGGTTAAATAACCTGCGCTGGCCACACACAGCTGCTACATTCAACCTCCACCCGCTCTGTTCCAGGCCACGTGCCAGGTGCTCTCACTCCTTTGACTGTCATGTATCTTCCCAGTGGTCCTAAAAGCAGGCATTTTAGGTGCATCCCACAAGAAAGGCAATGGAACGTGACAAGTGTCAGCAGCACACCCTGGGAAGGGTGGAGCTGAGCTCTCAACATCAGTGTACTTGTGTCCCGACACCATGCGGCCACCTATTAATGGCAAAGAACTTGAATGATAACCTTCTGCTTCAAGGAACATGACCAGAAGATGACACAGGCTACCAGATGCCACGTGGGTACTTCTCACCCCCTCACTTACATATCCACTCCTAATCCCTCTTCATTTTACCTCCAAAAACATCTCTTGGACCCATGTGCTCCTCTCCATGTCTGTATAACCAGACCCTACGAGTCCCCCTTAACTTTCTGCTCTCTTGGCATTCCCCCTTGCCCTCCAATCTGCTGTTCACATGACAACACCCACAGTGATCACTGGAAATGCTCAATGATGCCCCTCTCCTGGAGAGTGGGGAGAACATCTGAGCACACCCCCCCCCCCACTGCTCTTTGAGTAAAGGACAAAGTTTAACATGCTCTATCTGAGCCATCTGGACCCCAGCTACTGCCTCTCATGTCACTCTCCCTCTTCAATCTCTGTGCTCAATTACCCAACAGACAGATATCCTTCAGTAACAACCACGAGCCAGACACAGTGCTTGGCACTAGAGACAACTATTATCAACAAAAAACAGGTGAGGCCCTTTCCCTAAAACCTACAAGCAGCAGGGCACACAACAGAGAGGGCCTGGCTGGACTTCTCATCCCTCCCACAAAATGCCACATTCTATCCACCTGTATTTTCACTGCCTGGAACTTCTCCTCATTGCCCAGGACCACACTGGATCCCAAGGCTTCCTGGGAGCCTTTCTCAATTTGATTGAGTAAAGGTGTAACTAAGAGAAAATCTCCATGGCCTGAGAGACAAAGAAGAATCTCCAGAGTTGCTGGTTGCCATAGGAACTGCCTCTAGGTCAGCTTGACCATGAGGAACACAATCCCAACAGATGCCAGTGGTATGACCAGCTCTCACCTTGCCTCCCTGACTGTGGGGGACACACTCTGAGGTGCCCCATGGTACTCAGCTCCTGGGGGACATTCTCTGTGGATTCCTCCTCTCCCTTCAGCATAAACAGAACCCCTGATCTCCTCTTAATGAAAAGAATATGGCAAAGGTCATTATGTTACATGGAGATCACACATTCACCTTGCTGGAGACACCCCCTCACTGGCTCTGATGAAGCTAGTAGCCACATGGGAGTGGAAGAAACGGAGGGTGGCCTCTGGCCAACACCAGTCCAGAACTGAGGCTTTCAGTCTTAGAGCCACAGAGTTTTATCCCATAAGGGATAAAACTCTGCCCAGTCAAGACTCAGATGAGACCTCAGCTGACACCCTGACTGCAGCCTGGGAGATATAAAAATAGAGAACCAGCGAAGCTATGCCTAGACCCTGTCCCATAGAAACTGTCAGATAATAAAGGTGTGTTGTGTTGTATTAAGCTGTTAATTTTGTATTTTATGTTGATATATAGCAATAGAAAACTAAAATGCTGAGCTGGGCTACCATTCCCACAGGAGACTAATGGATGGCTGCTGCATGAGTTTCCTAGGGCTGTCATGACAAGTCACCGCAAACCAGATGGCATGAAACAACAGAAACTGATGCTCTTACAGTTCTGGATTAGGGAAGTCTAGAACTGAAGCGTCAGCAATGCTACATTCTCTCTGAAGGCTCTAAGAAAGAGTCTTTCCTTGCCTCTTCTACATGATGCTGGGTCCCAGCAATGCTTGGTGTCCTTTGCTTAATGAATGCTTCACTCCAGTGTCTGCCTTCATCTCCATGTGACTATCTTCCCTATGTGTCTGGGTCCAAATTTCCTCTTCTAACAAAGACACCAGTCACTGGATCGGGGCCCACTCTAATCCAGTCTGACCTCATCTTAACTTGACCAGACTGCATTTGCAAAGACCCTATTTCCAAATAAGGCCACATGCACAGATACAGGCAATTAGGACTTCAATATATCAATTTGGGGGACAGAATTCAACGCACAACAGATGCCATCTTCATACCCCAAAACAGAGCACATAGGTCTCCCTGCTAACCCCAGACCCGGGGAAGTTGCCCGTTCACTCCCACTGCCACCAACTCCTGGTGCAATCACTCACCACACATTTAGTGGACACCCACATGTGCTGCCCATTGATGGAGAAACTGGGAAGGGGGAAGAGACAAGAAAATCCTTGCTTTCATGAAGCTTATGTTCTGCTAGGGAGAACAATTACAGACAATCAAGGCCAACAAAGGAAGGAGATTATTTCTGACCACAGTAAATAGGATGCACGATAAGGGTATAACTTACAGTCTTGGTGGTAAGAGCTGCAGCAGCTAACGCAGCTTACTCTGTGCCAGGTGCTATTCCAAACACTTAATGTGAATCTGCACTCTTCCTCCTCACAACAGCTCCGTGAAGTAGCTACTTACCAATTCTCCTTTAAATACAGGGAAGCTGAGGCACAGAGCAGTTATACACAAGTAATCAAAGAGCCAGGACTTGAACCCAGACAGCCAAGTCCAGGAACCTACTATGAAGAAAACAAAGAGCTGGAGAAAGGAACAGGACTTTAGATCTGGCAGTCTCAGAGAGGGGACTTCTACTCAAAGTTTCAACAAAGGAGGCCCGATTGTGGCAGGTGAGGTGGGACTGCAAAGGGAGGGTACGAAGATGGTAAAATAATCCCTAGTTGTGGAAGGGTTCAGGCCCCCGCCGAGGTGGGCAACTTCTGGAATATGCAGTGGTATCTAACAGTAGAGATTGGGCATAACTTATAATACTTTAACAAAGAGGGGTCTTAGAGACCAAGGATGGTGTAATGCACTCCTGCTTCCCTTCTTGCTGCATCATCTCCTCTGCCCAGTATATGCTCAGCCTGGCCCTACTGCCTGGGGTGATTAATAGGTTTAATTTATCATTAACTTCCATGGAGCTGAGCTAGGCCAGCTCTGCCTCTGGAGCAGTGTGTGAGTAATCAGTGGGTGAGCAGAAGCCTCTGCACACTTATTTATATTCATTTTGCATTGGGGACATTCCTAATTTGTTTGTTTTTCTCTGGTCTGGCTTCACCTACCTGGGCTTGGATGACTGGGGTGAAACCAAAAAAGAATGGTCCAGGGCACTGAGAGAGGGAGGAGGAGAGATGGAGTCTACGGGGATAGAAAAGGATAGAGACAGGGAGAGACTGGGCAGAGGGTCTATGAGCAGCATCCATACACCCTACACCTCTGTGCCTACCACCACCAGCATTTTCTTTACCCACATGTTGCCCAAGCACACTGTGCAGACACTGTTTGAATGCAGGAAGGTTGGCATGAGAGGGCCTGGGGTCCCAGCACGCTGGAGGAGACAACACATTACTGATTTCAAAGCCAGGTCGGCAGAGCAGTAGTACATAAAGCAGTGTGGGCTCAAAAACAAGGGCAGAGCTCTTCATTGTCATTCCTGGTGGGGTTTCAGGATCCAGGATGCCCACAGCCAGCCTGTAAGTCAGGCAGCAAATCCCATCCTTCCCCAGCTGGAAAGCACACAGGTCTGGGAACCATAATCAAGGCCAGAGGAGAGAGGGAGGCTGAGAAAAGGTCTCCAGCATACAGAGGGGTGATGTGGTAATTTGGTTTGCTGGCAGGTATGTCCTGGCAGACTGAGGCTACAGCCCCTCCAGTATCACACCAAGACCCATGGACCATCATACTCTGGGAAGAATGCACCAGAGCCCTCACGGGGAATCCCAACCAGCCCCTCAAAAACCATGGGCTTCCAAAGTGTGGTGGAGTGGGTATTTCTTCTCTCTTAACCTTTTTACAAGGAAGTCTTGTGTTATATAATTCTGGGCTAATAGGTAACAGGCACCCTCTTTGCAAAATCAGATGCAGGAGCCCATGCAGGTGAGGTGGCACTCAGCACAGTACCCAAGCCTGGTGGTGTGCAGACTTCTCCCAAAAATTAGACCACTGTGGGGGCACCTGGCTGGCTCAGTCAGTTGGGCGGCCGACTTTGGGTCAGGTCATGATTTCACAGTCTGGGAGTTCAAGCCCTGCATCAGGCTCTGTGCTGACAGCTCAGAGCTTGGAGCCTGATTCAGATTCTGTGTCTCCCTCTCTCCGCCCCTCCCCTACTCTCACTCTCTCTCTCAAAAATAAACAAACGTACTGGGTGTTATGTGGAAACTAATTTGACAATAAACTATTTGTAAATAAATAAACAAACAAAAAAAAATTTAGACCACTGTGAGGCCAAGAGGTATCGGAAGAGAGAGGACCACAGGCTTGGTGTCTCTGCCCACCTACACAGATCACCCCTAGAAACTCAGACTGCAAATGCTGCTCAAGTACCAGCTGGATGGATTGGGACCACCCTAGACCCTCCCCATCCTGTAGAAATATGAAGCTGGAATCTGAAATCAAAAAGAAAATATTCCACAGGATTCTATAAGCAGTAATATAAGAGACACAGGACAGCAAGCACAGAGCAGGGCAAATAGTGACCCCAGCATTGGTCTAATAATTCCTGCCTTCTAAAGTTCAGGGTTACCCCAATAATCCTTGGGCTAAATAGGAGAATGAAAACTTTTAAGTTTTAACTTGAATATAAAGGGTGATAACACAAGTTTATGTAGCCTGAAGCCTGCCACATCAATTCATTTCTTCTTTAAGTTTTGTTATATAATTCACATACCATATAATTCACCCATCTAGAGTTATCATTCAATGGTTTTTAGTGTATTCACAAAGTTATGCAACCATCAGCACAATTTTAGAAGACTGTCACCTCCAAAAGAAACCCCATACCCTTGAACTATCACCTCCCAAATGCTCCATCACCCCCAGCCCCTGGTAACCACTAATTTACATGCTGTCTCTATGAATTGGCCTGGTCTGGACCTTTCATAGAAATGGCTTCCTTCCATCTTTGCTGTGGTCAGCATGTGCCCTCAGTCACAATGCCTGGTTTCACCTGAGCTCCAACCTAGCAATAGCATCCTCACCTGAAAGTGGAGCCCTTCATTGTTCTCTACCCATAGAGTTGCAGGGAAGGCTACCCAAGTTAACACCTTCTCAGTGTCTGCACCCAGTAGGTGCTCAGCAAACAGGAGACAGTATACCTGCTCTTACAGTGTGCCTAGCTTACTTCATACAGGGCCCTCTGTCTCATAAGATGCACAGTGCTGGTGTTCCACAAAGAGGAATGCACATAGAAGGCTTAGCCCAGAGCCTGCTCAGGCCCAGAACCTGAATGGAGGCACTTTTAGAATCACAATGATGTGGACAGTGACTCTGGCCAAGCTTGTTGTCATAATGGTCAGGACCACTGGCCACACCACAGGAAACTGTCTCAGAGGCCTAAAGGACCAAAACCAAGGCTGTCCTTGTTATCCAGGAGCCAGGGCCAGGCTGGGCAGGCCCTTCTGAGCAGCATCGGAGGCCCAGCAGGCTCCTGGCAGGCCCTGGCTTGCTGGGCAGCTGTCAGTCCTAGGAGGCTGCCTGCTATGTGCTCTAGGCTCCAGGGCCTGTGATAGGGGTGGGAATAATCGGGTTACATGCTCTTGGGATTCTGCTGCTCTTGGCAGAGTCACAAATTGAGTTTGAAATGAGTAATCTGGAGCCAAGCTGCTTATGCTGTGAGCAATGGGGTCTGGCCTGCCGGTTCCCTCTACCACCTCCCCCGCCTCTGGATCAGACGAGGGGGCTGGGGGTAATGAGTAAGCCAGCCTCCCTCACAAGGATGGGGAGGAGGGGCATAGCTGACCCCAGCAAAGAGGGAAGCAAAGGAAGGAAGGAGCTTTTTTTCCTATGAAATGTCCAGAGTAGGCAAACCCCATAGCAACAGAAAGTAGATGAGTGGCCTGGGGCTGTGTGTTTCTTTTGAGGGTGATGAAAACGTTCTCGAATTGATGGAGGTGATGGTTGTACAGATTTATACACTTTATGTGGGTGAATCGTATGATATGTGAATTAAATCAAGTTGCTACAAAAACAAGAAAGAGAGTTAGCAGGGAATGGAGTGGGGAAACAATTTCCCATAGGCACACCTCTTATGTCCAGAAAACCAAAGGTCTTTATCAGATCCTCCTGTAAGAACAAAAATAAGAGCTAAGGCATAGGAGGTACCTCACAGAGGAGGAAACTGCAGCACAGAAGGGTTAATTCTCTTGCTCAAAGTCACACAGCAGCAAATGGCGGTTAAGAGCCTGTGCTCTTAACCACTGGGCTGTATTGCTCCTAACTAATAAGCGGTTTTAACACTTACATGGGGCACCAGGGAAGGAGGAGAAAGTATTTTATGAGAGCTGTGTGTACTTGACACTTCTAAATACAATCATGGAAGCAACTGTCATGGGCAAGAACAGAACTTTGCTGCATTTCAATGCATGACCTATAGCAACAAGTGATCTTTTCTGGGACTAGGTCTGTCAAGGTCTTAATCCGTCTCAGCATCTGTGCCCAGGTCTCTCTGCTCTGGCTATCTCTCAGGGTCCCCTGAGGCAGGGGAGTCTGGAGCCAAGAGAAGTCGATCTGATAAAGATCCAACTCCTGGGCACAGGCTCTGGTGCTGCAGACTCCACAGACGTCTGCAGAAAGGCTGTAACTCAATAGAGAATTCTGTTAATATGGTTGCTGCCTGCTGTAACCCCCTCAGCTCCTCTAACCACCGTGGAGATAACAGAGGCTGGAGGCTACCAGGTCCTGATTACATTTCCTCCCCTCTCGCTGCCCTAAAAAAAAAAAAAAAAAAGAAAGAAAAAGAAAAAGAAAAAAAAAGATGGGCTTTGTCAGGCTTCTGCTGCCACCTACAGCAGCTGCAACACAAGGCGTGTCTCCAGCCAGACTGAAGAGACAGAGCAGGGCCCTTCGGGGAGAAATGGGGCCCAGAGGCCAAAGTCCAAGACTGACAGGGAAGGCTGCCCATAGCCCCAGGCCAGGCTGCGGGAGAAGACTTAAGAGCCTTCTCTCCATCAAATGGTGGGGGAGAGGGAGAGGCAAACCATGAGAGACTCTTGAATGCTGAGAACAAACTGAGGACTGATGAATGTGGGGGGAAGGGGGGAGATGGGCATGGAGGAGGGCACTTGTGGGGATGAGCACTGGGTGTTATATGGAAACCAACTTGACAATAAACTATTTGTAAAAGAAAAAAAAAAAGAGAGAGCCTTCTTCCCATCCCTGCCCTGGAGGGGGCCCTTCCACTGGATACACCAAATGGAAGCAAGGACCAGCTATCTATTCCCATGGGACTGAAGAAGGTCCGTATCTCTCTTGATGCCTTGAGAATGTTCTAATCCCTCTGCCCACACTGATGTCCCCTCTACAATTTCATTCACCCCCTCCTCCGAGAAGCCCCTTTTGGTTACCTCTGCTGGCTTAGCTAAGCCTGCAGCGCCCTTCTGCTTACCCTACTGATCACCTGCCTGTCTCTCTCAATTATGACAATAAACAGATGGACATTCATTGAGCACTGATCATGTACCATACACTGTGTTCAAAGATATACATGTACCATCTCATTTAATATTTCAGGAACTTAGGAGGAAGATGTTATTATTGCCCTGCATTTCACAGATGAGAAAACCTAGGCTCTGAGCGGTTAAGTCACTTAACCAAAGCCAGCCTAGGGTTTGAACCTAGCCCCATCTGCCTCCAGAAACAACCTTCTTAATATGCAGGGTTTACTCTGCCTCTCTACCTCCCCTCTTCACCAGCCCTTTCACTCGATGGACAGCATATAGTTCTTCTGCTGTTTAGTGATTTAGAAACTTGGGAACCTGCTTGGCTGGGAAATGGATAATCCTGTTTTCTTTTATAAGGTTCATGTAATGTGGAAAGCAAATGTTGTTTAAAAGTATTAAAACTTAGGATGGCTGGTCACTCAGGTATAACTTCTCTTAGTCACCCATTCCTTATCTTTATAGTTTATTTCTCTGAAAGTGGGGGAGTATGAGGTAGTTTGGATGGAGCAAAAAAATGCCATCTGAAAGGTAACTCCTAACTACAGGAAGGAAGCTGCCTTTGAGTAGAGCAGCACGTCTGTGACTCAGCTGTGTGGAGAGAAGTTACTGCCCCAGGAGCTCATGGAATGAAGAGCTATCCTGCCAGGGGCCGACACTCTGCCCTGACGGCACCAGACCTGGAACATCCAAAGGCAGGTCCACACTCAGAAGGACACTGGACTTTGGCTGAAGAGGATGTGTCTGGGAAGATCTCCAGGGGTGGGAGAGACCTAGGTCATGACATGTCATATGGCAGAAGTCAAAGAACTCAGGGAAGAGCTGCCTACCAACATCTGAAGTTGATACTTGAGGGAATAGAGCTACGCTTTTCTTCCTGAGGACAGATCCACATGAGGATCTGTGAGAATAGGAAGAGAGAGAATCAGGAGACAGCAAAAGATTGGTACATGGCATCATCACAGGCATGGAATAAATAATTGCTAAATCAAATAATGAAATGATGAATGGTCATTGGGAGGAAGTATCTTGGAGTCAGAGATTCCTTGGTTCAAATCTTCATCTTACTCTTTGTAACCCTGGGGCCTTGGTTAAGTGATCCAGTCTCTCTAAGCCTCTGTTTTCCCATCACTGAAGAGTTAACTTTCTTTTTTTCTTTTTTTTTTTTAATGTTTTTATTTATTTCTAGGAGAGAGAGAGAGAGAGAGAGAGAGACAGCGTGAGCAGGGGAGGGTCAGAGAGAGAGGGAGTCACACACTGAAACAGGCTCCAGGCTCTGAGCTGGCAGTCAGCACAGAGCCAGACGCAGGGCTCGAACCCACGAACCGCGAGATCATGACCTAAGCGAAAGTCGGACGCTTAACCGACTAAGCCACCCAGGTGCCCCAAAGAGTTAACTTTCAAATGGGGACCTGAACAATCATTATGTATTATCGAACATAAGGAGGCAGGAATCTAAGACCTGGGCAAAGCAAGTCCAGCACAAGAGAAGAGGGTGATTCCATCCATGTCAGGACAGGCTGACCAGCCACACAACCAAATGACCACACAAACAACAGTGGTCATTTCTCTTGGATTTTCTATCCAAATTAAGATAGATATTTGAGTACCTCTTCCACACACAGCATTGGACCTCCCCTTTTTACCAGCTGTTTCACCACTAGTCTCCAGTTATTGGGGGTTGTAAACATGAAATATGGCCTGGTTCTATCCTCAGAAGGCTTATGGTCTAGAACAGAAGAGAAAAACTGACTGAGATGGTAGAAGACAGGACAGATACAGACTGGGCTGCCAGCATCAGCATCACTTGAGATGCTTGTGAGAAGTCAGACCCTGGACCCCAGAGAAGACACAGTAAACCAGAATCCCCAGAAGATGGTGTTCTAGAAACTGACTTTCATCAAGTTTCCTGGGAGCAATTATACACACCAACACTGACAATCACTAACTTGGGACATTTGAGACAAAGGAGCCACCACATCCACCATAGCCAGAGGCTTCATGGAAGAGATTCTGGAGCCATGCACAAGGACAAAACATGGGGAAGAAGCCATGGGGAACACAGAGAGTAAGGGGCATGAGACCCACATCCCATGTTGGGATGATATGTATCATCTTCTGGGAACACCTATCAGAACAGACTATCAGGTTGAATCTATGATTATTCCTGTCTCAAATGCATCCACTTCTCTCCATCACCACTGTCTATAGCCTTGCCCAAGTCACCACCATCTCCTGCCCACACAATAACCATGGCCTCACATAAGATCTAATGCCACATCTCCCCCTCCATACACACACACACACAACCTTTGTATCCTAAGCGTGGCCAGTGTGACCTTCTAAAAACACAAATTAAACAAACTGAACAATGACCAACACTCACTCACTACCACCACCAACTAAATCCCCCCACCCTCTGCTCTTAGAATAAAACTGAATCCCTTAACAAGATCTTCAGTGCCTTCCAGAGTCTGGCCTCTGACTGTTCTTCCCCATGCTCACTCACTCTAGACATCCTACTACTCTCTTTTCCTCAGAAAGGCTATCTTCTTGGAGAGGCTTTCATCCATCATCTACCTACCCAAAGCATCCTTCCCCCTCAACTATTTCATCACTCTGCTTCTCTTGAGCCAATTAACAGAATCTGTAAACTATCTCTAGGTTATATTTGCTTCTTAATAGTTTGTCTCCCCATCTATACTGCAAGTTCCTGGAGGAGAACAGGAAATATGTCTATCTCACCACTGAATTCCCTGCACTTGGAACACATGGCATGTAGGTGAGGCACAACAAGTATTTTTTGAATCCACACACAGAAAAATGTGTCCATTGCAAGAGGACTTGAATGCCGAGCTAAAGAGCAGGGAGATTTGCCAAGAACTTCACAGCAGGGACTACACCCAGCATGATGAGAGAAGTGCCTGTGTTATCTGAGTAAAAACCCCAGAGGATTTCAAAGATAATAAGAGCAAAGTAAATTTCAAGAGTGGATCTAAATTCACCAACCCCGGTGAAAGCTGAAAATTACCATCCCAGCTGGTAGAAATGTCAATTCAAACTTCATTTATAAAACCATTTCGGGCTCTGATTGCTAAATTATTATTTCATATGAGAATGAGCATTGTCTGGATAAAAAGCAATGGCAAAAGTAAAAAATTCAATTTACTCAACAACATCCCCCTCCCTAAAAAAATGTATTTTAACATTAAAAGTTACTTCACATAATTGCACATATAAATATCACTTAGTGCAGATGTTGTGTATAAAATGTAATTATTACTCATGGAAAATCAATGGTGGCAAATGATAAAATCCATGATCTGGGTCTTTCTACTGAGCAGAAATGTATTAGCGCTTTGGCTTTGGTTTATGCACTTTTTAATTGAAAATGATCTCTAACTAGAAATGAATTGCAACACAGGGATGAAACAGCCAATTGCAAATAAAGATGTAATAACCACCAAACTCTCTGGCAATTCAGGGAGTTCCAAGTAGAACCATTTCCCCCGAAAGCGATCCCTCCTCCTTCTCACTCCCATACTGGGTACTTTCTCTGCACCAACCCTGTGGTCAAAAGCAATCAACAAGAAAGATCCTCATTTGTTTGCACATGTCCGTCAGAAGGAACCAGCAGTAGCAGAATAACAGATTGTGATATGTGAGATTAAGGAAATTAACAGGATGCTCAAATGCAGTGTGACCAGAGAGGCCGGAATAGATGGAGGGACCTCTTGCAGATGTGAGCATCTGAGACCAGACTGAATGGTGAGAGGAGCCAGAACGGTGAGAGGAGCCAGAACGGGGAAGACAGGAAAGAGAGACTAAGCAAACATGCCTACAAGGAACTAGGGGACTATGATTATGTCTGGAGCATAATGAACAAGGCAGGGAGAGGGGTCCATCTAGGACCATATTTGCCACTGGGGCTTTTAGGCACCTTCCCCCACCATCTTCATCTCTGCAGTCTCTTGAATGGCCTATCCCACATTCCCAATGAGCAAAAGTTATTGGGTATTTGCAGTGAACCCAGTGTTTCTGTCCTTCCAACCCCCCATGTTCCTATGTCAGAATCCTAACGCCCAAGGTGATGGCATTAGGAGATGGGGTCTTGGGGAAGTGATTAGGTCACAAGAGTAGACCCCTCATGAGTGGGACCAGCACCCTTACAAAAGGGACTCAGAAAGTTGCCTCAGCCCTTCCACCATGTGAGGACACAATGAGAAGACAACATCTATGAACCCAGCTCTCACCTTCACCAAGTCTGCTGGTGCCACAGTCTTGGACTTTGCAACCTCCACAACAGTGAGAAATAAATGTCTGTTGTTCATAAGTCAACAACAGTATTTTTGTTTTGACAGCCCAAATGGACTGAGAAAGCATATCATTCCAAATGAACGACCAGCAAGGCAGCTTTCATCATTCTCAACCCCATTTCTACTATTCATAACCCCATAAAACCAACCCAAACATGCCCACTGATTACCAAGTCAATGTGCCTCCTCTGCCATTGGCCTGAGGCCCCAGGAACATGCTGCCTCCAAGAAATCTCAGATGGGGATGGGGGAGGGAGATGGCAAGGACCTCCTGTCCACAGTGTCCCTCATCCCATTGACCTCAGCCTTCATCATGAGCACCCCCATGCACTCCAAAACAGGAATTCTCAGACTCCAATCTTGGGCACCTACCCAAGATTCATCAACACCCCCAGAGTAATTCAACACTGCCAAATTCTGTGCATGTGTAAAGAAAGCTATGATCCATCCAACATTCTGCTCTGTCACACTTTACAGGTCAGTGACAACTCCTTTGCCACCTAAGTCAACTGTCTGCTAAAGGTCACACATTCCGCAGATTCTAGTGGCAAGACTAGAATCAAAATGTCTGGATTTGGGGAACAAGGTATTCGATGAGGACAAGCTTCACCAATGAGATGGCATAGAACTGTCTGGGAAGAGAGCATATTCAGACCATATCTGGACCTCTGACAAGAACTCATCCCTCTGCCTTGGGACACCATGGTACATAACCAAGAACAGAGAACAGAACACACTGTTCTTGTACTGGAGCCCCATCTCCTGCCCCACCATGAAATCAATCCCCTCACTCAAGTCTTCCCAAAGCCCCATGAGAAGCCTGTTTATCTCTGCCCTTCGAAATCTCTGTTTTCTTCCCTTGTTTTTCTTTCCTCTTCCACTGTCTTTTGGAAAAGCCACAAATGAGACAGGGTGATTAATTTCATATTTTGGCTACCATTGCAGAACCACCTTCCCTCAAACTCTGGCACAAAAAACAAAGATTTAATCAGTCTCTAGTGTGGTTACCTCATGTGTTTCAGAAGATGTCTGATCGAAGGCGAAAGAGAAGTTTTCAAACATTAAACTTTAATAAGCAGAGCAGGCAAACATATTGCTGCATCAACACCCAGCGTGGCCTCATTGAGGAGAAATCCGGGCTGATCTATCAATCTCCGCTGATAGGTATTGTCATCACTCTCCTCTCTTATTACATTTACCCAACCTGGGAGTCTGTGGAAAAAATTCCACTAACTCAGTCAGCACTGGGGAAAGCCAATGAGGGTAGGGACTTTGCCAAGTTTTGCTAGGCTGATGGAGACAATGGTTTTGGGGGTTCTTTTGTTTTGTATTTTTTGTGTGTGCTTCAAGGTAGAAGTTAGCTCCTTCTAAGTCTTCACACCTTAAGTTACAGACAGTTCTTATTCCAGAAGGAGGAAGAACAGGGAGGAAAAGGTTTTGTCTGGAGGAAGACTGGCACAACACTGAAAGCTAAGTGTCTGAATCATCTAAGCTAAGAGGCAGGACACACCTTCTGTGAAGGGCTATACAGCCTCTGTCACATGTACTCAACTCTGCTATTCTACCCTAAAGCCACCTTAGACAATACATAAATAAACTGGCATGGCTGTATTTCCAAATACTTTATTTACAAAAACAGGGAATAAACCAAATTTGGCCCATGAGTCCTAGTATGCCAATCCCTGATCTAGGCTGCAGGGTTGAAAAAAGTGAACAGGATACCACAGTGAATATGAATACTACAAAGATCAGCTTTCCCCTCCCTTAAAGGTCACTGCTTGAATGTCACATGGAAAGTGCAAGTCCCTACCTCACTTTCATAGCTTTTAGTTTAGTGGGAGAAGGTAAGTATCACTTCATGCAAATGGCTCACCTGTTCAACCAAAACCACAAAGGTGTGTCTCTCTGGCCGTAGGACCTTCGCAAATGTTATACTCTCTCTGCTTAAAACGTTCTTCATTCTACTTTTACTCAATTAAATCCTCTTCAGTTTTAGTTCTCAGGTAAGATCACATCCTTGAGAGAAGACCTGCCTGGTGCTTCCCAATTCAGCCAAGCACTCTTAGCACCATGTACTTTGCTTTTATTCCAATTTTGTCTTTTTGTAACAATCTGTCCTCCCTCGTTAGACTGCAAACTCCACGGGGTCACACTTAGCACCAAGAACCAGACCTGACACATAGAAAGTACTAAGGGAACAGACCTAAAATAGATGGGTATTAAAGGTTTTAATGAGAACTGGAAGCATGATTACCTATAGCCTTTGAGTTCCTCTCATTCAGCACAACTTTGCTGAAACCCTCAATATCTGCAGAGAGAGAAAGGGGTGAGGCAGGGGTTCTTCCACTTGACTGTGCAGTAGTACCCCACAGAGAGCTCACTGAAACAGATCCCCAGAGCCCACGCCAAGCATCAGAGTCGGCAGGTCTGAGATAAAGCCCAGGAATCTGCAACTGCAACCAGCTTCCAGGTGATGCTGTTGCTACAGGGCTGGAAACTATACTGCAATTCTCAATTCTGACCACACATTAGAATCATGAGGGAAGCTTTAAAAAAAAAAAAAAAAAAAAAAAAAAAAGCCAATGTTGGGACCCTACCCAGACCAATTAGCTCAGAATCTGAGGATGGGGCACAGACATCACTATTAATTTGTGTTTTGTTTTTTTAAAGCTTCATGGGTGATTCTGATTTGTAATAGGCTTGAGGAAAAACTGGGCTACAGGATGTTTATAATGCAAGAAGAGTCCTCAGGGTCCGGCTGCCATACAGATTTGGCTGGACCCACAACAGTGGTTTGAGAACATTCTGGGTGCTGCCCTGAAGGTCTAGCTCAGGGCTGTGAAGACAGCTCCTGGGACATGTCTAAAAGGCATGTGGATGCCAAACAGAACTTGGCTTCATTAGAGTAGTTGTACATAGCAGTTGTTCATCTTTTTTCATCGCTGTATGAGTTCCATTTTATAAATATGCTACAATGATTTTATCCACTCTGCCAATGATCTGGGGCTACTAGCAGAAGTGCTGCTATAAACATTCTAGTACACATCATTTGTTAAGTATATGGATCATTTGTTAAGTGTACCTAAAAAATGCACACTGTGTGATACCATTTATAGCATGTTCAAAATGAGCAAAGTTGACCTATGGCATTAAAGTCAGTGCTGGGGTGGGTGGCTCTGGGGTGATGTCCCAAATATATTCACTCTGTTTTAACTCATCAAGCTGTACACTTGATATTGGCTGCTATTCTATATGTTTATTATACTTTAATTCTCAAAGTTTATTAAAAATAAAAACTCGTAGTGCAGAAGTGGATGCACCACCAGCCAATGGCCTGCAGGGGGCGCAGCAGCCCCATGAACTCTGCTCTCCAGGCTCCGACTGGAATCTGGCCGGCCAGGCTGCCTGAAGTTTCGTGGCTGCCTAAAGAGTAGGACACACTGTGAGCTCACAGGTCAGAGTGCCTGGAGGAGCCAGGGCAAGGCCCGGCCATACTTCTCTCCTCCAGCCCTCAGCTCAGCACCACACCAGGCTGGAGAGTCCATTCTCAGAAGCTCTCAGCCTCTCAAAGCAATTCCACCTGGAAGAGAGCTCAGGAGTTACCAGAGCCCTTCTCCTCTTTGCCTCACCCAAAGATACTTGAGAGTCAGGGTGACCTGGGTTCAAGTCCTAGAGTTGCCATGGGTGACCTTGAACAAAGCACTTAACCTCTATTTTCTGTCCTGTGAAAGGAGGAGGTGATACCACCAGGCTGTGGTGTCTGACCTAGGATGTAATCGGTAGCTGTTGTATCTACCAAAGTGAACAAGAGGGTCCCTTCTCCTCCTCCTCCACACTGTACTAAGGGATCCTGGAGAGGTGGTAGAAATTCATCTTCCTAGATCCATCCAGCTCTGCCACATGGAGAAGCAGGGAGCAAGTTCATGCCAGGCCAGTGGCTGCAGCTCACAGACTTCTGATCCCAGAGATGGTGGCCGAGGTCAAGCCTGCTGGCAGCACCAAGATAGACAATAGTTGGAAACAATGGCCCAGGCCTGAGTCTGACCTCCTTCCAGATGCTCTGGGCTGTGAGAAGTCCTAGGATTCAGCATCTGCAGTGCCAAGAAGGTTGGCATCTCCCTGGAATGCACAGACCTGGTGGAGGGAAGACAACCGCTTGGCAGCTCAGAATGACATCCACATTCTGGCTCTGGAACTTAATTAGCTACCTGACCTTGAGAAAGCTACCTGACCTCTCAGAGAGCCAAGTATTTCACAGGGAAATCACCTATCTTACAGGATTGATAGGAGACCAAAGTACGGTCACTGTGTCAGGCACCTCGCACACTATGGAGTTTAGGGAATGTTGATTCCCCCTCCTCTGGGTGGTTCTGACCTCATGAGTAATAGAAGCAATAATAATAATAATAATAATAATAATAATAATACCAGCTATTATGTAACGGCTTACTACATGTCATGACAGCCCTATGAGTGGGCACCACTGTCCCCATTTTACAGATAAGGAAATGGAGTCAAAAGACAAGGACCTAATCTTGCCAAGGTCACACAACCAATTGGGGCTACAAGTTGGATTTGAACCCAAGTCTTCTTAGTTTCAGAACTGTGCTTTTAACTCACCTGGCTGTATTAGAATTTGAGCCACAGTCTCAGATTCCAGCCTTCCAGGGCAAGCCCTGGGAATTAAAGATATTTATGCTGAATTCCTGGTCTTCTGTCTTCCTCCCAGGAAAGCTAACAATTCTCAACTTACCCCATGGTCCCTGATCATTCACCTTAAGTACAGAGTTGAGCACAGTCAAGAGAGAGGATGGGGGAGTCAGGGAATAAAACCTGTATGAGGCTGTCACAGTAACATCGACTCCATAAAGCAGAAATGCCCCCAGCCTTCTCTGTACTCTGCCTAGAGAGCTGGAAATCAGGCCTAGATCTGCCAATTCCTAGCAGTGTGACTTCATGCAAGTTATGTGACCACTCTAGATTAAGATGTCCTCATTTATGAAAATGTAAATAATGCCAGAAGTGGAAACTACCAGAAAATATCCTTACAAGGACCAAATGAGATAATGCGTTTGAAGTGTTTGGCAGCGTACAGACATGTAAGTCAGCCCTTGAGTTTTGGCTATTATGTCACCAACATCATCCATTATCATCCACGTGACTATTATCATCACCATTGCCATCACCATCCCCATCAACCTCCATTAGCAACACCATCACCATTATCACCATCACCATTATCACTGTCATCATTTCAAGGAGATAATGTGTACCAAAGACACAGCACACGGAGGACAGGAGACGTGTGAGAAAACTTCACTTGCCTGCAATGTAGATGTGAGCTCTAACATCTTGGAATAGGTAACTATTATCCCAGTCTTGCTCTTTAGATTCCATGGGCATTGCCTCAAGCACCAATTCCAGAGACAGTAAAATGCATTTTTTTCCTAATGCCTCCATTTCCCCCAGAACAGTCTCTAAACCTCCGACAACAGGAAAAGGGCCCGAGACCACCTCATCCTTAGTGGCCCAGAGCCAATCCATGCTGTCAGGTCCTGTAAGATCTATAACTCTCCTGTCAGCTTTGGCTCCCTCCTTCCCTCTGTTTTTCCACCTCATTCCCTCAACTCAGTAAAATATATGAGCAACTTCTCCTTCCCAGGAGCTGTGCTAAGAATGCAAGAAATAGTAGAGAACAAGGCGGTCTTTATCCCCAAACTCAGTGAGCCTTCAGTCCAGTGGGGCATTTGGACACCAAACAGGTAATTATAGTCACATCTTCAGTGGACTCCAGGTGGAGGGAAGGGGAAGGGAGACAGACACAGAAAGCTTTGATAGCACGTAATGTGGAGACTGACTTAACTAGAAAACTCCAGGAAGGCTTCCCTGAGGAAGGGATACCTATGCTGAGACCTGAATAATGAACAGGAATTTTAACAGTGAAGGGATAGGGAAAAGAATCCTGAGAAGAACAAGCTTGTACAGAGGCCTGGAGGCACTTTGGGGACCCAAATCTCCCCTGAAGCAAGAGTGTTGGGATCAAGAGAATGATGTATGAGACAAGGTGGACAAGATAAAAAGGGGTTCTGACATTCCTGGGTTTATCAAACCAGTAATTTTGGATTTTATTTTTAAATCCCCAGAACCCATTTAAGAAAAATTTAAGTTTAAAAAAAAAAAAACCCGATTCTTACCAACACTTGGTTCATGCTTAGAAATGAGAAGGGCATGGAGTCCTGGCCATTGTCTTCTGTATCTCCTGGGACCAATCCAAGTAAAACCAGAAGGGCATTCACATTTGCACAGAAATGGGGAGACAGAGAAAGAATGAGAGACAGACGGAGAGAGAGAGAACAAGTTGACAGACCAACTGGGGAAGACAGAGACACTCCAGGCACTTCCCTGAGCAGAGCACAGTTTCCTCCAAATCAAGAAGACCTGACAGATAACTGGCAGTTGGGCATTCCAAGCACCTGCTGCCATCTGCCCAAACCTTCTTTCCTCTAGCTTCCCCGTCTGCCCATGCCAGGGAGTCCATACTTAAAACTGTTCACTCTACACAGTGATGGGGCTGAATACTGATGTCTGCTAGGAATGCAGGCTCTCAGTGGTCCCCTGGCTCCTCTCCCCTCGGTCAGAACACAAGACATCCAAGCTGGAGGTCAGATGGAGAACAAGAAGCTTAACAGAGCCCCTTGTTCCTCTCTCCAAACATGCTCTCCATCATGGGCAGTTTCAGGAAGTACGATGACCCTGGATGGAACCCAACGTTAGCCTCAATCACTTTGACAGCCCTACAGTCAAGTCTCCATCACTGGGACTTCCCAGGGGGAAGGCAGTCTGCGTCGCACAGCACTTTTATAGGGTTTTAACTGTTATTACTTTAAAGAATGATGGAAATAAAGCAGTTCTTAGAGGAAGCGCTTCAGGGGAGAAAGAGAATTGTCAGAATTAGAATAAATTTATTGGGAAATAGGGAGAAGGGAAAGCAGCTTATATGGAAGTCCCACTAGGAGCTGGGAACTGTGTATGTGCTGCCTCTTTTATTCCTCGTGATAATCCTATAACATAGGAACCATGATCATCTCCATTTTCCAGATGGAGAAAATGAGGCCCAAGAGGATAAGGACATTGCTATGGTTTCAGTGTTAAGGGACAGTGAAGCCGCCTGAACAGATTCTAGGTCAGTACCCAACACTTGTTCACTCTTGAGTTCCTACACCAGGTGTACATTCACAAGCACTTCAGAAGCTCTTCACAGTGTCTCAGAAAACCCCTAAAAGTAGTAGTTCAAAGGCAATGGAGCCTCATGGTCAATAACCCGGCTTCCAGACTCAGACAGCCTGGGCAAGTTATTCAGAGTTTCTCTGAAAGTCTCAGTTTCTTTATCTGGGAAACGGAGACAGTGGCACCTCCCTCCTTGAGTCATAATGAGGAACAATCTTAAAATCCATGTAAGTCTCTGATTATGGTACCAGGCATTTGATATGTGCTTCATTTCTGTAATATTGTCATTATTACCAAGCGCTTCATTTTATACTCTAATTACAGCAGGAAATCTCCAAGATGGCCCCTGCCTCCTGCTATAAAGCCTTTGTATAATCAATCCCTACAAGTGTGGGCTGAACATACGGTTTTGCTTCTACTTAAAGGAGTACAGCAGACGCAATGAGATGTCGTTCCAGGTTAAGGAGCAAACACCTACAGCTTCTGCCTTGCTGTCATCTCTTACTTCTTTGTTCTCAGTAAGGAAAGCTGATACCCTAGGAGAGGTCCTGTGAAAAGGCCCATGTGTCAAGGAACTCATGTCTTCAGACAGCACCCAGCAAAGACCTGAGGCTCTCAGTCCACCCAGCCTCATGTGTGAGTCTAGAAAGGGCCCCTCTCCAGCCAAGCCCCAAAGGGACTACAGTTCCAGCTGACATGGTAAGTGCACCCCACAAGAGATGTTGAGGCAGAACATGAGCTAAGCCACTGTTCAACTCCTGACCCACAGAAACCATGAGATAGTATGCTTGTTTTTCTCAGCTGCAAGGTATAATTTGGGGGTAATTTGTTACGTGGCCATAGGTAACTAATAGGCTCACCCATTTTTTTTTCGAGAGAGAGACAGACATAACGAGAGGGGGAGCAGCAGAGAGAGGAAAGGAGAATCCCAAGCAGGCTCTGCACTGTCAGCACAGAGCCTGATGTGGGGCTTGAACTCATGAACCCATGAGATCATGACCTGAGGCTCATCCATATATGTATTCACACAATAGGCCTTCACTTCATCAGTGGGTCAGAAGGCAAACTTGAGCTCTGATCCCGTCTGGAGCATTAGGAGGGACAAATTGGCATATTCAGAAGTAGCAAGGTTCACTGTATTTCACACTGCAAAACATGAAGCCTGACAGCCAGGACAACCGTACAGACAAGAAGCTATCAGTCTCCAAGATGAGATCTGAAGGGTGTGGAAACTGCAGACAATTAGATTGTAAGGAGCCTTGGAAATTTAAAGCAACTCCACTGTGTTATAAATGGGGAGGGAGGGGAGGCAATGCCTTGTGGGATTCGTCAAGCGAGGCTTCCTCTCGGGGCATCTGGAGCCAGACTTTGGAAAAAGAGTGGTAATCAGAGATCAGCAGTGATGGAGTGCATCCTGATGGCCTTAATGATGTCTGGCAAGAGCATTTCTGGCACATATATCAGGCTTGCCCCCTGCTGCTGGTGCTTCTAGAATGATTCAGAAAAAGGGGAACTATATCTGCAGAACCCCAAATTATAAAGGATGGTGAACTCTCATGATGAACAAGTTTTCATCACTTCCCCCACTCATCCTTTGTAAAATATTTTAACAACTCTCCTACAATGGGCCCTGGACGTGAAGGCTCTTTCTGGGGTTAGAACTGTGACACTTAGGTGTTGCCAGTTTTGTTAATTGATCAATGATGTATCTGCTCTACAGGATCACCTCTCAGAGAAATTTCAAAAGCAAAACATCAGAAAATGGTCTTCTCCTCCGTAAGCTGCTTACAGCCTCTGAAGAGCAATGATTATCACCTTTTTGTTTGCCTGTCAGGACCTTGAGAATATCCCTTATCCAGGAAGCAAACTAAGCTCAAAGCTGCACTCCTGACACCCAGGAAAAGCTATTTACCCAAAGGCTTCTAGGATAGTACAGGCCAGAATAGCCTGATTTGTGCACAAGTGTGGCACATTTAAGGCAGGGAGGGCACATATGCCCCTGTGCCCTTGGCTGGCATCCTAAACCAATCAAGGTATTCTTTCTTTATAAACCTGGGTATGGCCTCAAATTCTAGGTACACACAGCACATCAAGCACTGTCGACAATCCAACAGCGTTAGCGTGGAAAATTAGATTTGAATCAAGTGCCTGCTTTGTCTCCCTTCCTGGCTCACACCCTGAGTTTTGTCAGCAGCCCTGGCTTCCTTTCCTTCATGGGCTTTGCCCATGACAAGTCACACCCCACTGGCCAGCTCTGGCTGTGCTCCACGAGACATGAGAAGCAACCAAACACACATCTGCCCATCATCTCCTCGGCCTAGAGGCAAACTCCTTGCTTCCAAGTGCAGAATGGAATAGAAGACACTTTCAGCACACGGGAGTCCTAGCCATGAAAAAGTCATCTGTGACCACAGCCTGAGAAATAAGGCCCAAGCTACTCTTCCCCCACACACTTTATGGGTCACCTGGACCTCACCTCACCTGGTCTTTTAAGTCCTGGGTCTATGAAATTGGAAAAGCCATCATGATGGTGAAAAGTGGTGTCCCATGGGTTTATCATGCAATGCACCACAGTGAAAGTTGCTAGTGTAGGACCCTCACTGGGACGAGGTCCTTGTCCCAGTACCTAAGAGGAGGGGTGTTATGGGCTAAGCTGTGCCCCTCAAAAATTGATACACTGTAGCCCTAGCCCCTAGTACCTCAGAATGTCATTAGGTTTAGAGATAGGGTCTCTACAGAGATAATTAATGTTAAATGAGGTCACTGGGTGGTCCCTAATTGAGTTTGACTGGTGTCCTCCTTAGAGGGGAGATTAGGACGTTGACACACAGAGGAAAGCCATGTGAGAACACAGGAAGAAGGCAGTGACCATCTACAAGCCAAGAAGAGGGACCTCAGAAGAATACAACCATGCAAGTCTTGATCTTGGACTTCTGGTCTCCAGAGTTTTAAGAGAATGCATTTCTGTTCTTTAAGCCACCCAGTGTATGGTTAATTTGTTACAGCATCATGAGAAAAGTAACATAAAGGCTGAGTAAGAAATTTTACTCCAAGTGAGGTTCATAGTATCTTCCTTTCCCAGGACATTGCAAATGGTTATAACCGAGAAAAAAGGCATACAGTTGGGTGGTAATCATATCCTTGAGAGCTGAGAATGTGTTCCCATGGCTGTTGTCATAGGAGACATAACAGTGAAAAGGTTCCAGCAAACATGCATGGGGAGTCACCTATAAGCTAATTACTGTGTTGGGGAGGATGCTGAATTTAAGACTCTGATCCTGCCTTAGAGGGTACCAGTTTAATGGGGGAACCAGAAAAGAAAAATTAACACACCATGAAAAATGCCACCACAGAGGTATAAAGGACCAGTGTCAATACAAAGAATAACAGGGGCACTTAGGTGGCTCAGTTGGTTAAGCGTCCGACTTTGCCTCAGGTCATTTTCTTGCAGTCGGGGAGTTGGAGCCCAGCATTGGGCTCTGTGCTGACAGCTCAGAACCTAGAGGCTGCTTCAGATTCTGTGTTTCCTTCTCTCTTTCTCTCTCTCTCTCTCTCTCTCTCTCTGCTCCTTCTTCTGCTTCCCTTCTGCTCTGTCTCTCTCTCAAAAATAAACAAGCATTTAGCAATAGTCAGCTGCATGATTTAAAAAAAAAAAAAAGGAAAAAGGAGAACAAACCAACTCCTCCACTTCTAACAGTAAGAGTATTTGAGTATTTTTAGAATTGATATACTTGTGTGGGGTACCACGCACAGGTATTCAATAATGTGATCGTGTATGTGGCTACAACCATCAAGAAGGGTAATTTAGCAATATCTATTGAAATTTAAAATGCTCAGACCTTTGATCGATCTGTTCCACCTTCAGGGATATGTTCTACATAGATTTCCTTGAAAAATATGACAAGATATATGCACAATGATGTTCACTGAAATATTGCTTCTAAGAGCAAATCAGTGGCAACAACCTGTCAAGATCAAACAAATCATGATACATTCATAGGATGACATATCATGCAGTCATTGCAAAGAAAGGAATAAAACTGTATTTGTGCTGCTATGGACAGAGCCCCAAGATAAAACAAGTCAAGTTACCAAAAAATGTGTTCTGTGTGACCTCTTTGGTAACCACGTTTAAGGCTGAATATGCACAGTCACACACTAGCATAGCCAAAGTTCATTTTTCTAGAAGGAATTCAGAAAGCCTTAAGGAAGGAGGACAGACTGGGATGAGGGATGGGGATATGAGGTATTTGATATCTTTCTGTCCCATTTGAATTGGCTAATTAAGTAAAGTTTTAACATCAGCAGGGGTTGTCTAGGTGATAGGATGATGGAGTTTTGTTTTCTTCATGTTTGTATTTTGGAAAAGCAAACCTGTGGAAGCTGTTTCTATCTACATGTGAGGTAGAGATTGGTGAGGTGTTTATGGAGATGTAACAGGTATGTGTGTGCTTTTATCTCATCATCCTTGAGACCTTTACAAGAGATTAGGAGAAAATCCCCCATCAGCTTCAACCTGTGGTCAAACACTTCAGCACACGTCCTTAGTGATTCCACAGAGCTCGGCAGGGATTTCTTTGTGTCTCTCCTATCAAAAGGAAACCCAAATCACCAGCCACTCTGTGAATCTGAGATAGTGCTCATCTCTGAGGAGAACCCTGCCACCTGAGCATCTGAGTGGCCCTGGGGCCCAGCAGGCTTTAGCATAGAAACCATCTTTGACTAGAGAAACAATGGCCTATGGATAAGGGTCAAGGTCCTGACCTGCGGATGGCTGAGATGGAGGATGGAGAAAGGTAAACAGGAAGGGAAATTTAGGGCAAAATGCCTGGTGCAAAAGAGGAACCAGCTTTGGGTTCAAGGAATGTTTTAGGAAACCCAAGATTTCCCTGTCTACCATGAATATAGGTTACAGGTACTCTAGTGAAATAGTACCTCATATGAGGTATTTGGGCAAGTCGCCTAACTTTTCTGTGCTGATAGTCCTTGTTCTAAGAGAGGAGATGAGCAACAGACATACAAAGAAGTGAATCACATGACAGCACCAAGATTTGATAAGTGTCATGAAGGAAATCAAATAGATGCTTTAATAAGAATAACAGAGGTCAGGGAGGTCTCTCTGTAAAACTGGTAATTAAAGTGTGACTCCATTCTTATGTGATAGAATGTCTTGTCCATTGTATGAGCCAGTGTCCCAGGAAGGAACATATGGCACATTCAACTTAGGGTCATTTGAGAGACATTTAATAAAGGGACTACATATAAAAGTGTGGGCAGAGGATATGAGAACCACAAAAGAGAATACAGTGCTCTGGGGCTAGCAACAGTGAGATTTCAGGTTCCACCACCATCTCTGAAAATGACTACAGACAGAGAGGATTGCCTGAGATCTTAGTTTAGGAATGCAGTAGCCCACACGAGAAAAGCACGACACGAGGGTCGATAAATGCCCTCCCCTCACCTCCCTTTTCCTATAACCTGCTTTGACTCCCTATTTCCCAAACCCAACCACAAGTCAGTGGGCAAAGGAGCCTGGTACTGTGGTCTACACTAGGAAGCCTCCCGAATCACAGCACAGGGTAGAGAAGAGAAGAAAGTGTATCTAAAGAGACAGGCAGATGTACTCCATCCATCCTTCCTTCTGCACATCTGAATCTGGGGCTGTAATCTCAGAGTTGACTAGTATCTCTAATCCTGCACTCATAAGGCCAATGAAAATTACTTCACTGATGTTTTATGTGTGTCTGTTTACCTTTAAATGCTCGACCATTTGCTACAGACATGCTTCTCCATGAGAGGGATTTTCACTGTCTAGAGCTTTAGACGTTCCAGGTAATCGATAATGCTGCCGCTCTGACTCCAAATTAAATAGCTGCACATTTATTACCCATTACTGGAAGGCACACCAGGAACTCCACCGCTGGGAACACACAACCCCATAAACTCTAAGCCTTCCCTCTCTCTCTGCTGGCCCACTCCAAACCTCTGTCTGCTAGGACAGTGTGAACACCGCCTGCCCCGCTTTTAGAAATCAAACTCCCTTTGCTAGTCTAACCTAAATTGGGATGAAAAAATGCCAAGGCTCTGAAATTTACTCCGCCAAGCTGAGCCCCCAGGGAGAGGGTAACATTTGGCTGTGGAACCGGGAATGTTTGGCTGCCTCTTCTGTCACCTGCTTCTCCAAGGGAGGTGGGGGATGCACAATTTCAGTTCTATGGGTTATGCATTCCTTATTCTCTTCCTACTGAGCTGCTGAAGCCAAGGAGAAGGACTCCCTAAAAGTGGGTAAGCCAGGCTGGCCACCATGATGTGCAGTGAGAAGCAAGGAGAAGCACATTTGGGGCTGGGTGAGGTGAGCTCTCTATCACATCCTATCTGCCTGAGCTGACAAAGAAGTCACACTAAATGGTTGGGGAAAGACCACAGTGCCTTAGCCAGAAATGCCCTTCCCTGACACTACACATCGCTGTGCAGTATACATCTCTAGGGAGCCCTTTTGCAGTCAGAAACTGTGAGGCCTCCACAAGAAAAGGAGGCGCAAGGAATCCATCCTGACACACAAGCCCATTGGAAGAGGTGAGAGTTTAGATAACATACACCTCAGATACGGAGCTTGCAATTAGGGTGAGCACAGGCGGTGACTGTGCATCGAAAACAATCTAGAGAAAATCAGAAGTAACCCCATTAGCTGCCCCATCCCTATTCAACATCTTATAGATTAAGAGAAACAGCCAGTGCAATTACTTCAATCACTTATGCAAACTAAGACCGCTTCCCAAATTGGAAATGACAGTCTGGGCCACCTGGTAGGGAAGACAGCCTGTCCCCAGGAGGGGGGGCTGAGAATTTCCTTCCTAGTCCTTTGAGTCTTTGCTTGGTCATGCCAAGATCATAATCAAAATCACTATCTCCTTTACCATCAAATCCACCAGAGTAAAGGTACAGTGGATTTTTTTTTTAAGGGGAAATTGGCTCTAGGGCCTGCAGATGAAAAGTAGCCATCAAGTACCCACATGATGTTGACAAAAATTCCTCAAAAAGGTTGTATGGTCAAAACAGGTTATCACCCTATTAAAGGTGCAGATAAGCCCTGCAGTGAAGAAACCTAATCAGCTTTGTTTCCCAAACATTCCCATGTAAATGGCCATAGTAACATAACCATCATTTTCTTTAAAAATGGCTCTGGGGTGATGCATGGGTGGCTCAGTCAGTTATGTGTCCAACTTTGGCCCAGGTCATGTTCTAATTACACTGGTAATTAGAGCCATGTGTGGCTTTTTGGATTTTTTTGGTAAAAAAATTTTTTTTTACTTTAAAAAGCCTCTAAAATGCATTTTTGCAAACTTAGGGGAAGTTGAGTTTCCTGGCTTGGGGGCCTCAGTCTTCCCAGCTGTACTCTGGGAAGGGTGTGTATTTCTCTGCATATGAAGTAGGTCCTCTATCCATGTCCTAGGGCTTGGAGATCCCCATTCTTCCCCCTCTCTGTGGCCTTTTTAAAAAAACTTTTTTTTAAATGTTTTATTTATTTCTGAGAAAGAGAGAGAGGGGGAGAGAGAGAGAGAGAGAGAGAATGTGAGCAGGGGAGGGTCAGAAAGAGGGAGACACAGAATCGGAAGCAGGCTCCAGGCTCTGAGCTAGCTGTCAGCACAGAGCCCAACGTAGGGCTTGAACTCACAAACCGCGAGATCATGATCTGAGCCAAAGTCAGACGCTTAATCGACTGAGCCACCTAGGCACCCCTCTGTGGCCTTAACACTATGAACACCCTACACAATGAATATGAGGCACACAGCTCGAAGTCAGTGGTCCCCAACATTGGGTGTATGCTGAAATCACCTTCAAAGTTTTCAAAAATACTATTATCTGAGTCCCACCTCAGTGTAGATGAACTGCCAACATATCTACAGTACCCCCACCATACCACTTCATCAAAATAATCAACACCATAAAACATTAACCAAAAAATGGACATTTTGCTCAACAGTTCACAGGCGGATGGGATGGAGGAAACTTGTGCAGCACAGTGCACAAGTTCTTGGCAATTCCCTTTGAACATCTCTGATCCTTCTCCAAAGTTTTCCTCCAGATGACAGCTGCTTTCTGTCTTCTCTCTTCTTCCACTGCTCTCCCTACCCAATGGTCTCTAAACTATAATTCTAACCAATTCTCTTCCGAGCCTAAGCTTTTGCAACCTACTCAGGAAGAACAGTCCTGCAGGGTAGCTCAAAAGAGGCATTCTGTTCTTACTCAAATTGTCCCCAGGCTTGCCCCCAATCCCTGATAGCCAATCAAAGTGTATTTTCCAAATCGATATACACAAAAAATGTCAGTTACAAAAATTCAGTATGTACTCTTGCAGCTAAATAGAGAGGCAGACATTTTTATAAGACTGGCTGGGGGAACCAGACAGACAAAGGTTAACCAGGAGGGCTACATGGAAGAGGTAAGACTCCAGCCATCTTGAGACAAGGGTTCATGTAGAACAAACAGGAAGAACCCAGAGATTAAGGGCAGGGTCTGCATAAATCCCAAAGGCTGGGGAAATAGCAGGGAGAGCAGAGAGAGGTAAATCCACAATAGAGCCAGGAACAATACCGAGCATGAATCTTGCCCTCAGCGTATGCCAGACACTGATCTAAACACTTCATTTATCTTACTTTGCTTAACCCCCCGCCCCTCCCCAACTCAGTGAGAGCGGTACTGCTATCCCCGTGGGACAGTAGCAGAGCTGGGATTTGCATCAGGGCAGCTGTCTTCAGGGTCCATTTGCTTAACCACAGCATTAAAAAGTAATGAACTAGAGCACCAATAAAAACAAGGCCAATTAAGCAGACAGTGACTCTGGAGTAATCTAGAATCTCCCTATGACACAAAGGCATTCAGACTGGTAGCATCAGCATCACCTGGATGCTTATAAGAAATGCAGGATCTCAGGCCTCACTCCAGACTTACTGAATCAGATTCTGCATTTTAACAAGCACCCCCAGCGGCTTTCTTGACACAGTGAAATGTGGGTGGTGCTGGTCTAGAAGTCTGCGGTGGATAACATCAATCTAATTCAAGAAGGGGGCATTGTGGGTGGAAACAGAGCAGGTAAGAGCCCTGATGAACTGCTTGGTGTAAATACATTTCCAAAGCCACCTACAGCTGGCAGCAATCATTTCTGACAGTGAACAAAACAGCTGTGGTTAAGAGCTAGCATCAGTTGAAGTACTAATGGGCTCTGCCACCTACTCAAATCTGTGACCTCGGGCAAGTTACAAAACCCCGAAGACTCACTTTCACCATCTAAAAGTGAAGGCAAAGGATAGTTCCTCTTTGGGTCATCCAGAAGATTAGGTGAGAAATTCTGTAACTGGTGCTTATCATAGTGCCCATTATAGACTAACCCCTCCACAAGCACTACCCATTACTATGACAACGTCAAAATTTTAACTTGTGGACATTAAGCTGGCTCTGAAGGTCTCGATTACAGTGCCAAAGGCTGTGAAGATGGAAGAAGGTGCAAAGAAATGCCAAATGCAGGTGAGCCCAATTTCCTCATCTTGTATGGATGGAATTAAAGATACCATTTCATTCCTGACCTTGACTATTAGAGAAACAAGGGTTACAGTATCCTTCTCAATGAAGTGAAGGGCAACCACATGTAGAATTAGTAATAGGATTCCTACCTTCCAAATCAGCAGGTAAGATAAAAGCAAATCAAACAGAATATGCAGAGCTAAGAAGAGAGAAAGTAAATGAAGCAGAAAGTTCTTTTTAAGGAAAATTTTTAATGACAGTTGATCAAACATATATATTATGACAAATACACTGAATTCCTCTATTAAAAGGGTAGGACTCTGACTGGTTAAATAAACAAGATCCATCCATATCTACTTCTAAGAGATACCTGCAACAGAAGGAAATTAAAATTCAGTAACAATGAACGGATGTGTCTAGGCTCATGGGAACCAGAGAAAGATTGAAAGCAACATTGATTTCAGAGAAACCCAAGGCATAAACCATCAACCAAGCTCCACATGGCCATTTTATATTCAAAAAACCTTCAATCCATAGCCAATGCTACTCAATAGCCTTTGTGAGTCAAATGACAAAGGCTCAAAATAGATAAAGCACAAACTCTGGCCAATATCAAGAGAAGCTGACAGGAATATAGTAGCTCTAGGAAACCCTAACCAACCCATCCAAATTAAGTAAGCAAGGTTCCTGAACTGGATTTGTAAGACAGAGAGCACACCATTATAAGCATCCAAGTATCTCAGGAAAATTCAGCCAGAATTACCCATTTATCCATTCATCAATCCATACACTCACCAACCCACCCACCTATCTATTCACTCACTCATCCATCCATTGTTCCATCCACCTATCCATCTGTGCAATGTGCACTGAGAATCAACTCTATACCAGGCACCTGGGATCCAATGGAATAAAAAGATAAAGTGCTTTTCAGTAATTTTACAGGCTTCCTGCATGCACAAAGGAAAAATGAAGAAGTAGACAAAGTAATTAAAAACAGAGTCATGATGATAAACAATGGGATATGATAAATGTAACAGGGATAACAAGGTGTCAGCTAAGGTCTCAGGCTTTCATTCAATAAGACATCCAAGGAAAAGTGAGCAAGCAGGATTCTTGAGGAGCTTGTGTTTTATTAAGACTGAGTCAAGAAAATAAACATGAGAACGAGATTATTATTTCAGATCATGCTGAGAGCCATGAAGAAGGTAAGATACAACCATAGAAAAGGGCATGTTTGGGGCAGGAGAGATGTTGATACTTTGGCCACTCATCAGAGGCTCCTAAAAGGTGGCATCAGATCTGAGCACCTCCAGGAGCAGGAGGCTGGCAGAGGCCAGGTCATAAATGTACCTGGGAGCCAGCTCCTTGCCAGGGTATTTGAGTATTATTCTTAAAACCATGGGAAGCCTCTGGATCTGCCTGGGTAGTCTGAGAGGTAACTCCCTGTGGGTGTGCTGGAGCCCTGAGGACCCCATAGATTCCTCAGGTAGTCAAACACCCTTCTAAAGCCAGAACTACCTATATAGGCAGACTTGCAGCTTCCACAGAGGCTCAGATGGTAAATCCTACTCTAATTACACTGGTAATTATGAAGTGACACTTGCTGAGCAGAAAAGAGCATTCCTTCTGTTAGGAAATGATCCCTGGGAAGCCAGTCCCAGCCTCTCTAACAGAGAGGGTGCTGTGAATTTACAAACAGCTAATGGAAGGATGAGAGACCCAGTCCAGAGAGCTAGCACAGGCCCCATCACGAGAAGTAAGGAGCCCAGGCATTGGGCAGGACGCTCACCTGAGCGTCAACGGTGCTACCACTCCCCGTTCTGGAAGAAGCATCAGAAAGAGAAAAACACTCCACACGCAGTTAGACCTTGATTTTCATCCTTGTCCTGGACCCAGTGAACTGGGTGACCTGGGAAGGTTATTTACCTCTCTGGGCTTGAGGCTTTCTATGTGCGATTGGGTTTAACAACAGCCTTCCTGGTTGGGCTACACCTGCACACAGTAGGTGTCTGAGAAGTGCGGGGCCCTTCTCTTCAGGCTCTCCCACATCTCTTGGTTGGAAGCTCAGGAGGGAGGAGAAAGGAAAGGAGGATAAAAGGAAGCGAACAGCCAACCACAAGGTTATTATGCTCCCTGGTGATGCTGGAAGGGAGTTAAAGAGCCTGTGATAATAAGATTCTTGCCCCGTGTTCCCTGTGACGGCGAATAACTGAGACATGAGAACAGAGCATCCATCAGAACTCACCGACGAGACAGGAGAAGGCAGGTGATCAAAGGAATAAACCCACTGCAATCTGAAAAACAGCCTGCCTGCTTTCATCCATCTGGGAGGTGATGCAGGGACTCACACTCTGGCCAAAAATGTACTTTTCTACCCAAACCACCATGGGCGTGGCAGGTTTCTAGAACAGATCCCCTTGGGGCTAATCAATCTCCTCCTAGGTCTAGCCATGTCTCCCAGCGCCTCAGCATCCCCCCCCCCCACTCTGAGCTAAGCTTTAGAAATACACCACTGCCAGGGAGATTTATCCATTTTAAAAGGTCAGAGAATTACTGCCATTGAAGCCTGTGCATGGAGCAGGTGTAAATATGTCCCAGCTCCCCCCACACACACCATGCTTTATCACCCTCAGGAGAGTGGGACCTGGGGAAGGAAGGGAGGCTCTGGGAAGTTCCTTTCCAGGCAGAACATTTAACTACTTGGTGCCTGGGGAGCCAAGGACTCCGTGTGGGTGGGACCTACCTGTCTAAGCCACCTCCCTCACCAGAGAAGCATCTGTCTCCAGCTTCCTGGGCTGCCAGAGAAGCTAGAGACCTGGACCTTCCCTTACAGTTTTGTGGAGCACCCCTCTTCAAGAGAGGAAGGATGAACAATCCCACACAACAGATCCAGACTTCACTCCCATCACTGAAGTACTGACAAAGCAAGGATGCACTGTCAGTTAAAAAACAAAACAAAAACAAAAAACAGCAACAACAACAAAACCCCACCACCGCTTTAACCATAAACACCAGATAATCTGTTCTTCCACATGCTGGTTAGCAAATCACTAGCAAGAGAGAAAAACACATCACCACTGCCACAATGGGAATTGCCATTTTCTCAAGACCAACTAAGAGCTCCAGAGCACCCCAAGATGCTCTGGGGGCTCTCGAGTTCGGGAAAGCCACAATGATAATGAGGTATTTAAACAACAACCACGAATCACTGCACTCGGGTGGAAAATGTTGATTCCTGGGGGAGTTCAGAGAAAACAGCAGGCACAGCATGAAGACTCCATGGATGGAGATGCACAGACCGAGGCTCCAATCCCAGCTCTTGCAGTTACAAGCTGTGTGACCATGGCCAATTTACCTCATCCCTCTGGGCTTCTGCCCGCCATGGTAGAAAGAGGGATGGTAAGACCTAGGCCACCTAGGTGCCATGGAGTTGAGGCTGATTCAAATGTTATCATAGAACTCACAGCTGATGCCCAATGGATTGGTATTAATTTGTCAAGTTGACTTTGTCAGCCCTGATTTTTATACACATCTATACAAAGAGATAGAGAAATTAAAACTCAGTCAACCAACCTGTCAACAAATTGACTCCATCAAATGACTCAGCAACTGCATAGACTTGCCAAAGTTTAGAGGTCAAGATGCACAGTGGAAAAAGAGGGTAAATCAGAGACCAGGAAACTCAATGGACAGGTCGCCCAGGAATGATACATTTGGTCCTTTGAGGTAAGAGGAGCCTGCCTGCCCTCCCTGTCCTTTCCACCCCTGCTTTTTCCCCAGTACCGTGCACAGACCAGAACTTGCTAACCAGGGATGAACCCCCAAGTGCAGGACAGCATGGTGGTTGAAAACATGGGCCCTAGAGCAGCCTGCCAGGCTTCAAATACCCACAAACATTGGAGTGACCTTGCTGAGACTCAATTTCCTCTTGTTGAAAGAAGGAAAGAGTTTGGCAGTTCTTCAAGAAGTTAAACACAGAATTAGTCTATAACCCTGCAATTCTACTCCTAGGTGTCCACCCAAAACAATTAAAAACAGCAGTTCAAATATTTGTACATGCACATTCACAGCAGCACTATTCACAATAAGCCAAAATACCCACCAACAGATGAGTGGATCGATAAATGGGGCATATCCCTACCATGGATTGTTACTCAGGTATCAGAGCAATGAACGAAGAACGGATACATGCTCCAACATGGATGAATCTTGTAAACGTTATGCTCAGTGAAAGAAACCAATCACTAAAGGCCACACACTGTATGATTCCATTCATGTGAAAGGTCCAGAACAGGCAAATCCGCAGAGAC
This sequence comes from Hyaena hyaena, assembly GCF_003009895.1. Lineage (NCBI taxonomy): Eukaryota > Metazoa > Chordata > Mammalia > Carnivora > Hyaenidae > Hyaena > Hyaena hyaena. Next base: position 1,213,208 of record NW_024080787.1, read on the forward strand.
AGAAAGCAGATTAGTGGTCGTCAGGGACTAGGGAGGGAAAAGGGTGTGACTGCTAATGTGGTTACCTTTTTGGTGATGAAAAGGTTCAGGGGCAGTGGTTGACAACACTGAGAATGTCCTAAATGCCACTAAATTGTTCACATTAAAATGGCTATTCTGCCTCAGTAAATTACTTTTAATTATTCGAAGTCTTCTGCCCAGAACTGGAAGCCACCAGCAAGAGCCTGAGGAAGGTCTCCAATGGGCAGTGATGCTTGCAGGTGGAGAAGGAACAAGGGAGCACAGAGCACGCTCTAATCACCACTCAAATGACAGAGACCATAGATCCATCCTCCTTCAGCACCGACACCACCTCCAGGCCACCCAAGGGCCAGCCATGGTCCTCCCCAGTCCCCATCACACAAGAAATTTACATGTGTAATAAAAAGCCACTATCTTGATACTAATCTTAGGAAAAAAAAAAATCTTACATTTGTATTAATTTTCCTTCCTGGGTTTTAATTGAAGAGAGGATACAGTGTCATGAGGGAAATAAAGCCTTACTTCATCTATCCAAGGGCCATGTGGCTTCATTAGAAGTTACATTAGCTCCTCATTAAGCAACAATAATAATGTGGAGTCAGAATCAATGGAAAAAAATGCATTGCCCCGAGGTATAGATCCATTTGGTTCAATTATATTCTTACATGGCCAAGCTCCAGCGGCTCCAGCACTAATAAAAACGTGTGAAGGCAGAAGATGTGGCTTCCTTCCTCTGCCTTCAAAGCCAAATGATGAAACAGAGGCAAGGGCATGGCTTCCATCCTCACTATCACTCTCATCGTCTCCAGTAAGAAGCCCTCTAAACACTTAACCAACCCACATTCTGGCAAAACTGGCTTCGTTTCTAGAGCTCATGTATCAGTGGTGCCAGGTAGGCTCCATGTCACCAGCCTCCGCTGATCCACTGGTAGAGACTGCTCTGTGTGATGGTTGAATTGTGCTGTGGTTGATTACAGAGGCCTGTCTCAGGCACAGGACTGGAGTGCTGTGCTGGATACACATTAGGTGCCAGTTATGCCCAGGAGCCCCTCCAACTGAGAAGGGAACTTAAGGAAACTATAGGTTACTCACCCTGGTGATGCCTAGCCCTACATGGCAGGGCTGGGTTTTCACAGTAAGAGAGTTCATGAAACTTTTTTACCTCCTTCTTTTTCACCAGACTTAAATAAAAATCTTAAGTCAGGTCAAAAGGAGTACTTACCTGACCCTCGACCAGGTTGCACGGCACGGACAGTAGATCCTGCATTAGAAAAAATACAAAGACAAGAAATGTTGAGTTTCACATTGCAACAACTGCCATTCCTATGTTTTTCCCTTAGACAAAATAAGTGCATCCTTTGGAAAGAAATATTTGATTTATTCAATCCAAAAATGCCCATAGAGTGCCTAACAGATGCCAGGTGCTTTGTAGTCTCTGTGTTTATAACAAACAACATGGCAAGTTCCTGCCATGGGGTGGGTGGGGGAAGATGGCGAACACAACAAATGTGGAAGGTAATATGTAACAGATGAAATTAATATCAGACAGTGTTAAGGCCAATGATGATAAAATGGGTTATAGGGTGGAGGGGGAAGAGTGCTACTGTAGACTGGGGGTCGGGGTGGGGGGTGTTGAGAGTTGAATGACAAGCAGCAGCAGACATATCTTGACTAGGTATTTTCAACACAGAGACAGCAGGTACAAAGGCCCAGGCCAGGCACAAAGCAGCAAGGCTGAAGGGGCTGGGAGTAGTTGGACATCAGAGAGGGGGGCAGACACCAGATCACATCTGGCCTTGAAGGCGGGTGTACAAATTTGGGTGTTTTTCTAAGCAAGTTAGGAATCCACAGGAAGATTTTAATCATCTTTTCACAGTACCAAAAGTGACATCCTATTTATCTCAGTAGCCCCAGGTAGCCCCAGAGGAGCAGACTGATCTATACACATGCTCACCCCCTCCTCAGAAGGGGAAGCCAGCTCCCAGCACAGGAAGGGCCCTGGGTGAATCAAAGGGGAAAAGGTGAGTTGCAGAGACGTTTTCTGAAATACAAATTTCAGGGCCAGCCTGCCCCCGCCAAGCTCCAGACATCACCCTCCAGGCCAAGACGGTTTCCCACTCAAAGTTGAGAGAAGGCACTACAAGCTCCCCTTTTCCCTGCCTGAAGCTTAGGTGGAGATGTTTATCATGTGCCTGTGGACTCTAACAGCACCTCAGAACCCTAGACAGAGAAGCAAGAAAATCCCTTTCCCAGACTCTTTCCAGCTGAGGATGACCCCCTGGACAGTGGCTGGTCCCAAGCAGGGTTTGGGGTCCAACGAGCTTAACCAACAAGCACCCAAAAGACCAAGAGATTAGATACTGCTCTGCTTTGCTGCCTTAGAACTCAGGCCCAGCTGACCTGGTCACCTGGAGAAGCAAACATCCAACCCTCCCTCCACCAGTACCCCTTACTGTGTTTCAGGTTCCTCATCCTACTTCACAGGGTGGTCCTGAGGATTCAATGAGACACCTTTGCCCAGTTCATCGACAGCATTCAGTAAGGGCCTGAGTGTGAAGAGCTGTTGTTAGCACATTCATTATCATTGTTGGTCAAGCCCAGGACTAAGAGATTGACAGTGAGCATGGCCTAGGACCAGTCAGCACAGTCCATTCACGTAAAGAGAAATGCTCCAGAATAGGATTCTGAGATAGAGTCACAATTTGGAAGCAGGTCATATGTACAGTGAATGCCAGATAAACACATCAAGGATGAGCTGCTTCTCTGCCTACCCCCACCCAAAGATGATGCATCTAGGAATGCCCGGGGCTTGTCCCTCCCATTTGCAAGGTATAAAACAAGAGGGCTTATACTGCCTGCCTGTGTCTGCCAAGTCAGCTACGCTGCCCATTCAGGTGGGTCTCTGGCCTCTCGTTTACAAGGGAGGTACACAAAGAAAGTGTGTTTAAGGTAGAGCCCGGGGTCTGTACCGGTGGGGTAGGCAAATATAGACCTTTCCCCTGGGGTCTTAGTACTAAGCCCTGGGCCTCTCCAGCCTTTCCTTCCATCCATCATCCCACCCCTTACTTAACTACAAACCCTCCTTCAAACCAGCTTTTTCCCTGCACCCAGAAACAGATCTAAAGCTTGTCCTTCTTTTCCTGGTTCCCTTAACCCCTTTACCAACAATCAAGCTCTGTTCTCTATGTTTCTCTCCACGCATCCTCCGGGACTGTGCTCAACATGAGAGATACAGTGGGGAGCACAAAGAGACAGGCCCTCAGTGGCACTTATGATCTGTGAAAGGAACAGATACCGATCAGGGGATCACAAAACACAAGCGAGGCCACAGCTCTGAAGACGAGTGTTTGGGGCTCCTTGCCACTCTCTCATTTGCTCCTCAGTGCCCGGGCTCCTGTCCATCTGGTTCGTCATGGTTCAACCAACCATAGCTCTAGTACAAGCAACCATAGCTCCTTCTACCTTCTCTACTTGGCAGGGGCCCTCAGCAATGACACTGCACATCCTTCTTAAAGCACTGTCTTGTCCCCTTTCTGACTTCTTTTCCCAGAGTGCTTCCTCACTGGGTTCCATTTTCTGTGCCTGTTCCACGAACACCAGACTCCTCTGCATACATCTCACTTGCCCTCCCTTGGGGCCATTTACTAACCACTTGGGACCTCAGTTCCCACCTCCTCTAGGTCTCCTGAGTATCTGCATCTAGTCCTGACTCCTCCCCCCATCCCAAACTGATTGTTCTCCTTTTCCAGGAACCAGTGACATTTCAACTCCACAGGCCCTAACCCAAGCTCTCCTCTGGCCACCAGCTGTACCTCCTTCATCTCGGGGCTCTCCCAGCCCAGCGAGCCTGCAGCCTGGGTGCCTGCCCTTGCTCACCCCACATTCAATTCTGGTTGGTCCACTGCAGCTGTGTCTCTCGCACTGCACTCTTGTCCCTGGTCTGGTTACTGCATAATAATTGCATAATAATAGACTCTTCAGAGGCCCCTGGACATCTATCTCTGTGCTGCTGAAAACAATTTGGCTGAAAGAAAGGGGACGGTCAGGACAATTTGGTTGAAATGAATATTCCGTGGCAGTTTTTCAGGGTGGTGGTCATCTTTGTGTGCCATGAAATGGTTTTACAGACTTCTTATGCATCTTTAACCACTTGGATCCATTTATGTACTGTATTAAGAGTTTCATTGTATTTTGTTTGTTTAAGAAATCAAAACCCAGTATTGCCAAGCTCTACTGTAACTAATGGCAGATATAGGGCAATGAAAAGAAAGAGTCTCCTATAAAAAACCCATTTAAAGCTTTCATCTAGATGAGCTTCATGTAACAGTCCCTTGAAAAGCAATGTATGTACTTTATGTCAATGTGCTGCCCTGTGAAAATCCATTTTGCAGTATGTCTGACCCTGGAAAGGTAGGGTGTCAATTGAATTTATATAAATCAAAATCAATATTATTTTCTCCACCATTCTTTTCTGAATTATAAATAAAGAAGTCCCTACCACTCTCCAGTCATGCCTGAAAAAATAATCATGGATGCAATTCTAATATGTGTTCTTCCAGCCTTTTCTTAAACATGTATGAACATACTTGCCTATATATGTATACACACAAATCATACTTTAAAAATGGATCTGAAGTATAGATATTGACTCATACACTTGCTTTTGCTTTTTATAATCTTCACAATGGAAAGTAAATATCTCTTCCAGATAGTTCATGTACAGTTGGGTTTCTCAGTTCCAGCACTGTTGAAAATTTGGACTGGATAATTCTTTGTTGGGGGGGGAATTTTGGGTTCCTTGAGGGACCTTTGAGATGTGTAAAGAACTCCTGATGTGGGGCCACCATTTTTAACAGCTGCATACAGTTCCTACTATCCTATAATTTTTAATGTTTATTTATTTTTGTGAGAGAGACCGAGATAGAGAATAGGGGAGGGACTGAGAGAGAGGGAGACACAGAACCTGAAGCAGACTCCAGGCTCTGAGCTGTCAACACAGAGCACAACTCGGGGCTCAAACTCACGAACTGTGAGATCATGACCTGAGCTGAAGTTGAACGCTCAACTGACTGAGCCACCCAGACGTCCCTCAAAAATTTTTTTTAAATTCATTAGAGGGACCTGATGGTTTGGAAAAAAAAAAAAAAAAACACAATGTGTAGTCATTTGACTCTATCCTTCTAATAAAATTTCAATTACTATATATCTGGCTTGTTTAAAACAGACAGGTCCTCATGCGAATTAGGCAGCTCTAGTAGTTTCTTTTATGTTTGTTCAGATAACGCGGGCATGGACACAACTCCACCTGTGTCAGGGGAGATGGGTGATCCTCAGCGCTGTGGTGGCATGGGGAGGTGGCACTCTCACGCACTGTGGGCAGGGGCAGCGATTGGTACTACCTGTCTGGCAGGCAATCAGGCAAAACAGATCAAGAGCCATCACTCTGTCTAACAATCTATTTCCTGTTCGGTAAAATTAAGTGGATAGCTCCAGTCTATCCCTTCCCTTCTCTTTAGGCTGGATGAACTCACTGAAGCTAGATGGCTTTCAAAGATAAATGCCTGGTCCTTCTCAGAAAGACAATTAATGAGCTCAGAGACTGCTTAAACCAAGATGAAATGTGAGATTAACAGATGCAGGGCCATCTATCCACCCTGCCAACAGACTATCTCTTCCTCGCCGGGCTGTTTCATTAGACGCCGCCAAGGAAACCCACCAAATGCACTGTGGCTATCGGGGCTATTTTTGAGATAATTGCCAGGCTTGGGCTTGGATCCACTTAAAGGCAGAAATATGGGACAGAGAAGGATTAAGGCGAACCTTACCCCTTTCTCCTCTACTGAAAATGTCCCAACAGGCTTTAAAGGGAAGAGAAAACCGCATGAAACTTTCATCAGAGCCTGGATGGTTTGCTGCAGGAGCTGTGGGGCCTGAAGTTCCAATTCTGAACAGTTCCCAGTACAATAATTAGGCACCTTTCCTCCCTGCAGGCCTGCTCGTATCCTCACCTGCCTCCCTCTGCTCTCCACGTCTGGGAACAAGAGTTGTCTTTGTGGGGGGCAGGTGGGGAGAGAGAAAGAGATGGAAAGAGGGAGAAGAGAAGCAGACAACAGTTCAGAACTGTGTCCTAACTGCACTCTGGAATTACCAAACCATTTCACTCTATGGAAGCTCAGAGGTTACTACTCTATGCATCACTCTTAAGAAGTGAATCCAACCTCTGTTTGCCTAATCTTGCAAGCAGGTAGACCACGACAGGGTTAAAGTCCCAGCTAGGTCTGCTGCCCCTTTTCCTTCCCGGTCTGCAATCTCCTGGAAAGCACACCAAGAATGCAAACTGCAGGAGCTCCTCAGAAAGGACCTAGCTTGCCTCAAGCTTCTCCATCCCTCTCCCCGGTAGAGAAAAGAAGAGACACAGTTTTTCTGCAGGCATTCCTTTCCTTGTCATACGGTTTGTGAGCAGAATTTCAACCTTGGCGTCTGAATGTATCCCCTCACCCCCCCAACCCAATGACAAGCACAGTAGCAGTGGGAGATCAAGCAGTGATATTCATAATAGCTGCTAAGAGAAATCCAAGCAGGTGACGCACTTTGCTCCTGCAATGGGATTAGAACTTGGATTAATCTTTGTGGGGTTCCTTTGTAGCCTTCCTTATGTAAGATGTTTCATCAGTCAGAGGCCTCTGCCTTGCCTGAGGGAGGATTAGGATTACTTTAGCAGGAACGAAAGGAGAAAGAGACAGTGTTTAGTCTTTCTGAATTCCAAAGGAATCTGCCAAACCAATGCCTATGCAACATTCTTGCTATTGGAGGGAAGGGAGATCAGGACACCCAGAATGAGCCCAGGTGATTGCATCCCATCACTATTTGGAAGGAGCCTTCCACTACCACAGCTGCCCAATAACTGTGGGGGTCCAGGACTCCCATTCATGCCCAGAACCTTGCATAACTCCAAAACCTTCTCCATGTGCTCCCCTTTCAGGAGTGTCCCTCCCTTTTCAAAGGAGATATATAAGCCTTTTTTAAGAGACAGAAGGGGTTATAATGGTATATATACGGGACAGCAGTGTACTCCACCCCATTAAATCTGCATTAAAACATTTAATTCTCACACAAAGATCTGTCCCAAAAATGTGGTTGTTTTATTTATTTTTATTTCTTACTCTGGCTTCACATATCACAAAAACAGAAGTAAAGTTCTCAGGCCTCTGTACCCAGTGAGCTGGAATTCAAACCTGCTCTGAGTTTCTGATTCCAGGACCTCTCTTGTCCAATGACTGTATCATATAAACGAAAGATCAGACCTGGCAGTGTGCTGAAGGACACACACTAGCCCTCAGTGGCCTCCAAGTAACTCAGGGAGACAAAACTCAAATATTTGAGCAGCAATGGAATATCCTAACAGAGAGGTAATGAGTATAGCACTCCAGATGAGGAAAGGAAGCATATCAGCTGGGTCTTCCAGACCCAGATGCCAAGGTGGAATCAGGTACACAGATTTACTAGGGAGTAACAGTTGAGTAGAAGGTGGGATAGTATTCCCCCAAGAAGACATGTTCAATTCCTAACATCCCAGAACTTGTGAATGCCGCCTGCTTAGGGAAAAAGGTCTCTGTAGATATAATCAAGCTAAGATGATGTTATGTTGAATTTGAGTGGACCCTAAAATCAAAGACCATGTCCTCCTAAGAGGAAGTAAAGGAAGATTTGAGGCACAGACACAGGGGGAAAGCCACATGAAGGCAGAAATTGGAGGGATGTGGCCACAAGCAAAGGAACACCAGAGGCCACCAGAAGCTGGGGAAGCAAGGAGGGATGCTCTCCTAGAGCCTTGGAAGGAGCACAGCCCTATCGACACCTTGATTTTGAACTTCTGCCTCCAGGACTGAGAGAGGATAAACTTCAGTTGTTGTAAGGCACCCAGTTTGTGATCATTTTTCCCAGCAGCAGCAGAGCACTGATAGAGCTGCGAAAGAGGAAAGGAGCCAGCAAGATTGGGCAGGGAAACTGCCAGACACGCCTGCACAGATAACAGTGTCTGGCAGCTACCAGGGGACTCGAGAGCCCAGCCTGCCATTCCAGGAGTCCCATGTCACAGGCAAATGGCCAGGCCCTTGACAGGTCTTGCAGTCATTGGCTGGGACCAGCCTGAGAAGAACAGGGCAGCTCAACCACAGAGGTGGCACTGAGGACATAACAGCTGGGGGCTGTCATCTGTCTACACAGTTCACAGCTAGGCCACAAGTCCTTCCTGGAAGGGAGGTTCTGCGTCTGCCATAGCATGGACACAGGGAGAACGGGATCAAAGTTCCACCCCACTTCCAATCCCCCTGCCCCCAGTGTACAATACCCAACATGGAAGCAATCACCCGTCCCTGCACCTGGTTGACTCATGAATGTCATTCACTCACTCCGCCAGTTTCCTGTGGGCCTACTGTGTCCCCACACTATGCTCGCTGAATGGTGATCCTGGGTGAGCCCAGAGCAGCTCCTGATCCCTGGGATCTGCATGTTAGTTCAGGAGACAGAGCAGGCTGTAAGATGCTAAAAGTGAGGCTGGAGGGACAGGTGGGCAGAGTATCAAAGGGACCTTGGAATCCACAGTAATAGGGAGCCTGGAGTTTTTTTAAGTGCAAAGGGAAGTGACTGGAAAATGACAACAGGGAGGGATGGAGCCACCCTTATTCTCATATGGAGAATGGTTCAGACAGAGCAAGAGTCCAAATAGCTTATCAGTTAGGATGCTTCCGTAGTTCCTGCAAAACGTCATGGAAGTGTGAATGATGGTGGGGGTCATGGAGAAAAGGAGACAGACTCAAGGAATATTTTGAAAATACAATCAAGGGGACATCTGGTGTGTCACAGGGGTTTGTGTTGGGGGTAGAGGAGCAAGGAAAATATCATTATCCAAGATTTTCTGACTTGCCTTTCTGGTGGACAGTGATGCACATTATTAATCTGGGGGAGATCTAGAGAAGATCAGGGTCAGGAGGTGGGGGAAGGAAAAAGTGAGGGAGATCAATAAAGTGTTTGAGAGACATGTGACATTTGAGATGTCCATGAGACATCATTTAGAGTGGCCAAGAAAGTAGCAGAATATATCAGAATATATGAGATTCAGATGAGAAGTTGGAACTGAAGTATGAATTTGGGGATCAGAGAGACCTTACCAGTCGGCCTGGCAAAGTGATAAGATGTATTTCTCCAAGTCAGAATCTACTGCCTGGAGATATGATGAAGCCTTGGGTAAGCTCTATCTTCCACGCCTGAGGAACAAGTAGTCAGAGATGCAGATAAGGACCTTAATACAAAAGACAAGGGTCATACCTGAAGACCCAGAGCCATATCTGGCCTAAACTCCAATATATGCCCACATGTGGCCCCTGAGCACTGTGGCACAACAGACTGTAAGACATTACTGCCTGCATGTGGGGATCCAGTCATCAGGAAAAGATGCTGACCAGCCAGGACTGTCTACGTGAGCCACCAAGAGATCAGACCACAGTCAGTACCAGGCTCTTCCTCGGTCTTCAGAGACAAACCATATGGGATACACTACCTGGGCAAAGAGTACTTTGGAATATGGAAACATCTTAATGGAAGGGAAAGAGCCTAGGGTATTAAAAGCCAGGTGGTCTTAGTTTCTATCACCAGACCCGGTCTAAATTCTATCATGTTCCTTTGTTGTTAGGAATAAAAATAGTCAAATTTAAAATTTCTTAAAACCTATGTGTCTATTTTGATCCACAGCAGCTTAAAAACACCTCCTTCAAGAAGCAGTAGAGGACCACAGATAAAAATGTGAGTCCACACTGCCCGTGATAGCCCCACCAAGGCCTTGTATCACCTAACTTCTTTGAAACTCAATTCCAAACTGTGGAAGCTATAAAGACAATCATACCTGTTTCATTTGTCTGTAATGAGAACTAAATGAGATCAGAGATAATCTACATAGGTTTCTTAGGACGATGTATGGCAAATAACAAGTACATGATAAATTCCACATTCCCATTCCTCCTCTTGTCCCTCTCCTCCCACCATCAGATATCACCTCTCACCAAGTTGTGTGCTTCCCTGCCCTCCTAGCCCTACCTCCCGTCTGCAGGCCCCCATGGCCACTCACCTTTTCCCTTATTCCTGTGGGCTCTCATAAATCATCAGTGACATGGAAAACAACAACACACAGTTAGCACATACCGGGCTAATTGGGCTAAAGCCTCCATAATCCAACTTCAAGGAAGAGCATCTAGTACTTAATTTTTAAAAGGTAATATATATTTAATGTAATATTAATATTTAACTCACTTAATGCAATATTTAATTTTATATCTAATGCAAATAAAAATAGTAAACAGATTTATTAATGATTTACACAAGTGCTTGCCGATTCTGTTTTTAAAGCATTTTTCTGCCTAGAAGACAATCTTCTATCCCCCAGAAAACAAATACAGGAGGATTTTAGAGCTGGTTCTTGTAAGTGGGTCAGAGTTGTCATCTTGTAAGTGGACTTGACCAAGAAGCAGCAGCCATGGATTTCATTTAGTCATATAATTAATGAGGGCATATTATGGGCTAGGCACTGGGCTAAGATCTGATGACAAGAGAGAAGAAGCCCTAGTCTTACAGAGCTTACCATCCAGTGAGAAGATGAAATTCTGAAACAACTAAAATAAGTGCTGGAAACAAAACCCTACAGTAGTCACACTGAACACTAGTAGGGAACCTAACCCAGACTTGTGGGGGTGGGGGCAGTGATCAGGGAAGACTTCTTGGAGAAAGCAATATGTGAAGTGAGGTAACTCGGGAAAGGAGAGGAAGAGTCTTCCAGGCAGAGAGAAGAACTGACACAAGGCTCCTAGGTAATGTGCCCCCAAAATTCATATATGGAAGCCCTCATCCCCAAAGTGATGGTTTGAGGAAGTGGGGCCTTTAGCAGGTAGTAGATCAAAGTATAGCCCTTATGAGCGGGATTAGTGCTCTTAAAACAAGAGATGAGAGAGACAATATATTTCTTTACCATGTGAGGGCACAATAAGGTGAACATCTTGAAGAGAACTCTCACCAGGCACCGGGTCAGCTATGCCTTCATCTTGGGCTTCCAGCCTTCAGAACTATGAGGAGTAAAGGTCTGTTGTTAAGCTGTCCAGTCTGTGATGCTCTGTTAGAGCAGCCCATGCTAGGAACAAAGTGGAGTTGGGGCTATGCCTGAGACCAGAGAATTTCCTAACTGCTGGAGAACAGAAGGATCTTAAGGTGATGCTGGGCTTTATGAGCCCCAACAAAGGGTTTGGATGTTTTTCTAGGGATAATTAGGTTTAGCCACTAAAATGACATCACCAGGGCTGCATTTTAGAATGAATACTCTGTCTGGTCAACAGTTCCAAGCTAGCATCTACTAAAGAAATCAAGAGAAGGGAGGTGCCAATGGGAACAGGAAAGAAAATGGGCAGTTTCAAGGAATATTTGGGACACCAGAAGGACAGGTGTTTGTGATGGTGCGTGGTAAGTAACAAACAGAACAAAGTAAAGATAACATGTAGATTTTTAACAATTGGTGGGTGCAGTAAGTGACATGAATCACCAATGTCACTGTTATTGCAACTCTCATCATTACTGATGAGGTCTTGGTGCCACCCTCACAGATTCAACATAACACATCTATGTATACTTCAACAGCACGAGCTTTCAACTCTGTTCCCCAAAATAAACGTAACCCATGAAAGGTGCAAAGTGTGATGACAAAATGGGTTTTACTTGGGCTCAACCTACATGAGCCAAACAATCCAACACAATGTTGAGATAACCAAAATGCCCAACAATAGGGGATTAAATCAAGTATAGCACATACAATGGAGTATTATACAACCTTCAGAAATGATGCTCCAATGTTATATTTAATGACATGAAGAAAAAACGGGCTTAATGTAATGTAAATCTGTTTGTAAGTTTCAGTGTTCATAAAATAATCTCCTTATTTTAACACATTTTAACGAATAAACTATGTCACAATATTAACATTAGCTTTCTTATATTTTTTATTCTTTTATATTTTTTCACATTTTCTAATTTTTTTCATAATACGCATGTATTACTGTGGTATTCATAACATTAACAAGGAAACAAAAACTCATTAGTTTCGGTTTATTCAAAACAATACCTAATAAAAACACTGGAAGTCTTGAGTCAGTGCTATGAACTATCCTCCTTAACTTGAGGGACATTCTCTTCCAAGGTCAAAGGTTAATTCTCTTCCAAGATCAACAGTTTTTATTTCAAGAACTTATTTCTCAAGACAAGGGTTCTCTGACCAAGCAACCTTCATCCAATATTTCTCTTCTGGACCATTATCCTGGCCCATACCACCATCTTTATATCATCCCATTAAGAGAATGAACAAAGAGAATTTAAGTGAGTATCAAAGGACTGCCTCTCTAGGTTGCTGAAAATCAGATGTATGGAGAATAAAGATAATGGATCTTCATCTGTGGGAGAAGAGGATCCAGTTGAATAAAACATTACAGAAATCCAAGGGAGAGAGGAGAACTATTGAAAACATACCTAGTTATCTTGGGTAAGAATGAAAGAGAGTCCTAAACATTTTTTCGAAGGCCTGCTTCTTATGGAAGTCATAAAAACTGGATCCCAAATTATCTTAACACTCCTCCCATCAAGAAGTATCCCTTCCTTTGAATTTGGATGGGTTCATGACTTCCTTCAACCAACACAGTATGGCACTAGTAATGTTACGGGATTTTTAAAGCTGTATTCTAGAAGGTCCTACAACCTCTGTCAGAGGGTCTTGAATAATTCACTCTCTGTGCACTCCCTCTTGATATGGTTCCATTAAAACCCCAGTCATCATGTAGTGAGAAGCCCAAGCCACACAGCTAAGTCCCATGGAGGCACTCTGTCCTCAAATTCTAGACAAGCCCAACTTTTGGGTCATCCAACCCAGACACCAAACATGTGAGTAAAAGAAGTCTCCAGTTAGTGGTGCCAGTCCCAAGCTATAGGAGTCATCCCAGCCATCTGAGTCTCCCTAGCTGTGGCCCCACACATTACAGGGTAAGACCAGTTCTTCCCTGTCCAGATTCCCAGCCCACAGAATGTAAAAACACAGTAAAATCATCATTTTGTTGTGCTAGGTTTGGGGTGATTTGTTATATCGCAATAAATAACTGGAACAAAAGCTGGTTTCTAAAAGTGGGATGTTACTAAATCAGAACTCCAAGAGGCAGCATTCATTTGGGGACAGTGTGACAGGCCTCAGGCAAACAGTTGGTGAGGGTAAGAGGGAACATAATACTGGAAGCTGAAGAAAAAGGGATTCCTGGTTATGTAGGGGAAGAAACTTTGACAACATTGTTGCCTGCAGTAATGCAGAAAGTAGGAAATGAACTAGTTAAACTCAATGGTGCACCTAAGATTTCCTTCCAGACAGTGTTGGAGGTGCCACCTGGCTACTTCTAGCCACCTAGAATAAATCGGGCAAGAACAGAGCTCAATTAAAGAATAAATATAAAGGACCGAGGACACTCTTACAGCCAGCAAAGGCTACTCAAAGTAAGAAAGGACACAGATCAAATTCAGACTGTTATCAGAACACTATGCCTGCTTCAGAGTAAAGATGAAGCCAGTAGTGTGACTGAAAATCCTTTTGTTAAAATCACAAAAATATTTAAGGCGGTGCCTGCTAGACCACTTCAGTCAAACAAAACTCTTTGTGAGGATCTTAAGGAGGTACCTAAGAACAAAAGGTTTCCCAAGGATATTAGGAATACTGTCGCACAGAGAGCCAAAGCATAGACGGACTTATCTCAAAGAGGTTTATAGGTGTGGCTTTGGTTCAATGAAACAGATAATGAATTGACACATAAGAAATCCACAAAGTTCTTAAAGGTATTATATCAGTTTGGACTAAAGGGAACAAGACAGTACTAATAAAAAGAGTCCTTTGGGGGCACCTGGGTGGCTCATCTGGTTAAGCCTGAGACTCCTGATTTATGTTCAGATCATGATCTCAGGGCCATGGGATCCAGCCCTGGATCAGGCTCACACGGATAGCAAGGAAACTGATTAAGATATTCTCACTCACTCACTCACTCACTCACAATAAGCATTAAAATAAGAGTCTTTAGATCCCCAAATTTCTATGGACAGAAAGCAAGTTGAAAGGATATAGGCTTTCTTATGGGGGGGGGGGGGTAGACAGTGGTGACTCAGAGGTCATAACCAAGATCTCAAAGTTGGAGCCAAAAGCCACAAAACTCATTCCCTCATGACTTGGACCCTAATGGGCATCTTATGCCAAACTGGATTTCAGAATTACTCTAAGCCACTGACTGCTATGGTTTTCCCCTTTTTGAATGGGAATTTCTATTACCATTATCCTATATGTCTGTCTAATCACTGCATGTGAAGTGCTGGGGGGAAGATGACTTTCATCTTTAGTTTTCAGATCTTCACAGGTTCTAGAGAACCTGTATCCAAGGAACCAAACTTGAGGATCCTCATCATATGTGGACTTTTTTTTTAATTAATTAATTTATTTTTTAAAATATTTTTATTTATTTCTAGGAGAGAAAGAGAGAGAGAGACAGCATGAGCAGGGGAGGGTCAGAGAGAGAGGGAGATACAGACTCTGAAATAGGCTCCAGGCTCTGAGCTGGCAGTCAGCACAGAGCCCGACGCGGGGCTCGAACCCACGAACCGCGAGATCATGACCTAGCGAAAGTCGGATGCTCAACCGACTAAGCCACGAGGCGCCCCTACAAGGAATTCTTTAATCTGAAACAAAAGGATTATAATTAGTAACAGGAAAACATATGAAAGGCTACATTTCATCAATATGTAGTTAAGTCCAGAATACTCTAATTTTTAATGGTGGTGGGTAAATCACATAAATCAAATATGAACCAAAATACAAAAATATTAAAAATAACTACNCACAAACCGCGAGATCATGACCTAAGCAAAAGTCGGACGCTTAACCGACTAAGCCACCCAGGCGCCCCTCCATATGTGGACTTTAAATAAGGTTTATGAGATCCTTGGCCTCAAGCCAACCCTGATGGTGTAATGAGAGATACTTTTGGGGGAGTCTTGGAAGAGTCAAGTGTATTTTTCAAGTGGGGAAAATGCAAATAATTTACAGCTAGAGTGCATACCATGTTGGTTTTAGAAACACTGCCCCAAATCCCTTAACACCCTTTCTACTGCAATATGGAAGCCATCTCTCCTGGATTTTCAATCCACTGGCCCACCATGCAGACTTTAGACTTGTCAGCCTCCATAGCTGGGTGAGCCCATTCCTTAAAATAAGTGTCTTTATATACACATTCACAGCCTATTGCTTGTGGGCAGTTTAGGTCCAAAGGTTTTCTGCTAAAGAATTCCCTCATGTTTGGGGCAGGTCATCTGTTCTATTCATGTCTTCAGCTGATCAGAAGTCTTCAACTCCACATTATGGAGAGCAATCAGCTTCACTCAGTCTCCACTGATTTAAAAGTGCATCTCATCCAAAAATACTCTCACAAGAATACTCAGGATGTTTGACTGCACATCCAGGCATCATCAGGTTGACACATAAAATTAATGAGCACACCTATTCAAACTTCTGACCCATAGATTCTCTTGACTTTAGTGAAATAATTGTTTTATGCTTCTAAGTTTTAGGGTGGATTGTTACAGAGCACTGCAACATTAGAATACGCCTTGATAAAGACTACAAAGACATGAATGACTTTGGCCAAGCACCTCAATATTTGAAATGCTGGACGTGCATGTTCACACAGTAAGAACACTACACTTCACCTTGAGTAAGCAAGGACAAGAAATGAAATCCAAACTTCAAACAAAAGCCAAACTCCTCACACAGGCTGGTATGATTTGGCCTCAGCCCACTTTTCTAGCTTCTCACTCTACTTCATTCATCCCTACTGGAACACATCAAACTCTTTCCATTCTCTTTGGCTAGAATATTCTTCCCCACACTGTCTTCTTACTTGGGTAATAGGCTTAAACATTATCTTCTTCCCTGAAGACCACTCTAAGGAACACCCCAGTGAGTAAAGGGGTAACAAAACTCTTCCTCCTTCTGTATGAGAAGTTAACCTCCAGTTAAATTCCTAGCAATGTCTTCCTGGTTAAGTAATTAGTTGGGATGTAAATTCTATTACTAAGGCAACATTACCTATGGTGCAAATGACCTCCCACTGGTACCCTGCATCTAGCCTAGGAATGTCATTGGATGACATCATTGGATGTCATTGGATATCATTACTCTGAAATAAGAGGACTGCCTATGGCATTGTGATGAGAGGTTCTGGTCCCTGTGAAACATGCTTCTCAGCCAGGTTAGACCCACACCTGCCCGATGTGGAGTCCTCTCCTTGTGTGGACTGCTGAAGAGAAGGAATGCCTGGTGTTGCCCCAGTGGGCAGCTAGGTTTCCCATTCTCTACCCTTCCAGAACCTGTGATGCCAAGATTGAACTATGATAATCTCATACATCTAAATGTTTAGTTGAATCTAGGAAGACCCTTACTGCACCTCCCTATTCTATTATTCTCTCTGATATCATTCCATTTTTCCTTCATGGCACCTTTCACACTTAGTTTACTAATTACCTATTTATTAGTAGACTGCCCACTGGACTGTAAACTGATCAAGGACCATATCTGCTTTGTCCACTACTTTAGGTTCAGCACTTATCCTAGTCCCTGTCGCATTATAGGAGGTTGATAACTATTGGATGGATGGGTGGGGGGGTAGACAAATAAGATTAGAGTACAAAGTTGCTACAAAGTTACAAGAGACAAAGTAGGCAATAAACAGATTCCAAATTGCAAATGGTCTTACTTGAAATGCACATGAGCAGCCAATCACCGTAAGGTCCCCAATCACCGTAAGGTCCCTAAAGAGATGCTGAAGAGTTTCAAGGAGAAAAGCATTAGTATCCAGTTTATGTTTCAGAGAGGTCATCCTAACAGCAGGTGTAAGGGCAACAGGATGCAGGAAACATCAGAGGCAGAGGAACTATTACAAGACGATCACTAACAGGGCACCTGGGTGGCTCAGTTGGTTAAGTATCCAACTCTTGATTTCAGCTCAGGTCATGATATGGTCATGAGATTGAGCCCTGAGTCAGGCTCTGCACTGGGCATAGAACTGGCTTAAGATTCTCTCTCTCTCTCCCTCTCTCACTGCCCCTCCCTGTCCCTCCTTTTTTATGTCTCTCGAAAGAAAGGAAGGAAGGAAGGAAGGAAGGAAGGAAGGAAGGAAGGAAGGAAGGAAGGAAGGAAGGAAGGAAGGAAAAGAAAGAAAGACAGAAAGACAGACAGACAGACAGACAGACAAGAACTAGAAGGCTATCACTAACAGTCCTGGTGAAAGGCAGTGGGTATGGAGAAAATCAAACAGTCCCAAGAGATGGTTAAAAAGCAAACGCTGTAGCATTGAATGGCCAATTTAGATGTCAGAGGCAGAAAAATGGAGAAACAGAGAGTGACCATGATATTGACACATGGGAGACTATGCCCATGGCATTGAAGTTAACCTTGAGTGGGACCCACCCATCCATCCATCCAATAGTTATCAATCTCCTACTATGTGACAGGGAGGTTGGGGGTGGAGATGGGGAGTTTGATCTTGGACTTCCCAGGAGAAATGTCAAGCAGGCAGTTGTAGCCTGTAGATAGGAAAGATGGTGTCAGTACATATGGGGATAGCTATAGGCTGTGGGTACCATTGAGCCCATCCAGAAAGCATGCAAAGTGAAACGTCAAAAGGGCCAGAGATAAAACTCAGGTAGTATGATACAGAAAGAAAGCTGAACAGAGGAGCTGAAAGGAAGCTATGTGGAGTTGAGGCAGAACCAGAGAATATGCAGATCTCATGTCATTGTGCTTGTACCTCTATCAGGGAACTGACTTCTTGCTTAAATAATAGTCACTTCTATTTGGATCTAGTCTCTCTAAAGTAGAGTTCATTCCCATCCTTGAATCTTATAAAGTCCTGCACATAGTAGGCCCTTAATAGCCTGCCCAGATCTAAACCACCCCAGGATAGGGGTGGGGAGAGGGAATAACTAATTAGTTTCAATCCAGACTAATTGCTTTTCTAAACTCTCATATAAATCTGACTTTTAATAGGTCCTGAGAATCGATGTTTCATTATTTTTTGCCACAGCGGAGTTTATCCCTGTTGATGGGTCATTACAAATCATCACTCTCTGAGAGGTCCCCTTTCTCTCTCTCATTTCCTGATCTTTCAGCAGGGTAAGTGAGGGAGAAAAATTAAATGGGTCTTGGAAATTAACAACCAGGACCAACCAGACCAAAGGAAGAGGTGCTCTGATTCTCTCAAGGAGCTCATTCCAGGCAGAGCCCATATTGCTCAAGAGGAATACATGGAAGGCTTTATTCGGGGCAAACTGGTATTTTCAGTACCTGTCATTCACTGAGTGCCCACTGCATACCAGGCACCAACCAAGCAGTTTACATGTTAATTTACTTCATCATCACAGCAATGCTAAGAGGTACAGACTACAATCAGCCCCGTTTTCCAGAAGGGGACACTGAGACTCATAGAAGTTAAGAAGTTTGCCCAGGTCATGGGGCTACTATGTGGCATAAACCTGCCTGAAAACCTGTATACATCCAGCCAAAACAGGCTGCCACACATATCTGGTGTGTACGTCCAGTTCTGGGTCACTGGGTCCCTGACGGAGGCTGCCTACAAGTCAGAGGGGTCCCAGGGCATCCTCTACCGTAAGCTCCAAATGTCACCATAGAGTAATTACAGTGGCTAAGTTTCCTCCTGACTCTGACCTCAGACAACAATCCCTTCTCTTTTCCTTGACACTGAGATTGCTCTGTAGGACTGTATGTGTACAGCCAAGCAAAACAGTACCCACCCCCAAGGACAAAGAGAAGTGGCTCAGACACTCAGTGCTGCATCCATGTCTTTTTTATGTCTAAGTGCATCCCCCCACACAGTCCCCTGGTTTTATGGCAGCAGGGTTTGAGCAGGAAGGAATCATCAAAATGAGGGCTCCAAACCAACTCAGCTTCTCCTGGATCTCTATGTTCTAAGAAGAACGGTATGCCTGCAGGTAGCCCATCACCCACATCACCGAAACCCCCGGAAGATCTCTGTTGGTGCTACTGGTGCAACCAGGATCCAGGGTATTGGGCTTGTCCCTCATGACCTCACTTACACTTTTCTTCATGGGCCAGAGTGTAAAGAAAAAGACAGCATGGAAGTTGTCATAGCCCCAGGCTGGGAACTCAAGAGGAGTGGGTTTGAACCCTGCCTGTGAGACTTTGGGCATGCCATCTCTCCTAACGACCTCACTTTTCTCTTCTGCACAACAGAATTAATTGCAGCTCCTGCCACCTCAGAAGGGAGGACCTAGTGTATGTGGGGGGTACTTATTTATCCCAGTGCCCAGCACACAGTGAGACCTCACCAAGTGTCAGCTGCTATTGTCATTACCTTTACAAAGCTGGTTGCAAATAAAGAGCTCTGCATAGCTATAGGTAAGCTGGGATGGTAGATGCACAAAGCCTTGGGGTGGTACATGAACTTCCATATTTCCAATTCAATATTAGACTGTGTAAGGAGTATGGGGTAGGCCGGAGCCCAAATCCTGACTGCATCCCTTTGGATCCTAGACAAGTTATTTAAACCTCTCTGAGCCTCATGGAGGTCAGGGTCTAACTGTGATGAGGAGTCCATGAGGTATTGGCATATGCAAAGGCCCTTCAGTGGGAAGGAAGACGGTAGTTATAGCAGCCAAGGTGTCTGTAACAGAAAGAGAGGCAGCAGGGAGATCCTGCTGACTTTAGGAATAAAGGTCCTGGAGGGCAGAGATTTCTATTTGCTCTGCTCCCTTGATTTATCCCACATGCTTAGAACAATGCCAGTCACATAGTTGGTACACAAAAAATATTTACTAAACTTACAAAATGTGAGCTCATACAATATATTATCATCACATCAGTCAGTTGGGGTGGATGCACCTTGCATTGAGCCCTGGCCTTCACAGGTCATGTTAGGAGGAGGGTCTAGGACTCTAGATTTTCAATAGTCATGAAAGGCTGCTGCCACCTACATGGTACATTTCCACATTATCTTAACCCCAGACTCCTGCCTAAGCCAGAGACACACAAAAGACAAACATGTGCCATGGCAGACCTTGAAAAGTGAGAGAATTTCTTTGTGTAATAATTTTCAGAGAAATTTTATGCTTAATAGCCCACATAGGAGTGATGTTTCCCAGCTATTCATTACATTTCAATGAACAGCACCCTTTGTGGTAAGAATATCTCAAAATACCTCATTTTGGTTCTTTGCCTCTAGAATGCAGAGGGCATTTTTTTCTCTCTTTGACCCAGTTAGAGTGGGGCTCTGGAATGGCTTAGAGGAGACTTTGAGACCCTAAACAGGAATCCATGGAAGATAGAAAAATGATGTCTATAATTTGATCATCCCTCAGAGTTGAAGAAATGGAGCCTTCCTTCACAGAATCTCAGGAAAATAGGCTATTCCCCTCCAACTCAAATATTCCTAACTTAGGAACCTAATATCAAGAGCACACCTAGCCTACTGTCCAGAAACTGACCTCCAGCACACATTCACCTCCCCTGGATCCATGTCACCCCACGTGACGTCACCACCAGCCTCAACTCATTGGATGGAGGGCAAGACCAGACTGGGGGATCCACTGGCTGAGTGAACACCAATCATCCTCACTCTACACAGAATGAGTGGGAAGGGTGGTGTGCACATGAACTGAAAACTCATTCAGCCAAGGGTGTGGCAGCTACTTTGGCCACGTACCCCTAATTCTGTGGAGACATAGAAGAGACTGAGCAGTGAGCAAGCCGGATGGCCACCCACACAAAGAAAAGGCAAAGGGTAACATCGATGTATGGTGAGTAACTCATCAAAGACCAAAAAGCCAAGGAGAAAAGGGTAAGTAACAGGCCGAAGGTCACACAACATGTAAGTGGCCAAGCCAGCATTTGAACCCAAGACTAACTCTAAGCTCTGAGCTCCTTCAACTGCACACACTGTTCTTAACAGAAGGGTGGCATGATAAAACTTTGGGGGTGGGGAGAGATTGTTCAGAGGAAGAGGAGAGATTGTCAGGATGGTAAGAGAAGTTCCTGAAAGCAGAGTCCAGTCAAGAGGCTCCTACTGCATCATCTGTGTGGCTAATGTTTGTTTTGTTGGGGGTTTAGCCTTTATTGAGTGCTTAGAAGTGCCTGGAAATTTGCCAAAGCTTCACCCATACAAGTTATCCTATTAACCCTCCACAAGAGGTCTATGCAGGAGTTATTATTAATCCAGGTTACAGATGATAAAACTACTTCCTAGTGGAGCCACACTGTGAGTCCAGGTATGGGTGTCGCCACAGACCACATGGCTGTCTGACAAATGCCTTCTTCACCATGCCAAGCACAGCAGTGAGCCGGAGGGTATCTTGACCAAGAGGACAGAGAGCAGAGACCCAAAGGACATTTATGAAGTGCCAGCTCGCCCAGAGGACCATTTTGGGGGACAACCAGCATCAACCAACAAACTAAAAAAGTGAAACCTTCCACAATTCTTAAAGAAGGTCGAGGACAAAAAAGGGAAATAGGGTTTCTAGTGAGCACTTCTGAGCCGAAGCACTTCCTATCTTTTTTCTTACCGCCTTCCATCCTTCCATCCATATCCCTTTTAGGATTTTCTGAGTGATTCAAGGCCACTGCACCCTCTCTGATGTTTTGCCAACAGAAACCAGCAACTAGATCGTTGTCCCCTTTACCTGACAAATGTATCCACTCAGTTGTCAGTTACTCAACTTCTCTTGTCCCCTTGATGCAATTCATCAGTTCAAATTGTTGCTTCCATGGCAAAATCTGTCTTTCTTCATTCCCCATCAACGTCTGATAAGGGTGCGGTACAACTCTGGCATCTCCACGTGGGTCTTGCCCAGAGTAAGAACTCACTTTCAAAACCCTTTATATCCATCAGCAAAAATCAATGTGATTGTTAAAGGGTCTTTTACTTGTTAGGGCAATAAAGATTCTTCAAGCTAAATGCTCTTTTTACTCCTCATATTCCCACTCAAAGCATACCTGTTTTTTTCTTCTTTAAAAAAAAAAGAAAGAAAAAGAAAAGTGAAAAACTGACCTAGAGGATAGAGATTTTATTTTGTAGATGACAGAACTTCCCTTGTTTAAAAGCAATTTAGCATCTACTACTGGTCAGACTGTTCTCATTAAACAGTCGAGAAAATTTTAATGGAAATAGTCCAAATTAGCAGAGTTAAATGGACAAACACAGGTCACCCTGTAAATGTGAATACTGAATAACACAGTGCTGAGTTAGACAGCCCCACCAGGGTGACTAAGATGATCCTGCAGAAATGGAAGGGTGGGTGCAGTGCATAACATAGAGACTATTTCTCCACCTCTATCTCCATGTCAGAAAATCCAGAATTCAAGGAAATGGAGATTCACTGCTGTGGTAAGGATTTGCGATAAGTGAATTAACTTCTTGTTCTGAACTCTTCCACTGATCCAACAAAGACTGGTTGCCCACCAAGTATTAGACATGATGATGGTCCTAGGGTTAGCCCTAAGTAGGAGGATTCTCACCCTCAGGAGCTTACAGTCAGTGGAGACCCAGGCAGCCAAAAGAAGGTAGGAGATAGAATGAGAATGTGTAACATGGGCTCATGGAACCAGAGAGGAGAAGCCAGAGGGATGGGGCCCTTCCTTACACCAAATGCTACACTATTGGTTCTCACACCTAAATATCTCTCAAATGAGTCCCCTTCATGATACCTCCCTTTCTGTCAATCTAGTTTGGACCACCATGTCATTCTAACTTCACCACGTCATTCTAACTTGGACTGTTAGAATGACTGTTGGACTGTTTTAACAGCTTCCTATAGACTTCCCTGGAATCTATCCTGGTTCCCTACCACACCCCGCCCCACCTGCCACCCCACCCAACGTGGCTTCCAGTGTAACTCAGAGGGGTCTATGAAGTGATCTGATCATCTACTCCCCTGATAAAGCCCACCAGAAGAAAAAGAGGAAGAGGAGGAGGAGAGTGGAGGAGGAGGGTGGAGGAGGGAGGAGGAAGAGGGAGGAGGAAGAGGGAGGAGGAAGAGGGAGGAGGAAGAGGGAGGAGGAAGAGGGAGGAGGAAGAGGGAGGAGGAAGAGGGAGGAGGAAGAGGGAGGAGGAAGAGGGAGGAGGGTGGAGAATGGAGGAGGACGAGGCTGGAGGTCAGGGTGTTGCTTTCACCAGAGCTAGTCCCCTTTGTTGCTAGGACCTTCCTAACTTGTGATCTTAGTCAAGTGTCATCAACTTCACTTTCCCTCATCTACAAAGGAGGGCTAATCATAGCACAGGTTAAACTAAACCAAAGTGCCAATATTCAGCTCTTTTTGACCTATAAGAATGGCAATTCCATATGGTTGAACCTAATGCCTCCATCATGGGGCAGTTGTGAGAGGAGAGGAGGCTAGCACAGCACCTGGCACACAGGAAAGCTCTATGAACAGTGGGGTCTTGCCACTTCCTGATTCCTCCCGCTCCTAAGTCCTTCTTGCTTTGCAAAAACTCCCTCTGGCCATTTTGTGCAGTCAGGCTTCTAGCTCCATGGGCATTTGACCATGAAACCTTGAAACATCTGGGTTCAGGGGTGGGGGCCAGGTACCCTCCTTCTTCCCCGTTACAGTCCATCAGTGGAACGATCTTTATTTCTGGCCAGTTCTGCAGAGCTGATGTCTGCCTAGCACAGAGGAAAATTGTTTCTGCCACATCCTCCAATAAGAATGATTTTCTTCATGCTCCGTTTGTCTACAACTGTCTTTCCGATCATTCTCGCTGTTAGCACATGGTCTACACGCTTGAAATTCAGCCAGAGGAACTGGGTGAAATTTATGATCCACTGACTACTGAAGCTCTGAGCTATCAGATTTGAATATAAATGTTGGAATGAGGTCATCAGGATCAACAGGTAGCAAGACAGCCAATCTGCAGATTTGTCATGCCAGAAATCCATACTTTAATCTGCTACCAATTAAAAACATTGATCAGACAACAGATGTTAATTAATAGAACACAGAAATTTTTCCAGCCTTTTATTTTGAGATTATAATTTTTGATGGAGTTTCAAATGCCTCAGTGTTACTATTAACGTCAGCACTTTGCCAATAATGCTTTACTCAAACAGAACAATTCATTAGTGCTAAAACCGATTTACTGGAATGGGCTGAAAATCACCTCGGTTTTCTCTATTAATGTATTACAAGATGAAATATTTCATGAGTCACTGGTTGACATGCTTGACACTTCCTCTCAGACTGCTTAGCTCACTCAAGGTGGAAAATCTCCATTCAGTAAATGAGATGCCAGGGACAAAGAAAAAAAAAGTCTCTTAAAAATGGTTTACTGTCCTTTGAAATAGAGACTGTCCCCAACTGTATTTTCTAAAGAAAATACTTCTTACAAGATAATCCTCAAGATAAATGAAATCATCAAAGCCAAATGCTTAAGATGGTGCCTGACCGAGAGTTAGCATGAAATAAATGTTAGCCATTAGCTGGGGGAGTCATCAAGACTACAGCAGGTAAGATCACAGACTGCAGGTCACATGGAGCATACTCTTCCTTGTTCTTAGTTTTTTTTTTTTTTTTAATGTTTTATTTATTTTTGAGAGAGAGATAGAGACAGCATGAGCAGGGGAGGATCAGTGAGAGAGGGAGACACAGAATCCAAAGCAGGGTCCAGGCTCTGAGCTAGCTGTCAGCACAGAGCCCAATGCGGTTTTCGAACCCACAAACCATGAGATCGTGACCTGAGCTGAAGTCGGACACTTAACCAACTGAGCCACCCAGAACAGAGCCCTGTTCTTAGTTTGGAAGACCCGATGCTTAGAAGAGAGCCTTGTAAGTCAGTCGGAGTTTTTTTTCCCAAGTCTAAAATGGACATTATTATTTTAGTTTCCTAAGGCTGCCCTAACAAGTTATCACAGACTCAGTGGCTTACAACAACAGAAATTTACTTTTACACAGTTGTGGAAGCCAGAGGTTCAAAATCAAGGCCTGCAGGCTCTAGGGGAGGAAACTCCCTGTCCTTTCTAGCTCTGGTAGTTTGTGGCTACATCACTCCAATCTCTGTGTGTCATCTCCTCTTCTTAGAAGGACACCAGTCACTGGTTTTAGAGCCCATTCTAAATCTACAATGATTTTACCTCAAAATCCTTAACTAAGTTTATCTGCAGAGACCCTATGTCCAAAGAAAGTCATGTTTCAGGGTTCCAGATGGACGAGAATCAGGGTTAGGGGAGGCACTATTCAACCCTCTACAGGGGTTAATGATAGTAGTACCTGCTTTTTAAGACGGTTATGGGAATTAAATGAGAAAATTGCACGTAAGGTGCTCGGCCAGGAGCTGGCACACAGTAGTAAAAGGAGCTAGAAACAGACACAAGTACTCTAATTTATACTTCCCCAAACCATTTGGTTTTAAATTTTCTTTTTAATGTTTTTATTTATTTCTGATTGAGAGAGAGGAGCAGGGGAGAGTCAGAGAGGGAGGGAGACACAGAATCTGAAGCAGATTCCAGGCTCTGAGCTGGCTGTCAGCACCAAGCCCGATGCGGGGCGATGCGGGGCTTGAACCTACGAACCATGAGATCATGGCCTGAGCCAAAGTTGGATGCTTAACCAACTGAGCCACCCAGGCACTTCACTTTCTCCTGGAAGCACAACTGTGCTTCCTTCCCCTGCCAAGCCCAGTTTGGGTCATTATCTCATCAATACTTTGCTGACTCATTGGTAGGAACATCACCCAATTCTCCCCAAAGCCACCAGAGGGGGCTTCCTACATGCAGAGAAGATCCCGCACTCACAAAGCTTCCCTGGGGAGCATCCATTCATTCCTTCGTGGTGTCCCAGAGCTCTCTTGGCCTCAAGGTCTTGCCTTGCCTCCAGCTCTGCCTCCAATCATGCTGAATGGCTTGCAATTCTTTTAATGTGTAGTGTCCCTTTGCAACGTTATCCTGGCTAGAGAGACCACCTTTTCACACTCTCCTTCTGAATGTGATCGCATTAAGTCATGCTCTACTTTCCAATCTCAAGTAAGGCATTGCCTCCTCCAGGAAGCTTTCCTGATTTGAACCTCCAGGGCCCAGTTAAGTGCCTTATTGTGTATTGCCTCACTACCTCTACCAAAACCGTTTTCTTTCTCCCTTCCCCTCCCCCATTTAATTTCCTGTCTATCTCCTTGGCCATAGGGAGAATTTCTTAAGGTCAAGGATGACATTTTCCTCACCAATGTACCCCCAACTCCAAACCTAGAGCCAAGCCCATTATAGAAAATCCAACAAACAAAGCAATAATGAATGAGTCCTCACAGCTCTACCTACAAAAGTCTCATAAATAAGAGATCGAAATGATGCAGGAGACCCACTAAGTGATTTTCTTGTGGCCATGGACATAGCCAGAATAGTCCAAACAGCATTGCTCTAGGCCAGGATGAGGGCCCATGTCAAGGCACTATGACACTAGAGTCAGATCAGACCTTAATTTTCATGTTTAATTTGTTCTCCAGAAGCTACATCCATACATAAGGAGCAAAGCTTACTTCTTAAGAGGAGTATAACAAAGGCAGGAAAATGTAGTTCCAACCAGCTGTGTGACCTCTGAATAATCACTTAACCCCTTTGGACCTCAATAGCCTCAACTACTAAACAGTGGGTTAGTCTAGAAGATGGATTCATAAGGATCTCATGCTGTTTCTTTGAAATTCAAATGCTTGCCCTTGAATTCATCCCCATCCCCCACAGCCACCCAACTAAATTCTATAGAACATATATTCAGCTTCCTTGAAAGGAGACCCATTTGTCATGTGATTCCTGGCTAGGTAGAGCACAGCCTTCCAGCCAATCCTGCTGCTAAATCATAATCTCCAGAATTTCACAGGAATAAAATATTGACTGTTTACCCAGAGCCATAGAGACTTCCAATCTGGCCTCAGCCAAAAAGCTCCTAGAAAAATTGAACATTGTACATTCTCCAAACTCTCTTGTAAGTAAGAAAAACCCTGGAGACCCTACTTCTTTTAGGCTGAGGCTAATATAACTCAGTCAGAATTTTTCAACTAAAAAAGATAATCTTTATCTCTGTAGCTCTATCTCTGTTCTTCAGTATTACAGTGTTGGCAAGAATTCTTTCTCAAGCACTAGCCTATGTTTAAAGGTGGATATCCTCTAAGGAACGCAGACGGGAGATGGTGGGGAGGGGATTTGGTGGCTGAAACAATCAAGAACCAAGACCCCAGAATTACGAGTGTTGTGGGAGACCCAAATACTACAGCAGTCAATAGTTACTGCATTTCCATAGTGCAGCATAGTTTTCAAGTGGTCTTATTATACACTATTCCAATGATGTAGTCAAACTTATATCTAACATGACATTCATTCTAGGAGGATAAATCATTCTGAATTTTTTATCATCTCCCCATATTATTCAACTGATTTAAATACTATCAAATGGCGGTAATGGCCAAACTAATATCTTTAGCTCTGGCATTTATCCTGAGCTGCATAACAGTATTTCCAGCTGCCAGCTCGACGTCTCCACTTGAATACTTACTCAGATCAGACAAATCTAAACCAAACTCCAAATTTCAATCTCAACCCCTTTCCATCCCATTAAATGGCACCACTATCCACCCAGTCACTCAACTAAAAACCTCAGAAACATCCTTTTCTGAGTTCTCATTTCTCATGTCCAACCCATCAGTAAGTCTCACAGATTGGGCTCTACCTCCAGGATACATACCCCCTGGTCTGTCTATTCTCTCCATCCACCCAAAGCCAACCACAATCATCTCCCATCAGAACTGCCATAGGATGTTGTGGAGTATTTCTCCCCTTGGCCCCCCAATCATCCATTCCCAACACGGGTACCACAACGATTCTTGTAAAAATATAAACCATACCATGTCACTTCCCTGCTTAGAAGTCATTGTGCTTTCCATGTAAAATCAAGTCCAGCTTCACCACTATAGCTTCCATGGGTCCCTGACTCCCTCTTCAAGATCATGTCAGCTCATTTTCCTCCTGATGTATGGATGCAGCTGCATTGGCCAGGCCCTCGCCTCCCAGCTCTTCACAGGGCTAGCCCCTTCCCAACCTGCAAGTGATGCCTCAAAGAGCCTCCCCTGATCACCTATCCAAAGTAGGATTATTATGTATTTCCACAGCTCCATACCATATCATTCTATTTCCTTCACAATATTTAGTATAACTGCAAGTTAACATATTCATTCATTGATTACTTCTTTATCATCTTCCCATCCAGATTTACACAAGAGTACTAGCTCCAAATATAAGAGAGGCCTTGCCTCTCATTATTCTGAGCATATCCCACTGGCCCCATTGGGGAAGGAGGGATCCCTGTACTCTGTAGTACACAATGAGTAAACACAGGACAGCCAGCACTAGGCAGGTGAGATGTGCAAAAGTTATTAGCCACATATACTCAGGGAGGAGGACACTACTTGCCATATAGGGCCACGCAGGGTTGCAGTCAGGGACAGAGTGAACTAGCAGGAGCTTTACGGTAAGAGGGAGTGTAGTGTGCCCCCTGGTTCCGGCAGGAGGAGGTGGCTTGTTTCAATAATTTCTCAGTCTGGCAGGGGACTGAAGCCTGTTCAGTTGAGGACTGGTGGAAGGTGGCTGGTCAGGGAACTAGCTGGATGGGGACCCTTTCCTGCTGGGTAAGGGCACATCTGATGAGAGCAAGATTCATGGTCAGGACTCTGGGGGCCTGTGAGACCCAAAGATGTCAAGGCAGCACTTGAAATTATAAGCTTCACGATACACTTGTCCTCTGGCAGATGTGCAGTTCTGGAATATAACAGGTCCTCAATGAATACTTGACGATTTCCCTCTTTCCCATCATTGGCCTGACCATTTAGACACCTCCACAACTCAGAAAGTAACACGGGTGACTGAATGGGTAGTGCGTGTGACTCCATTTCTTCAATGTTGTTTCTCCTGCCTCATCACCTAACTAGCTCTGTTTCCTCAGGACTCCCTGTGGGTTGGGAGTTTAATATTCACTAAGATCAAGGCAATGTTTTATACTGCAAATGTACAAATGTTAGGAAGAATGAGTCTTCTATCCAAGTACCTGTTTAGCTTTTTCATTTATTTTTCAACTGAACTGTTTTACTCAAAGGTGTCCCTGTGCCTTTACAACACGGTCAGACCCTTTCTTTCAGACGTACCCATTTGCACTACAAGGAAAGGCGTACTTGCAAATGTAATGTTCAACAGCCAACGAACAATGGTATGTTTTAATTAGAGCTTCTAATGTATATTTCAATGATTCTTCTAATATTTATTTTTAATATGAAAGAAGGGCCTTCTTTCATTAAAGATGTGAAAAATACAGAGCATAAGAAATAACAGGATAATGCTCATAGCCCCATCATCTATCCCCTTCTGATATTTTTTCTTAGGCACAATTGTTTTCAATGTATCTAGATTCATACTATGTATCTATAATATGTCATTTTTAGTCAATACCATAGTACCACCCTTTTGGTGTTATAACATACTCTGAAAACAATTTTTAATGACTACATAAGTGCTGGGAGCCATACCGGCCTTGCTGGATGACAGTCACAGCGAGGAAATGGCAGCGTTTTCACAGCTCCTGCCATGAGAAACGAAAAACTGATATCTCCTTCTGCCACTACTGGCTCATGTTGGAAATGAGCCTGCTGGTGTTGACCAGGCCTCACAATATTCCAAATCAGACCGATATTCTGCACACAGATACCTCATAAGGAAAAGCATATTCCTGCCTCTTCAAAAGAGATTTTAGATGAAAGCTCTGCGGATGATTGTCAAAAGGCTCTTCCTATGGGCCTTGCAGATAAGACTTAGATAATAAAGGGGTTAAGAACATGATAGCTACAATTGAGCCTGGCCCTGAGACAAAGAGCCTAATTTAGAGGTAAGGAACAGATAAGGGCAGAACTTAAGTTAATACTTAGACCTTTTCTAACTGGTGATGTATAGCAGTCCCTTCCCTAAGGCCTACTTTCCACAAACACCCTCCCTTACAGGTGGCTGGGATGAGGATAGATAAGAGTAGCTAAAACATAAACCCAAAAACAAAGGCTGACACATTTAGGGCCTCAACAGAGTTTACACATTTCAGCATCAAGTCAAAAGAGTTTCCACAAACAACTTATTAACCAGTTTAAAAACAACATTCATCCTCTTATGAGCCAGACAGAAGGACTCCTAACCTATCTATATACTTAACCTATGTCCTAATCCTAGTGTTATAAACTCAGAACAAATATGTATGTCATCCTGTTTTTCACTAAGAACATCCTGTTATTTAGCTGTAAGATTAACTCAACCTCATTATGATTGGGATAATTCTGCAAGAATACTTGTGTAAAACCTGTTTTTGTACACTTTCCAAAGCATCTTATCACAAAGAGTTTTCCATTGTAAAAATTCTTTTTGATCTCATGTTATCATTTGACCTATAAAAAAAAAAAAGACACTAAAACCGACAGGACAGAGATGCCTACCTGGTAAAACCGACAGGACAGAGATGCCTACCTGGTAATCAGAAAGATTCTTGTGGCTCTCTCGCTCTCTCACTCTCTCTCACCGACACCTCCCATCCTTCAGGGACCCCTGGACTGGCTGGAGCAGGATTCTAGCACATAAGATTATAATAATTGTATATACTTTTTTTTGTTTGTTTTTCAGAGAGAGAGAGAGAGACAGCATGAGTAGGGGAGGGTCAGAGAGAAAGGGAGATACAGAATCTGAAACAGGCTACAGGCTCTGAGCTAGCTGTCAGCACAGAGCCTGACACAGGACTTGAACCCACAAACCATGAGATCAGGACCTGAGATGAAGTCGGACGCTTAACCCACTGAGCCACCCAGGTGCCCCATGGATATACTTTAAGTGTCTAAGCTATTCACCTATTGTTGAATAGTTAGGTTGTTTGTAATTCATATTGTTTGCAATATTATAATAGCACTGAGCACATCTTTATTCTTAAAACTTTCATGATACTTACGATGATGTTTTTTAAGTTTATTTATCTTGAGAGAGAGAGAGAGAGAGCATGCAAGCAGGTAAGGGTAGAGGGAGAGAAAGAATCCCAAGCAGGCTCCACACTGTCAGCACAGAGCCCAATGAGGGACTTGAACTCATGAACTAGGAGATCGTGACCTGAGTTGAAATCAAAAGTCAGATGTTTACCTGAGCCATGCAGATGTCCCACTTAAGAAAATCATCCTATGAGAAATTTTCAGAATCTCTGGACTAACGTTAAAGATATCATTAAGATTTTTTGACCTATATTATCAAGTTGTTTCCCAAAGAAATGTTGCAAATTACCTTTAAAAAAAACAAAACTGGTTTGTTTTTAAGCAGAGTGACATCAACTTTGGCATTATCTATCCTGTTACTTAAGTGTTTTCTGACATAATTCAAGAGAGTCTTTGAGCCCCTTACCTTTCATTTTTTTCCTGTGATGTTCCCACCCCTGAATTTCCATGTATCACCACAGAACCCGAAGCCAATGCATTTTCCTGCTCTAATTTATAAAAGTACACAATCTGGTCATGTAACATAGCAGTATGTGGGTCTACAACTCTGGATATCAGGATTAACCCATCAGAATGCCTTTGTCTTGCAGCCTCTAGATGTGTCACAGTGAATAACCGCCCTTCCTGCCAGCAGTGGAGGCAGGTACGTATCAAGGGCAGGAAACTCAATGTGGAAGAAAAGCTCTGGAGATTGACTTGCCCTGGGATGAAATTAAAAATTCAGTTCAAAGAGTTTAAGTGATCCGCAAGAATATTTTCTTCTGGTATTTCAAATATAGCCCTGTCTTGGATGCAAAAAAGATGAGTTCTGAGGATTCCTTTATCTCTTCAAAAGAAGCACTTCTTAATAATGTGGCCTAAAAGCAAAGAGCTTAGAGAAGCCCAGGCATTGTATGAATGTAAATCACTCAACTATGCGCAGGGATAGATTTCTGACCCCGAGTCTTCTGTGGCCCCTGAGCCAGCAAAACCAGTGCCTATGCCTTGAAACCAAGGACAGCAAATGACCAAATGGCTCATCTGTCCTTGTCACGGATGAAAAAAGCAGCATGGGCCTGCCAGTCACAAGCCACACTGAGGCTCCCAGGAGGGAAGTAGAGACCTGACCTGCCTCTTTCGAGGTCCGAGAGGGACTGAAGTCAGTCTCTGCGTCCAGCCATCCACCTGGCACTGCCCCCTCACCTCCAGGACTGCTCCTTGGGCCACTATACCTGAAAATGAGCTTGTTAGTCTATTCCCCACTTTAACTTGAACCCTTAAAATCTTTCCTATGAGGGGCAGTCTAGAGCTTTGTGTCCAAAGTCTTCGAAGAGCTCCAATTTCTGAGGAAATCAGCCAAGGCAGGTACCAAATTGAAGCATGAGGACTCTTCACTGGAACTCCCCTCTTACTTGAAAATCAGAGAATCAAAAGTGGAGACCTGACTAAATAAATCACATATAACCATTCCATAACAGTGGAATGTTAACACGATCTCAAATAATAAGTGACAATATTTAGTGATATGGAAAAAACAGATAACAAAGCAATTAGGTAATTGCTTTGGCCATAGAAAACCATTGGATGCCCCAATATGGCAGCTTGAGGACACATCTCATTGAAACAGAAACAGGGAGACTATGCTAAGAAGTGGGAAGAATGGGACGACCTTCCTGGATCCTACCTGTGTGTCAGCTGGCAGTGATGAAGTTCACCTGAACACTGAAGATAGAAAGATGTTTGCTTTAAAAATTGACCCATCTTGGGGCCCTTCAATCCAGCATCTGACTTTGGCTCAGGTCATGATCTCACAGTTCATGAGGTCGAGCCCTGTGTCGCGCTCTGTGCTAACAGCTCAGAACCTGGAGCCTGCTTCACATTCTGTGTCTCCCTCTCTCTCTGTCCCTCCCCACTTGCACTCACTCGCTTGCACACTCTCTCTCTCTCTCAAAACTAAACTAAAAAAACAAAGACAGCAATCCACCCATCTTCCTAAGGGAGATCCAGCCCTTCCAGGATGGTGTTCCCATCCCTTACAATAGCCCTACTCATGTTGGCATTGGGGACAGGGCTAACCAGCTTGTCTGCCAGCTCCAATCCCACATATCCTAAAGCAAAACCCAGCAGATGACACCCAACAACTCACTTCCCCATCAGGCCTCCAATTAAGAGGTGTGAGGTCTAATGGAGAAACAGAGTCACACTCAGCAAAGGAAACCCACACCTATATCTGTGTTTATCAATTTAGTCTTTCCTTCATAACTATGTAGGAATGACCAAGGACCACCAGGCATCTGAAGAACACCAAGAGCAGAAGGGGGGAGATGGGCATGGAGGAGGGCACTTGTGGGGATGAGCACTGGGTGTTATATGGAAACCAATTTGACAATAAACTATTTGTAAAAAAATAATAATAAAATTTAAAAATTAAAAAAAAATAAATATCATTAACTGTTTTTCATTTAAAACAAAAATCCATCTACAGGCAAAGCTTAGATGACAAGGACAGTTACAGGAGAAAATGGAAAGGTTAGAAACCCTGAGAATGTAAAGTTAATAGCAGAAGGAGAGATGGAGGGAAGTACTAGAACCCTAATATTTTCATCTTATTTAGTGAACAACCAGGAGGTACTCTGTAAAGGAAATGAAAATTAGAGTTTTAAGATTAGAGGTATAAAGGTCATCAAGAGAACTGACTAATATATGGATAATACTACCAAATACCTTGATAAGGGCAAAATGTAAGTTACTGCAAATGAGCTAAATTCTTTATTTGCCAATAGATATCTATATTAATAGAATTAACAGATACAGCATTTGAAAGTGGTAACCAATAAGTAAGGATATTAGTACATGATTCAGAGGTAAGGGGGTAGTCATCAGAAGAACTTCACCCAAAATTGCCTCAAGTAGACACCTCTGGTATGTGGGTTTGAGGCTGGGAGCGCTTACGAAGTTGTGTTTCTAAAGCAACACAGTCCAAACTCCTTGATTTGCATAGCATGCACATGTTTTATGTTTACAACAATTTTGTTTTCATAACAGGGCTTTGACTATCAGGACATACATCAAAGGGTCTCAGGCTGTCTGCAGACTGGAGTCAGCTGGGAGTTTTGCAAACTCTGAGGCCTGAGCCCCCTCCCCACCTCTCAGCTCAGATTTCATACTGGATTGGTCTGGGTGGACCCAGAATGTGTAAATAAAATGCTCCCCCAAGTGACTCCAATGTACTGCCAGGGCTAAGAACCACCAGCCAGCTCTGCGTGGTGGGAAGGGCAGTGTTATCTTCTTTCCAATGTCTTCTGCCTCCTGAATTTCCCATCCATCCACGCAACAGCTATTTATTGGGACTAGATTCTGGGGATCAAGTAATGAACAAGAGGGCCTAATACACTAGGAAACTTACTACGAAGTGAGGAAAAACGAAAAGCAGTTATTCCAGTGACTCATTCATTAATCCATAATCATTGCAGTAACTGCCACACACAAAAAGAAAGGAGGCAATAAGACCGTGTGTCATTTTTGTAATGGGGAGGAAATATATAAATGGTATTTTTAATCTGCCCCCCCCTTGTTTTTTATCCCTCAATTACTCAGCTCTTTTCTTTAACCAGAGGCTGGAGGTCAACAACTCGGTCCTTCCCAAAGACACCATCAGGAGCTATTCCAGCTCCAAGCAAGGGTTGGAATCCTGCTCCTCAAGCCGTCATGAGCTACAACCATAAAATCCGTGTCCTGAGACGCTGGCAACTAGCCAGAGTGATTGCAGGCAGCATGTATGTGGCTTAAAATTCTAACCTCCCACCACGAAGTGGAAAGGGTTGGCAGAGAGCATGAATGAGGAGCCTCCCCCCACACACAAACATCCTGCCTTGGGGTCCTGATATGATGCAGGCCTGCAGTCAGGATTTCTTTTTTAGATTTCAAAGATTCCCCCACAACCACAACGACCCAAGACAACCAAGGAGGCAACGAAAACTCTCATTAATGTGGGGATGGCAGGGGGAATTAACTGATGGCTGAGAGGGCCAACCATCCACCTGAGGCCCTGGGCATTCCCAGGTAACCCCCTGTGACCTGCTGCATCTCCTTTGATAATAGAAAAATAAAATGAAGTGGGTTTTTTTTTTTGTCAGTTCATTTTTGCTAGAAGGGAAATAAGAATAAAAACTAAAAAACCTGCCCAGTTGTAAGCTAAGACTATAAATTGGGAAATTACAGAAAATCAGAGCCCTTAAGTTAATCCAACACCAATGAAGAGCAATAGACATGGAATAATCACACTCGGTAAACACAGGTACGTCCTCTAGTTAAATTACAGGGACCGGACAGAGGCCTGATGAGGCCATGAGCTTCATGCTGGGGCTATTACGGGGAATGATTTGGTTAGTGGCAACGACAGGCTCCTTGCAGCAAGCGCCTGCTTTCTCCCATTTCATCTCATTTTTACTGTAACCATGTTTTTTTTTTTTTATAGGCCAATTGGATTCTGTCCCACGCTTTCAGAATTGAGTTTTTCAGATTTATGACACAAAAGCTTTCAAACGGCTATGACGTCCAGGCCTCCCCATGCAGATCCCCACTGTCCAGCAAGGAGCTCTGCTGGTCTGGACTCCAGGGTCTCAGGGCCACACAGTCTCCCATAGAGACATCTTGACTACCTCTACAAGAGCACCAACTATGGCCACAACTTACCTCCTACTCTCCCAACTCGGCCAACCAACTGTATCTGTAGACACTCCCCCCAGACTCCCTTCCTTAACCCATCCAGGGCTTCAGTCCTAGCAGAACTGTGATCCTTAATGGGGAAGGTGCTGCCCTGAGAGGTAGCTCTGGGAATTTATGGGGAAGATTTTGGTTATCCCAATGATTCTGGAGGGATGGGGTATTTAGTGAGAGGAATATGCATCCTGCAGTGTGAGGGGCAGACCCACACCCTTTCCCATGTCCCACACAACTCTGAACCAGCCCAAGGACATTCTCTGTGGCAAGAATATACCCATTTAGAATGATCTTAAGCTAGAACCTAAGTCCACTCCAAATGTAGATACAAAGGATGTTTGCATAGTTGAAATAAACACTGAATTGTTCTGACACGTAAATGGAAGAAATACTTTACTTTGTGCCATTCAAAATTGACCAAGGGATGCTAAGCATCTCGAAAAATCAAGTCAATGGCCACAATACACCCCCTGGTATCCAAGTCACAAGGACATGGAGTAGTCTCCACACTCAGCTACCCATTCTTACATACTCCTAGTCTTCTCCTGCGGCTCCTGTCTCAAAATGTCACTATGGAAAAAACGGCACCACTAATACTCACTTGGATATTGTCATCCTGCTCTTAAATCCACATACCCATTACAAGTAGATTTAAGAGCTGTTACTTCATCAAGTACTCCAGTGTAATTAAGCATTTACATACCGAAGTACCATTATAAATTGTCTTTTATTTCTCCTTAATACTAGAGCCAAGATACTGATTTCTTATGATGCTAAGTGTAAGGGTGGGTTATAGTATCTGTACATTTGTGACGGTAGTAAAGGGACTGTGGTGGCAGTGTTCTAAAACAAAAGCATTCAGTCTGATCACTTGTTCCCGGCGAATAGCCTGTACGGTACTGCTTCTATGTAAAAACCTTGGCAAGGCAGGACTAGCCCTGAGCTCTGATCACTGGATACCTTAAATCACCCTACCTAAAAGTCCAGATTTCATCCCCTCAGCCATGAGAACTGCCCACTCCTGGATGCTCTTCCTCTTCCACCCCTGCCCAGTCCAGCCCTCCAACTTCACCTTGCACCCCTGGCTCACCACACTCCAAACACTCCTCCTCAGCATTTCTCAAACACTATGCCCCCCCCACCAGCACCACAGGTCCTTTGCACATGCAATTTTCTCCAGCTGGACTGTTCCTGGCTAAGTCCCATTTACCCTTCCAGTATCAATTTCTTTAGGAGGCTTCCCCTAACTCCCAAGCTGAGATCAGGCTCTGACACCTGTTCCCATGTCCTGCACAACTGCCATTAACTGTGATAATCTGCTAGACATCCATCACCCTTGCTCACTCAGTGCTCCATAAAGAGAAGGACTTACTCCTATTCCTTCCTCACTACCTCCCCCCCAAACCAGAAGATGATAAACATACAGCTGTTGCTCAATAAATACTTATGGATGAGTGAGTGAATGTGTAACCTCCAAATACAAACCCCAAACTTATTATCTTCATGAGATAATAGTAGCCTTCTATCTCCCTGTATGACTAGCACAATAGGAAGATGAAACAGAGGACCTCAGAATGGAGAAATCCCAAGAAAATCTTCCGAGGAAGGTCAAGTTCCTGGGGTGGGAATTTGAGTCTGTTTCATTCACTGATGTAGCCCCAGCATTCTGTGGCCCACAGAATGGGCCTGACAGGCACTCACCGAATGAATCAACACAGACACAGACAGTGGCTTCTTATTGATAATAACACAATTATGGTTCAATGGTGCAATTAGAATGGTTGTGAAGAAGGGTAACAGCCCATCCAAGGCAGGGTTGAAATTTCTAGGACTTTGTTGCTGTCCACACCTATTCCAGTGGACTCAGGGCAGAACCAGGTAATCCTGCAAACATGACTACCCACCCTCACCAGGAGGGGTACTCAGGTGTGCTTCCAGTCACTCTTTCAGGACCCCATAGGCCCTCCAAAGTCCTCCTGGAAACCCTCAGGTGATTGAGACTAAGGAGTCTTACCACCTCAAAGCTTTCCATTCGATAAACATTAAATTGATCAGAAACTCTCTCTCCACTAGGTCCTGCCCAGGGCCTGACTACCTGAGCAGTACAGGGATTCATGGGCAAACAAATTCCAACAAAGCACAAAGGTCTGGACTGATTGGGACCAGGAGTTGCAGAGAATCCAATACCAACCCAGCTGCTCCCCAAACTCATTGCCTTGAACAAAGAGATCACTGTGAGTAAATCATTATGAGATGCTCCTGCTGCAGAGGATAACGGGGGGGATGAAAAGAAACAGTATGGTGGGGAGTCAGACAGGGCAGGAGGGCCCATGCAGGCGGATTTTCCTTGCTCCCATCTCTATCTGGAGAGCCAGGAGGGGCTAATGCCTTCATGGCCAAGCAGACCCTCCACCTCAGACTGGAAGGCTATCCTGGAACAGAGACCTCCTCCACCACTCACCAAGATAGGCCCCAACCATGACCTTGTCAAAGGACCATATGAACACAACAGTGACTGTCCAGATAAAGAGGCTTCCGTGTGATTATTTTAGCTGCATTCCCCTCAAAAAATCTTTTTACTAAAGATTATTACATATTGAATTATACTCAATTTCTTGAAACCACCAGGCTCTTAGTTTCCTCTCCATACGATGTCCCATTTTCCTACCACACTTTTCCCCAGATATGCACAGGCTGGCTCTTCCTCATCCTTCAGGTTTCTGCTTAAATTCCACCTCCTCCAAGAAGCCTTCTCACAGTTTTCTGAAGGCCGTTCTCTCCTGGCCCCTCTGTCTCAGCAGCCTGTTTCCTTTATGTTGCTCATGATAACCTAAAAGTATATTGTTTATTTGCCTAATGTCCTGTTTCGCTGTACTTTTCCAATCACAATGCAGCCAACCTAAGGGCAGGAACCATGTTTCTCGGTCCTCTGCCAAGCTCAGCTCAGCACCCAGCACTTGGGAGGTTCACACTCAATCACTGTTGAATAAAGGACTGAAATTCTGTTGGGGACATTTGCTACTTAATCAGCCCATGTATTCAACCATGTATGGGTCACCACTTCATGTGAGGGACAGTGCTAGATGCTTAAGCTATATCATGAACCATTTCCCAAAGCAACAAGGGCAGGTTCACATCTCTGGCTTTGCAAGGTGTACCCAGGGTATATTTCTGAAACACAGAAGGTTCAGGTCAGGTCTCCCACTGCTTGCATTATGTACCCTTCCCCTCCCACACACACAGCCTATGCAACATTCAGGGGTCCCCTGATCTCCACTCCCCAAGCAATAGGGCCCACACAGATAAGAGATAAGGCAAAGCCACCCACACAGCACACCACCACCACAGCCTCCAAACCCCACAGGGTCTGCGTGGGTAACAGCAGATTCAGGGTCAAGGGTTTCCAACTTGAGCTAGTTCTACTCTTTTTTGTTTTGTTTTGTTTTATTTATTTCTAGGAGAGAGAGAGAGACAGCGTGAGCAGGGGAGGGTCAGAGAGAGGGAGTCACAGACTCCGAAACAGGCTCCAGGCTCTGAGCTGGCAGTCAGCACAGAGCCCGACGCGGGGCTCGAACCCACCAACCGCGAGATCATGACCTAAGCGAAAGTCAGACGCTTAACCGACTAAGCCACCCAGGCGCCCCGAGCTAGTTCTACTCTTAAGAGTTAACTGGGTGGACCTCAAATGAAGGCCTGAAAAGAACCAAAAAAAAAATGACCTCCGAAACCAAGAGGGAATTCTGCAGCAGGTGACCACTGAGCTGCAGCCCTAGCCCTTCTCCGGCTCCAGCCCGATAGCCCATCCTACAGATTTGGGACTTACCAGCCTCCATAATCAAGTGAGTCAATCCCTTAAAGTAAATCTCTTTCTATACTGAGAGAGACAGGCATCCCATTGATTAGGTTTCTCTGGAGATCCCTAGGACACCCCTCAAGGGCCCTGAGCACATCAGGAAGGCAGGGAGGGGGAGGGAGGGGGGCTGGGCTCCCGGCCTACTGTAGGAGACACTCTGCAGTGAGAGGAAGAACGCACAGGAGGCCCCCATGAACAGAGTCAGGACACTGAGGAGCCCTGGGACTGGACCCCTCCAGATGCCAACATGGATTAGAATGCAGGCTATACCACTCACCCAAGCATTATCTTGGCCAAGTGGCTACCCTGCTGTGAACACCAGCTTTCTTGCCTGTAAAACTGGGATAGTTGTAGCTCTTGGGTCACTGACTCATTTGTTAACCCCTGACTCATTCCACATCCCCCCAGACCACTTAATGGTAATGAATCAGAGTGGGCAGCAACTTGAAAAGGAGGAACACTTGGTCAGTGAGTAGCGACTGCCTCGGGTCAATTAGGAAAGGCCTCTCTGCCCTCCTCCCTGGAGCAAGAATAGAAAAAGCCTCCAGATGGAGTCTCTGGAAAGCAAAGAGCTACATCTTGGGAGCAAACGGGTTGGTGAAAAACCAGCACAGAAGTCAGTGCTGAGAAGGTAACAGCCACTCATTCCAGCAAAGAATTCAATCACAGAGAAAAAAGTGGTTTTGCCTCATCTCTAGCATCCCTGGAAACAAACCAGCTGAGAGGCTCTGTGCTGACTGGAAGGGTCCCTAACAGTGACCTTCCATTACTGACAGCAACCCTGCCAGTGGATGCAAACACTGGGTACGATTTGGATCATTTAGGTTCCACGGAATTGAGACTTTTATCTGATGGCTTTAAATTATTTATTCCTTTCCAAGAAAGAAAAAAATGAGCAACCCTCCTGCTTACAGTCATCCTAACTCAGATCAGGAATTTAAGGGATGCTTTACCCATCCCATGAAGGTGTGGTTCTCTCTGCAAGCTCCCTCAGACACACAGCAGCCTAATTCGGGTGGGACAACCAGGTCCAAACGTGCCTTGCAACTGAGCTGGGGTGGGGAGGTTGCAGTCATTTCTTCACCATTAAGAGCAGAGTTGCTTTAGGGAAAACCACATCTTTGAATTTCTCTTGAATGTTAAATCACTTAAAAAAAAAAAAAAAGCAGCAGCAGCAGCAAAGAGACAAAGGAGGCGCCTTCTCTTTGATGGTTTAAGTTTCACCACTTTCCACCTGCACCACTTCTGCCCTAGACCCTATGTCCTCACTTCCTCCCTTCTTCCACTGGTGACATGAAGCCCAGGCAGCTGTTGCATTAAGACCGATGAAGGCACACTCAGCTATACAAGGGAGGCTGTAGACCTAAGATTTGGGGTTTGGCATCCTACTGGCACAAAAAGCTATCTCTAAGACCTGGACAAGCTGACTAGACTCTGAAGAGGCCCCACTTTTGGGGTTCCCAAATGAGATGGGAAAGGTGGAAATCTCTCCTCG
This sequence comes from Hyaena hyaena, assembly GCF_003009895.1. Lineage (NCBI taxonomy): Eukaryota > Metazoa > Chordata > Mammalia > Carnivora > Hyaenidae > Hyaena > Hyaena hyaena. The sequence goes on from NW_024080787.1 coordinate 1,254,447, forward strand.
GTAGAAGAATCTACATGGTCACACTCCACGTAGATACACATGTTCTGGAGAAGCCCTTCCTGGCACTCTCCCCTAGGCCTGCAGAGCCCCTGCTCTCCATGCTTAGCCAGACCCACTTCTCATATTCAGAGACCAAGTGGTCTCTCTTTTTAGATGCGGGGACCACAAAGGAGGAAGAAGGTCCTACAGCTGACTTCGCACTGTGGCCCACTTTGATAAGCAACATCACTGCATCCTCTTTTCCTGGGAGGTCATCAGTGCAACAAGAGATTGAGGGGCTATTGTGGGAAAGGGGCCCCCCTACTACATAGGTTTGGGGATCTGGTGTAGAGAACATGGAGGTTGTGGACCCTGAATCCCCCTTCCTCTCCAAACCCAGCTGCAGATTCTGACATGGGATGTGTTGCCCAGTTGGGGCAATGAGATAAGGCAATGGTGGTCTTTGAGAGCATGAACTCTGGCCCGGGAAAGCTTCTAACTACAATTGCTTCATATTACAAGCAAATAAAGAGAATATTTGACTCAGTGTTCCTAGATGGAAATGTGAAATCCAACCATAGCATCTTTTCAAAGACTGTCAACCCCTTACCCATCAACAAAATTTCGTCACACACAAAAATCTAGTGGCCTAAGAGAAAGCATTCAAAATGGAAAACTAAGTTCACTAAGAGATGTTTGATTTCTTTACCCATTAGATCAAGATTTGCAGGGTGTCCACGATGGGCAAGACAATGTGTGAGAAATCAGGATGGTTCAGATCCTGACCCTCATGGAAATGATGTTCCATCAGCAGAAAGAAAACATGAACAAATAATTTCAAAACATCATTTAGTAGGAGGTGAAGTCACCACAATGGAGAGGAAGAGGTTTCATGCCATCATCTCATGGGAGAAAAGGACAAAACCAGACCTGAGGAAAGTCTCTCATAATCACCACCCCCCCTACACAGCAAACCCAAAGACATCCTGAACCTCCATGAAATGGGATTCTGCACAGTATGTATTTTTAGAAATTTCTCATTCCTTTCTGCAGTGCTGATTTGGCACACAGAGATGTACACCTCATACTCTCCAGATTAAAGAAACACAACCCAAACTTCAAATATAGGATGGAAACCCTGGATGTCAGTCAGTGCCTTCATGTGACCCTGTGCCTTAAGTGGGGACTGGACATACCAGGTAGAGAAAGGCAACCCAGGGCATGGTCATTCCCCTCACTCCCAGAAGAGCCAGACAGGTGGTCCTCAGTATACACCCAGGGATGTGACTGGTCCATGCTGAGTCAGGCTGCCATTGGACAAAGGCACATTTTCACTGCAGGTCACTTTCTGGGGGCTTTCTCCAAGACTCTTCCGCTCTGTTCCATGGGAGTTGGTGTTATTTATCAACCTCACACAGGGAGGGAGTATGACACATTGGTTGGCAAAACGGACTTTGGCGAAAGACAGCCTGGGTTCAACTTCCAGCTCCTCCACTGACTAGCTGTGGGGTCTTGGACAATTGCTACATCTCTCTATGCAGTGCCTCTGTCTCCCTATCCTGACCCTCATGAGTGCATCCCACCACTAAAAAGCATTGAAATTAGCATCTAGCAGTGCTAAAAGTTCTCCATAAATAATAACTATTAGCTACCAGATATGTGGTTTTGGAAAGCAGCTTAACCTAACAAATCAGTTCCAGGCTAAGAAAAATCTAATATTTTTGTTTATCAGCCAGTACACTGGACTTTTGACTGGGTTGTGCACCTTCCTTTCTGCTCTCTTTTAACAGAACATGGTGAACTCCCACTGCCAAGCACTGGACCAGCCACACTTGTACAACATAAAGCCACCTTCCTGTCCAGAGTTGTTTGCTCACCTGACCCAAACTGAGCCAATCAGTTTCCTTCTGTACAAGTTTGGAAGTGAAAAGAGAGCCAGTTTTTCTGACTGCTCTCTTGAACAGAGGCCTTGTGAACTAAAGAGCTATTGGTGGCAGACACTTCCTGCCATGACAACAGGGAAGTAAACCAAGCCAAATTTCCCTGTGAGAGAAAGGTGTGCTTTGCGTGCACGGGGTGGGGGAGGAAGGAGAAGAGCTCCCGAGTCCCCAGGAGCCCTAGGCCTGGCTCCTAAGGGTCCCCTGACCTCAGAGCTCCTGAGATGCCCCCTGCAGTCACACAACTCGTGTTCTTTCTTTAGGCCACCACATTCCAGTTTTTATACCTGAAACCACAGGGTCCTACAGCACACAAGGGGATGCCTAATTACCACTCTATCTGCACAGCTCAGGAGTCACAAGGACCAGGAAATCGGAGTTTGGGCACCTAATGGTAGCAGATGCCTGGGAACTTCTCTGGACATCAGTCTCCTGGTCTTCTTCCCTTGGGGTGCTGTTAGAAATACCATAAGAACCTGGAAGGAATATTAGTGTGATAAAAATTAAAGTCTAGGAGACTCTGAGGAAGTAATGTGATCCAGTAGAAAGGGCATGAGCACTGGAGTAAAAAATTATCTTCTGTGACATTCCCAGGAAGTTATTTAACCTTTCTGGGCATAATCTCCCTTTCTGGTGAATGAGAATAAGGTGTTTATGGAGTTGAAGTTAAGGAATATAAATTGCATATATTAGGCATGCATTAAATCGTAACTATTATTATAGCATTTAACTATTAGTTATCTTATTACAAATAAAATTAACATCCCCAAATGCTATTGTATTACCTACAAATATGCCAATACATAATAAATCCTTGTTCTTAATGCGGCATGGAACACCCAACTAACATTTACGAAAAGCAAAAAGCACTGCTCAGGGAATATTTTAACCAATGGGAGGGCAGACAGATCAAGCAGCAGGACATGAACAGCCTCATAGATGCCACATGTTGCTAAGTCTCCTTGAATAACAAAGATCCTCAGATTCTTGAGCAGACAGCAGGGAAGGGAGGAAGACTAGGAAGCATATAATGCAACCAGGAGAGCTGCTGCTGGTTTGAGGTTCCTAAAACCGATGGCTGAAGCAGCAGTGCCTGTACTTGGCAGACACTACTACTCAATTATGGGGTTTTCCCTGCTAAACCCAAAGCACCCACTTATGTCACAGAATTCCACATGCAATGATCCAGGCAACCATGAGCAGTTAGTCTGAGCTGGCCTGCTCTGTTAAGCTGATTAGCTATCTGTTTCAGGGAGTATAGAGCCATCCTGAAGCCAACGGACTTCAAGTGCCAGGAAATCAAGGGAGAGGTCAAGACAGCTCCTGCTGTCTGAATGGGAGCTGACCATTGAACAACACATGGGGCACCAACCCCCCCAGACAATCAAAAATCCACGTGTAAATTTAACTTAACTAGTAACAGCCTACTGTTGACCAGAGGCCTTACCAATAATGCTTAACGCATATTTTTATAATATGGCAGGTTAGAGGAAATAAAATGTTATTAAGAAAACCATAAGAGGGGTGCCTGGCTAGCTTAGTCAGTAGAGAGACTCCTGGTTTCCAGGTTGGGAGTTTGAGCCCCATGTTGGTTGTAGAGATCACTTAAAAATAAAATCTTTAGGGGCACCTGGGTGGCTCAGTCTGTTGAGCATCTGACTCTCGGTTTCGAGTCAGGTCATGATCCCGTGGTCATGGGATTGAGCCCTGCATTGGGGCCCGTGCTGAGCAGCCCATGTAAGATTCCCTCTCCCTCTCCCACCCTCCCCCCTTGCCTGCACAGTACACATGAGCTCTCTAAAAATAAAAATCCTTAAAAAAAAGAAAGAAAGAAAAATCCTAAAAGAAAGCACACAGTACTGTATTTATCTAAAAAAAATTCCACAAATAAGTGAAACCACACACTTCAAATCTGTGTTGTTTAAGGGTCAACTAGACTTCCTACATATGACTCTAACTTGAATTGCCCAAGTAAGAGAGTATGAACTCTTGGTTCTGTAAATAAATCTAAAACACAGTAGAATCCTGTTTTCAAAGTCTCTTGAAGGTCACTCTGGAAACAAATGCAATGTTACTTCCATCTAAAGACCAGGGAAGTCTATGGAATAGTCTCCAGAGGCCCTTGCCAGGCTGAAATAAATGGGCTCCAATTATCTAGTAATATGGTCCACTATGATCCCAGGATCAGATGGAACGCTCCATAATCAAAATCTAGATATATATGTGCTTAAGCACCCACTTTTGTCAACAGTTTTATCTTCACCAAAAAAGCTTAAGAAGCACCTTACAAATTGCCTCTCCATGGGCTCCTGGGGGCTCAGTCGGTGAAGTGTCCGACTTCGGCTCAGGTCATGATCTCACAGTTTGTGAATTCGAGCCCCACATAGGGGTTCCTATGTCCCCTCTCTCTATGCCCCTCCCCCATTCGTGTACTCGCATGCGCACACTCTCACTCTCCCTGTCAAACATTAATAAACCTAAAACAACTGCCTCTTGAAAGCTAAAGTAAACAGCTCCCCCTCCTCTGCCACTGCAAGCTACCCTCGGAGACGGTGTGAAGCAGGACTGGCCTGTGAGGGTCTGGTGGGTGTTGTCATGCGTCGTCCACACCGCCCGGCAGTCCTGAGCGTCTTACTTCCCACACTGCCAGGGCCGCTGCGGGAGAAAGCCCCAGGCCACCAGCCTCAGTCAGGGTTCGCCTCCGCCGGTGCGGAGCGCTGACGGGCTGAAGTTTGAGCAGCCTACGTCCAGTCATGGGTGTGGGAGACACCTCTCCAGCTCTAAACCGGCTTCCGAGCTCCCCATGGAAGCCCCTTCACCTCTCTGCCCACATCCGCGTCTGGCTCCTCCCCTCCACAGGTGTTGAACCAAACGGACCCTAATCTCCATCTTGATGGCTCCCAAGCAACCCCACCTGTGACAGGAGATGTAGCAGGAAGAAGAAGTAACAGGCCGACCAATTATCAAAATCCCACTCAGGTGCTTTCCTTCTCACAACACCATCAGCCCCATTTGTAGAATAGGCCTGAGAAGGATTAAATAAATAATCTGAGATTATCCCACCAGACCAACCTCATTCCAACAGGCCATGCTGATAAAGTACACTGCCCTTCATCAAACCCCGGATAACTGGGACTTGCAGAGACAAGTGACAATAAATATAATTTGGCCAAAATTAGGGTGGTGCTGTCTTTCAATGCAATTCAGCAGATATGCACTGAAGCCTTACCAGCGTGCTAAGAAATGCAACAAATTAGAGAAAGAGAAAGAAACACTCCACAGGACTTTAGTTTCCCAGCAGCTAGTGAATATTTATTGAACACCTACTAAGTGAGAGGCACACCAGGGGGAAAGTAAAACTAGAAGTGAAGCAAATGTGTAAAGCTGAAGGTGGCCAGTGGGCCGGCACCAGGTGAGGACAGAAAGGTATGGCATCCTCGGGACAGTGAGAACTGGTTGATTTCTCCTATTTCTTTGAATTGCCTGAGAAATGGGAATTGTAAAACCCTGATCTTGAGTAATAACACCCAGGAAACGTCTCAGGGTTGTCAAGGAAATGCATTTTATTTTCTAAATGATGCTTGCACAAAAGGTGATGCCCAGTCTCAGTGAGCCAGGCCATTGTAGCTCCAGAAGATAACAAGAGCCCTTCCTGCCAAAATCAGGCTGGATGCAACCAGAAACAGGGTGAAAAGAGTTTATGAAAAGAGCCAGTCTCACAAGATGAGTCTCTGAGCTACTCAAAGCCACAATCTTCAAGGGAAGGAGAACAGAGCAAACAGCAGGAAAGATTTGTGGAAAAGGGCATTGTGTCAATAAGGCAGCGGCACAGTGCAGGACAAACCATCCCTGGACACAAAGGGGCTGTAAAAAGCTACAGGTACAAAGGCCGGAGGGACCCAGAGCAAGAGCCCACTGTGCGCCTGACATCTATGGAAATGTCATGGGAGACCGTGGGGAAAGCTTAGGTTTCTGTTCCTGTTGTTTGTTCTCTCTCTCTCTCTCCCCCCCACTCCCTCTCTCTCTCTCTCCCCCTCTGTTTCTCTCCCCCTCACTCTCACTGTTGAGGACAGTTTGACTATGTTGCCTGTATAAAAAGTCCCAATGGATCAGAACAATTATCCTGTCCAGCCCTGGGCGTGGCCACCTACCTCATGTAACTGGGATGAATGACTATTAAACTGGGTTGTATCTTATAAGAATTTATTATATATTCCTTACACTTTGATCTCCCCCAAATTATTTGCAGACCTTATTCCATTTGGCAAATGAATTTCCCCTCTTATTTAATTTTTTCAAGTTTATTGATTTATCTTGAGAGAGAGAGTGCATGCACAGGGGAGGGGCAGAGAGAGAGAGAATTCCAAGCAGGCCTGTTAGTGTAGGGCCCAACTCAGGGCTCAATCTCAGGACCCTGAGATCATGACCTGAGCTGATATCAACAGTTGGAGGCTTAACCAACTGAGCCAGCTAGGTGCCCCAGATTTCCCCCTTTTAAATGTAAGATTTTACATTTCTTTACACAAACATCTATAAATTTACCTAAATGGTTCCATATCACACATATTGAGTTTATTCTCTTTACGTGGTCTTTTCTTTTTCCTTTTCATGCATGAATCCCGCTCTCCACTTCCCCTATCACTCCCCAGTCATTCACATCACAACCCGGATGGCACTGTTCCATAGCTTTCTCTATTCTGAAATAACTATATATCGGGGTGCTTGTGGCTCAGTCAGTTAAGTGCCCAACTCTTGATTTCACCTCAGGTCATGATCTCATGGGTTGTGAGTGCAAGCCCTGCATTGGGCTCTGCACTGACAATTCAGAACCTGCTTGGGATTCTCTTTCTCCTTCTCTGTCTGCCTCTCCTGGGCTCATACTCTCATCCTCTCTCTCAAAATAATTAAATGACTGTCATTAGTACATATATGTTGCATACATGTATGTACATGATAGCTTTTATCTTCAGTAAAATGGGATCATATATATGCCTTTCAGCACTTACTCAGTAATTCGTGCATATACCTTTAACACAACTTGTATTCCTCTGACTCATTCATTTCAATGGCAGAATATCTTCCTTAATTCATTAATTCAACCATTTCTCTGTAGATGGTCTTTTTTTTTTAATTTTAATGTTTTATTTGTTTCTAGGAGAGAGAGAGAGAGACAGCGTGAGCAGGGGAGGGTCAGAGAGAGAGGGAGACACAGAATCTGAAACAGGCTCCAGGCTCTGAGCTAGCTGTCAGCACAGATTCCGACGCGGGGCTCGAACCCACGAATCGCGAGATCATGACCTAAGCGAAAGTCGGATGCCTAACCGACTAAGCCACCCAGGCTCCCCTAGATGGTCTTTACCTTGTTTCTTCCTCCCTCTACAAACAAAGCCACGTTAAATACCCTTGAACATCTCTTCTTGCTTACTTATGCTTTCAGTTCCATGGGCTAGATTTGCAGGAGTAAGAAAGACAGTTCAGTCAAGAGGCTCATGTATTTTAATTTTAATTAAAAGCTGCTTCCAGATTGCTTTTCAAGAAAACTTTCTACCAGTGGTATACGGGCATCCTATCCTCCTATCCCCACCAGAGCAGGCATTATGACTTTTTTTATATTCTAGGCATTCAGAAAGATATAAACACACATGGGTTTTGGTTTTTACATCACTAACTGCAAGCACACTTTCATGTGATTTTTGGCCATTTGTGTTTTTTCACCTGTCAAGTGCCCATTTTTAAATTTGGTTTCTTAAGCTCATCTAGATGACTTGTAAGATTTCTTTGCATAGTTTTTGCATAATATTTTCCAAGTCTATTATTCATCTATTGACTTTATTTATGATATGTTTTGCCATTCAAATGTATTTTTTTAATAATTAAAGAATCAAAGCTGCCAGGTTCTTCTTTTATGCATTCTGTGCTCCTAGGCCCTCTTACATGAGTGGTTATTTTCTTCCCAGGCTCACTGTCTGGGACAAGGAATCTCAGTCAACTCTCCCTCTAAGGCTTCACTTGTTTCCTCAGGACCAAGTTCTTCCCAGTACCCACTACATTCTGAGCTCACCCCACTTCTCTCTGCTGGGACTCACAAAGCTGCAGGCCACATTGCATCTGGCCACCCCCAGGGCCCAGCAGCCACCCAATTACAATTGATGGGAGGAAGGAGTCAAATTCAGCCTGCCATCTTCACAGAATCCCTTTTTTTTTTTTTTTAATTTAAGAAAAAGGAGGGCGCCTGGGTGGCTCAATCAGTTGAGTGTCCGACTCTGGCTCAGGTCATGATCTTGTGGTTTGTGGGTTCGAGCCCCACATCAGGCTCTGTGCTGACAGCCAGCTCAGAGCCTGGAGCCTGTTTCTGATTCTGTATCTCCCTCTCTCTCTGACCCTCCCCCGTTCACATTGTCTCTCTCTCAGAAATAAATAAAACATAAAAAAAAAAAAAGAAAAAAGGTAGACATAAAGTCTATATGAGGTATGTGTATAATAATTATATGTTCATTAAAGAAATCTTGTCATTTTTAAATGTCTTCCAATACAATGGGAATTTGCATATGGAATGGTTTCTATTTTTCTTACTTATTCCATTCTTACCTAAGGCCATCAAGCCACAATGAGCAGAGGCAGAATGTAAACCCACCAGGTTGATTTAAATCTACCTTATTGACCCCAAACCAGCTTTGCTTTATGCAGTTTTGGGCACGACTCTGGCAAAGGGAGGTCCTGTGTGTTAGTTTGCTATTGCTGCCTAACAAATTACCACAGCTGGGCAGCCTACACACATTATCACCTCATGGCCTACAAGTCCCGGGATCCCGCTGGACTCTGCTAGGGCCTAACAAGGCAAAGTCACAACATTGGACAACACTGGCTGACCTGAGCTCACGTCTGCAGGAAGTGGAGAAGATTCTGCCACCTTGCTCATGCAGTTACTGTTCCTTGTGGTTGTAAGACTAGGCCCCTGTTTGCTCGGCGGCTATTGGCCAGAGGTCCCTCTCGGCCCCTAGAAGCCTCTCACATTCACTAACCTGCACCCTCTGCTTCTTCAAACCAGCAGCAGCACTTTAAGGCCTTCTCACATCTCAGGTCTCTCTCACTTCCCTTCTGCCACCAGCCAGAGAAGTTCTCTGCTCTTAAGGGCTAATGGGATTAGATAGGGCACAGGGAACAGTGTCATGTAATAGAACACAGCCACAGGAGTGATAAATCATCACATTAACAAGTTCAGGGAATTGGGGTGTGGAACCTTGGGACCATTCCTAGAAATTCTGCCTACCACACCAGGACCCATGACACAGACTGAGAAACCAGCCACGCCTGGGCAGGCTAGTCCTTCACTGCCCTAGCCCAGTCTCTCTTTGAGGTGTCTCCTCTAGCAGTTTGCTCTCTCTGCTCCAGGCTGGCCCTGCAGCACCTCCAACCTGACTCAGACCTCAGCAAGAAGCTCTCCTGCTTGCCGGCCGGTACCCCCACGTCTGGATACTAATCCTCCCCATTTTGTTTGCTTGTGAGACTATAAAATTGACAGTTTGTATGTCTCTGCCATAGACAGGGCTCTTTCCTCTGCTAATAGAGAAGTAGCACTATGGTAAATTCTCCATCAATAGTGTGAGAGGAAAGAAGGAGAGAGGAAGTGGATAAAGGAAGAAGGAATGGTGAGAAAGGGTGGAAGGAAAAGCAGAGAAAGGGTGGTATGGGGGTTGGGTAGGAACTCATCCTTATCCCATCAAATTTGTAACTAACTGGCTCAGCTTTCCACTCACAGGCAAGGCCCAAGCACCTTCTGACAGCCTCTCTCTCTCCTGAAGAGACAGGACTCAGTTCTGTCCCCAGTAATTTGGTCTTTCCTGGCCTCACTTAGGCATTATCTTTGGGCTTGATCATTTCAGAACTGATGCCTCACTCTGTGTGCCTGGTCTCCCAGCTTCTCCTGGGATGCTGCTTCTGTTCCCCTTCTCACCACACTGGTACCTGTGAGGCCACCCTGTCTCATTCCTACATACTACCTAGGGCCAGAGCCCTGCCCACCCACCCAACCCCACCTGCCTTACCATAATCCCCCAACATCAGCATCGTAAACAGATAACATCTACTATGTTTTCCAATCAACTACTGAACATTTACTATTCCTGCATTTTTAAATGGGCCTAAGGAATGATTTCAATGCAGTAAGATCACATGGCACATTTGCACATATTTTACTGCTCTTTGACGGGGGAGACATCTGATTTCTCTAAAGACACATTTACCTCCATGGACATATCCATTCAATATATATGTATAAAGTGCCTGCTACATTCCTACCCAGGCAGACCTCCTGTAAATAGCAATGGTCACCAGATCCAATCCAAAAACACCTTGCAAATAAGTATCCAGGCCACTGTATTAGCCTATCTTGCCTACCTCTGCTCTGTCGAGGCTGTTTTCCTCATCTCAAGCCAGGAGTGCAAATTCCATGACAGATAAACCTTGCCTAGAACCCATACACAAGGTGGTGAGTAAGCACTACATCAGCCCCGTTCTTAATTCTCACTGTGTTCCTTCACTATCAAAAATCTTAATTCATTCTCAGAAATGTGCTTTCCACCCCTTGGTGGAAGAAATAATGACTTTGTCAATCACTCCTCTTTTGCCAGACTTACTGAATTACCTAAAATGTCAAGATAATGCCTCTCCAGCCTGTTTTCACTACGGTACCAGCTTCTTCTCATTAAATTATGTTCAGATACATTGATTTCCTTCAACAGGGAGTAATGGAACCCTGCCAGAAATTAACACTAATCTTCTAATTCAGTAAGAATAAAATATGTGACTGATTAAATCTTAATTAACAGTTCACAAAAGGCTGCTTAATGTCAGGTAGCATATGCATCTTAATTATCCAACAGTGCTGTTGCTGTTTGCAGGATGAGGTAGGGGTCTATGAGAATTATGTCATGTTGGTTCTGTGTATTTTTTTCTTTTGTTCCACAGTATCTTCCTCCTTGCTACCCCTCTATCTTTGGAGGTTGTCAGTAGGTTAGGTTTATAAGAAAGAAGTTTTTATTACTGGGCTCTTTCCCACAAACCATCCCCTTGATTCCATCTGGAGGAAAATGATACAGTCTATCAGTCAGGGTAGGCTGAATATGCTGCAATAACAAGCATCCCTCAAATATTAGTAGCCATAAAAATGTATCCCCTGCACGCTACATGTTCATGATGGGTCAGCTGGAGCCATTGGTCCAGTCTACCCTCTTAGTAGAACTTGGATCTACAGAGAAGTGTACCACTTGCCATGGCAGTGGAAATAGAATATGGCAAATCATACAGTGTCTCTTGTATGTCCCTCTTCTGCTCATATTCCACTGGCCAAAAAAAGTTTCTTGGTCCTATTTACATTCAATGGGGAGGACAAAAGTTCAATCCAACCATAGTCTTAAAAAAGGGGGAGATAAAGAGAAAATCTTAAAGACAACCAGAGAACAAGGACACATTACACACAAAAGGACAATGATAAGCATTATAAGAGACTTCTCACTAGAAGGCATACAATCTAGAAGAAAATGGAGTGACATTTTTTAAATGCTAAGGGAAAAAAAGAACTATCAACTTAGAATCCTATATCCCACTGAAATATCTTTCAAAAATGAAGGCTTCAGGGCACCTGGTGGCTCAGTCAATTAAGCATCTGACTTCAGCTCAGGTCATAATCTCATGGTTCGTGGGTTCAAGCCCCATATCAGGCTCTGTGCTGACAGTTCAGAGCCTGGAGCCTGCTTCAGATTCTGTGTTTCCCTCTCGCTCTGCCCCTCCCCAGCTCATGTTCTGTCTCTCTGTCTCTCAAAAATAAATAAATGTTTAAAAAAAATGAAGGTTTCCAGTCCAGCATGGAAGGAGCTTGGAAGTTATCACTCCTGTCCAGACAACAAGGTTAAAAAATGACCTGAAAATCAACAACTCTTCTCAGATCCATCAAAGAAAAGACCTAAGTCAAAAGAAGAGAGAACGAATATGTATAAGCATCTGTAATAACTGACTATAGGACAGAGGGTAAGAGCTGGGCCTCTGGAGTCAGGATCCCTGTGTAAATGTGTGATTACAAATGACATCTTTGGGGCACCTGGGTGGTTCAGTCTGTTGAGCAACTGATTTCAGCTCAGGTAATGATCTCAGGGTTTGTGACTTCAAGCCCCACATTGGGCTCTATGCTGACAGTTCAGAGCCTAGAGCCTATTTCAGATTCTCTCTCTCTCTCTCTCTCTCTCTCTCTCTCTCTGCCCCTCCTAGCTTGCACTCTGTCTCTCTCTTAAAAATAAATAAACATTTTAAAAAATGACATCCTTCAGCACTGTGGTGTCCCCAAATGTAAAATGGGAACAAGTGTCCAGGGGTTCATTGTGAGGATTTAGTGAGATGATGAAAAAAAGCACCTGGCACAATGAAGGCCCCACATCAGCTCTCACTAAAGTAGATGTACGGGTGTTTCCCAGTAAGAGTTAAAATTCAGCACTGCCAGGGTGGTCTCTAATACCCCCCATGCCCTACTGCTCACACACACACACACACACACACACACACAGCACTTGGCATTTCACTTTCTGAATGCCCAGAAGGTCCACCTATGATGCCCTTTGCCCTCATTACCAACAAATGGCTGTTGTCTCAGCCTTAATGGAAGATGTGGGGCATTCTCATGCTACTGTCACTATTTTTGCCACATCCACACCACATTTACAATTACTTCATATTTTTATTTAAATGGAATCACCTGTTTATTCACTTAAAATACATTTACGTTTAAAGGAAATTTTCATCACTACTGTAAACAGAAAAACCAATACCATTTCAATTAAAAATAACAGCAATGAAAGCAGTGATATTGAACTCTGGCTAGGTGTTGCTGCCTCTGCCAAGACTCTGAGCGAAGGCCTCATCTCTCACATGTTTTCTGTTAAAGATATACCGCCCTAATTAGGAGAGTCAGCTCTAGAATTGGAGTCCAAGATTGGAACCTCAGCTTTGCAGCTCAGGCACTGTGTGACTAGACATTATCTCAAACGTCTGACCTTCCACTTGCTCATTTTGTGAAATGGGAATGATGAATGGGGCCAACCTTACAGAGTTGTTATAAGGATTGAGACATATAAGCTGGCATATGGTAAACATACGACAAATAAAAGTTACGAGACAGGATAAAAGTCTCCACCAAGGATAAAGAACAGGCATGAATTATTATCTCAGAACTCCTTGGCTGAAAAAGTCTCAGGCCGTGCCAGCTCCATAATCCCATCCAGCAGAATGTCACCCAGGATTTTAACTGCAACATGACACTATAAACTCTTTCTGCCATGTTCTGTTCAGCCAGGTACCAACCTTATCCTCAAGATCTAAGCAGTAATTCTCTGCTTGGACTGATGGTGAATAAGTGGCCAGGAGTCATTTCAAATTTCAGTGTCTGGAGACATAAAATCAACTCAAATGGAAATGTTGGGTGACGACATGGGAATCCATCTGTCTCCTTCATCTAAACTCTCTGGAAGTTAAACACCAACCAATGAAGCAATTGTGGGAGACACTATCCCTAAAGTGGCCCCAACAACTGACCAACTCAATTCCAGGACGCTACCTATAAGCAGACAGCATTTCCATCATTCCGTTAGTTAGAGATAGTAAACCTTCTCCCATCAAGGACAAGTCACTGGCATGGCCATTTGTGCTTTAGGCAAGCCCATGAAGAGGAAAATATCAATCCACAATCTCAAATATAAAGCCACTAATTCCTTAGTCACTGAGTGGTAACTGGGAGAAAACCCTGTGCTTTGGAATAGAGACCCCTTTATAGCAACGCTATCTCTTCCCCACCCCCAGGAAATAGACCTGACAACCTGCCTTCACCAGCCTGTGATTAACCGAGGAATTACCCTAGCTTTTCTGCTGGCACCTGAAGTTCTCTCCATCTCACCACCAGGTGTTGCATACCCCCACACACAGAAGAGGCCACCATTCTGGAGATGGGCCTCCCCATTGTCCTGCATTCCAAGCAGGCACAGTCCAAGCAAAGGATTCAGTGGCTGCGCTGAAGGCATGAGCATTTCCAGACATGGGGCAGGAAGGGGGTTTAAGGGCACCTGGTGTTTGCCTTCCCCACAACTCTGTGCCTGTGTTCCCTGCTCACCATGTCTCCTTTCCTTGGCCCTTCCTAGTCTCCTTTGGGACTCTTCGTATTATGTAACTACTATCCCAATGATTGTCTCACCCACCATGGAGGTGACTCTATGAGGGAGGAGATTTGCTTTTCTTGTTGACCACTTACTTCCCAAAATCTTGAATGATGTCTGGCACATAGCAAGTGCTCAGTAAATAAGAGTTGAATGAGTGAATGAATGAAATCCTTAGACCAGGGCCGTCCAGGAGAACTGTTTGCAGTGATGGAGATGTTCTGTATCTATGTGGTCCAAAATAGTAGTCGTTTGTCACATGGCTGGTATGTTGGTAAATGAGCATTTGAGATGTGCTACTTCAAATGAGAAATTTTATTTTATTTTATTTTATTAAAATTTAAATAGCCACAGGAGAGAGTAGACACCATATTGGATGCCACAGATCCAGATCAAAGCAAAGAAGATGGTGTCCCTTCAATAGTCAGGAAAGAGGAGAGAAAGAACAAAGCCCTTTCTGAGAAAGGGAAGAAAGAATAAGAAGCATGGTGCTCTCTGGGGAATGCTGTGGATTCCTTGTTAATATTATAAGAAGCTCTAACAGTTGGGGCTGTTGGTAGAAAATGCCAGCTTTTTTTCTTAGTTAAGAGGCACCCCACTTTCTGGAGCATGAAGTAATTTGGCAGCTGCACTGAGGACTCCTGAGGCTCAGGGACCAGAAATGAAGAAACTGTAAGCGTCGTGATGGGAAACATCAATAACACTGCCTTTCTTCTACACACCCCCTAGGGCAGCCTCACTTCAAAACATGCCTGAGTGGCTTTGTCCAGAGCTGTCCCCAGGAACAGCCCCACTCCACTTCCCTCCAAAGCAAGTGAGTGAGCTGTGTTGTTTCAACTAGGAAGCTCTTAAAGCCCCGTCCTGTGCAGGTCACACCTCTCCCTGAGGCACAAGAGCATTTGCTCCCTGCAGGGCTACTCTGGGAGCCTGGATCTTGAATATGAAGAATGTGACGCACCAGAGGCAAAAAAGGCTGGGAGGAGGGTACATGTTTAGGGGCCAGACCCCCCCCCTCCCCCCCCCACCCCCAGGCAGGCTTTGTACCCTCCTTGCCCTTCAGTCTCCGCTTTGTCACATGCGGTTATTAACTCCCACCCTGCAGAGGACTGTTAGGCATAAGGAACCAGCAAATCTATACAAAGGCCCTAGCAAAGGCAGGCACACAGTAAGAACTTGATGTTAGTTATTACATGTGAGCACCTCCCTGCCCTACTCAGAACTCTTCCTGGGGCATCATCTTGCCCATCCCGCTGTAATTTCCTCCATAACAAATCCGTGCACGTGTGTGCTCTGTGAAACAATGATCCCTAAGCAATAATGTTTGAGGTTCTCAGAACTACAGCAGCCATAGTCCCTGAAAATACAGAAATCACCCTAAAACAGGCACATGTCCATGATCACATCAGAATAACAATAAGGATAATAAGGATAATAATTACCACTAATATTTGTTGAGTATTTATGTGCTGATTATGTGCTGAGAGTTTTGCACACATTGTTTCATATTTTCTCTACAATATGTAACTCTGAGCTAGTATTACTGATTTATAGATGAGGACACTAAAGATTAGATACTTGGGTAATCACTTACCCATGTTCTCACAGCAACTCAGGGGCCTGTCCAGGATTCAGCCCAGGTCTGTGTAGGTCCAGAGGCCAGGCCTTTGACCTCTGGGCTGTGTCCCAGCTTCCAGTCATCATCTCTATGATGCAGAGACTGCCTCAGATATAGGGAGAGAAAGAATTCCTGTGTATTGAGGTGACAAACAGATGTTTGATGCTAACTAGAAATATTGAATACATAGTTAACAACTTCAGTGGAACATTTCAAGTGTAGCAAAGGAAAAGCATGAATTGGGGCACCTGGGTGGCTCAGTCGGTTAAGCATCTGACTTTAGCTCAGGTCATGATCTCATGGTTCATGGGTTCAAGCCCTGCATCGGGCTCTGTGCTGACAGCTCAGAGACTGGAGTCTGTTTTAGATTCTGTGTCTCCCTCTCTCTCTGACCCTCCCCTGTTCATGCTGTCTCTCTCAGAAATAAATAAAACATTAAAAAAATTTTTTTAATTAAAAAAAAGGAAAAGCATGAATCACTGAAGATGGGTATCTATTAATTTTCCATTACTGTTGTAGCAAATTACCATAAACTTAGTGTCTTTAAACAACACAAGCTTATTATGTTACAGCACTACAGGTCAGAAAGCTGAAATGAGTCTCACCTGGCTAAAATCAAGGTATAGGCATGGCTGCCTTCTGGAGGCTCTAGGGGAAAATGTTTCCCCACTTTTTCCAGCTTCTTGCAGCAACCTGCATTCCTTGGTTCATGACCTCCCACCACCTGAAGCCAGAAGTGAAGAATCTTTCAGTCTCTGACACTAACCCTTCTGCCTTTCTCTTATAAATATTCTGTGACTTTGCTGGGCACCACCCAGATAATCCAGTATAATCTCCATCTCAAGATCTTTAACTTAAATACATCTGGGGGCACCTGGGTGGCTCAGTCAGTTGAGTGTCCTACTTCGGCTTAGGTCACAGTCTCATGGTTCGTGCATCAGAGCCCCGTGTCAGGTTCTGTGCTGACAGCTCAGAGCCTAGAGACTACTTCAGATTCTGTGTCTCCCTCTCTCTCTGCCCCTCCCCTGCTTGTGCTCTGTCTCTCTCTCTCAAAAATAAATAAACAATTATAGCAGGACTATCAACAATAGCCAAAGTATGGAGAGAGCCCAAATATCCATCAATGGATGAATGGATAAACAAGTTGTGGTATATACATACAATGGAGTATCACTCAGCAATCAAAAAGAATGAAATCTTGCCATTTGCAACTATGTGGATGGAACTAGAGGGCACTATGCTAAGCAAAATTAGTCAGTCAAGAGAAAGACAAATATCATATGACTTCACTCATATGAGGACTTTAAGATACAAAACAGATGAACATAAGGGAAGGGAAGCCAAAATAATATAAAAACAGGGCGGAGGACGTAAACATAAGAGACTCAAATATGGAGAACAAACAGAAGGCTATTGGAGGGGATGTGGGAGGGGGGAGGGGCTAAATGGATGAAGGGTATTAAGGAATATACTCTTGAAATCATTGTTGCACTATATGCTAGCTAACTTGGATGTAACCTTTTAAAAAATAAATTAAATAAAACTTTATAAATAAATAAATATTTTAAAAATACATCTGCAAATTCCCTTTTGCCACTTAAGACAACATATTCACTTTCCAGGGATTACAGTGTTGGCATCTCTGGGTGCCATTTTTCTGCCTACTACATTCATCCCACTGGTCCCAAAAGATTCATATCCATCCCACATATACTATATATCCTCCAAAGCCTGCACCCATCACGAGGAAAATAGTGACCCCTCACATTTAATGAATCCTTGCTATGTGGGAAGCACTTTACTATGCTAACCCACTTAATCTTCATACCAACCCAGTTTAGAGATGAGAAAATCAAGGCTCCAAGATGTCAAGTGATTGATCCAAATTTATGGCAGAGTCGGGATGTGAAACCAGCTATATCTGACTCAGTCTGAACTAGGTTCAGGCACTTGCAGTACTTAGAGGGGAATTTTGAAGAGTGAAGAGAATTTAGAAAATCAGAAGCAGAGGAAAAGGCATTTGAGATGGGGGTGGGGGTAGGGAGGGCTGGAGCAAAGGCTCTGAGGCAGGAAAGCATACCCCACATCTGGAAGCCCACAGATAGGCTTGGTCTGACAGGAACATGGAGTTTACAGAGTGAAGGAGTGGGGATAACAATTGAATGTGCAAGTCGAGGTCATACTGAAGACCTTCAGTGACAAGCCACAGGAACTGACCTTTCTCTTGCAGGAACATGCAAGCACTGAATTTTGGACTGGGCCATTCTGGTTGCTTTTCAAGAAATATTTCAATAGAATGAAGCAAGATGATATCTTGAAATAGTCATTTCTTACACATCTGTGTTTCACATTTCCTTGTTGAGGAGCCTGCCACTCCTCAAGGAGACGTGCACACATTGTTCTATCTCCTCTGAATAGACCTTGAACCTCACCAGGGCACAGATGTCTATTTTATTCCCCGCTATGTCCCCAGCACCTAGAACATGCCTGTCATATAGAGAGTGCTCAGTACATATTTGTCGGGTGCGTACAAAGAGAAAAACATTTGTTCTTTTATTTTAAACTTTTAAAGAAGTCTCTTGATGCTACATCACAATCATTTTTGGAAGCTGCAAATTTGATCTGCAAGAGGACATCTTGTTGAGACAGGAGAAGCCTCCTGAGACTTAAAAGTCCATGAAAACAAATTGGAAAGGGTCACTTAGGTTGAAAGAGGGTAGAGAAGGGGATAATGCCACCTAGAGGGAGGTCAGTGGGGTCTCTGAGGAGACCAGACGTGGCAGGAGGGCACATGGAAAGGAGTCTGCATGGAGAGGCAGCCACGCTCTGCCCACCAACCCCAGTGCACAGGGAGGCCAGGTCAGTGCATCTTGTCCATCTGCAGCCATTTAAATAGACTTGTCACATATCTCCTGTGCCCACAATCATGCCAGCTGTTGCATGTGCTATCTATCGGTTGAGGGCATTCTCCCTGCTTCCTTCTTGCTGCCTGCGGACTCTCTGGCAGAATTTATGTTCACCCCACCTTGATACTTCATACAACCCCATCCAAAGGTCTAACAGTGTGGGACATTCATCAGTTTTACCTACCCACCCAAAGCCAGAAGGAGAATCCCTGATGCCACGGGAGTGGTCCGTGAGGAAGAGAAATACCTCAGAAACCAGACTGGGAAAGGACAGGAGCCAAACGCACTTCTATCATAGCCTGCAGGCTAGAGTTTAAGGTCTATGAATATTTGCAGTTCTCTCCACACCTCAATAGTCTCCCACTACGCCAACAGACCCCCTTGATTTTATTTTTTTTTTAATGTTTTATTTATTTCTAGGAGAGAGAGAGAGACAGCGTGAGCAGGGGAGGGTCAGAGAGAGAGGGAGTCACAGACTGAAACAGGCTCCAGGCTCTGAGCTGGCAGTCAGCACAGAGCCCAACGTGGGGCTCGAACCCACGAACCGCGAGATCATGACCCAAGCGAAAGTCGGACGCTTAACCGACTAAGCCACCCAGGCGCCCCAGGCCCCCTTGATTTTAGAACATGCATTCAAAATACCATGAGCAGTGGAAAATACACCACCTCTCTCCTCAGATGAAAGCTGTAGAGGTGAATCAAGCTGAGAAACAGGAATCTGTGTCAAATCAAAGATAATTCTAAATAAGCAACCGACTTAAACACATTAGCCCATGGAGCCTATCGGGGGCCACACAGGGAGGCAGGAAAGGGCTCCCAGCCCTGCTGTGATTTCAGTATGATCATTGTTCTCCAGAATCCTGTTACAGCTTTTCAGCCCAAATGGTGCTCGGCACAGCAATCTTCCCGAAATGCTAATCTGATCTCATCATCCTGCTGCTTAAATGGTTCCTAAAGGTCTACAGACAAAGCCCCAAGGCCTTGGTACGATACCCAGGACCCCATGGGTGCTAGCCCACCTTCCCTCAACTGTCCCCATGTGGTGGTTAATTTTATGTCAACTTGACTGGGCTAAGGGATGCCAGGTAGCTGGTAAAATTCTGGGGGTGTCTGTGAGAGTGTTTCTGGAAGAGATCAACACTTTAATCCGTAGACTGGAATAAGAGCACTCTTACCATAGCAGGTGAGCATAATTCAATCTGCTGAAGATCCAAAAAGGCAGAGAAAGGGCAAATGTGCCCTCCTGCTTCAGCTGGGACACCCATCTCCTCCTGCCTTGGGTTCTCAGGCCTGTGGGTTTGAGAACCACAACACCCGCTTCCCGGGACCTCTGGCTTAGAGATGGCTAGTCATGGGACCTCTCAGCCTTCATCACTGTGTAAGCCAGTCCCTCATAATAAACCTCTCTCTGAGTATCTATGTGTTTCCCATTGGTTCTGTTCCTCTGGAGGATGCTAAGACACCCCAGCGGCCCATACTCCACCCACCAGGCCTTCTTCACCTCCCAATATCCCCAATTTCCCTCCCATTGCAGGGCCCCTGCTTTTATTTTTCTCTCTCTAGAACACATCCCTATTGTCCTTCCCTACTAAACAAATGCTTACTCTTCTTTTAGACATCAGCTCAAATGTCACTTCCTCAGGGAAATCACGTGACCTCCTTATAAGACTAATTCCCACATCACATCACCAGATACTCAGCCCTCAACACACTCGTCATGCTGGGGAATACCACTGACCTGTCCGCTTTTTTTTTCTTTGTCATTAAATTTATTCTTAAACTTTGTAGAGCATAGTCAGTTAAACAAATGACATATATTACACATTTTCATTTTTACCTGCTTATAGATAAGAGAGAGTCAAACTCTCTTCTTTATAGCCAGCTAGTAAATTTCCTGCCTTGTTTTGATAGGGCTTTTTCTTAGTTCAATGTAATTTGGTTTGGTTAGGGGTTTTGGAGGATTTTCCTTGAGCATTTACATTTGGATGTTCTAGGTGTGCAGTCATATCATCATCAAAAAGAGAGAAATTCACTCTCTCTTTTTAAATACTACATATTATGATTTTTAGTTCACTAGATCTCCCAAAATAATTTTGAATAGTAATAGCTGACTTCAATGAAAATAACTTCACCATTAAGACTAATACTTTTAAAATAGCTTTGCATTCCTGAAGTACATGCTACTTGGTCATTGAGTTTTTTGTTCTTTGTTGATTGTTGGTTAGTAAATTATTTAGAATTTGCCTCTATTTTATAATGATATTGGCATACACTTATATGCTCTTTTAATTTTAGAAAGAAATCATCTGTAAAACCATGTGGCACTGACCTGTCTACTTAATTGACGCCTGCCTCTCCCACCTCTGAAGAGTCTGTTTCTGCCTTATTCATGATGGAATTCACTATGGCATCCCCAGCCCCTAGCATAGGACCCATCATGTAGTACATTCACAGTAAATATTTACTGGATGAATAAGGGAAGGAAGGAAGGAATCGATTTCAAATACAAGTTGTAAGTTAGAATGCTTTCCGTTTTCAAGAATTCTCAAATAAAAATGGCTTCAACAACAGGGGATCCTTATAAGAGGCTTTCAGGGAGAGGCAAGCCCAAGCTTGCTTCAGTTTCCACATCTGTAACACTGGGGTAATAATAGTCCCTAGCATATAGGAAGCTCTACAAAGGTAGTTGCTATGAATGATAAGTCTGAATGTTCCTCTGACCCAGAACGTACTTACTCTTCACCATTCTGAAGACCAAGCAGAAAAGCTTTCTTTCCCTGGTTTGTAAGGCCTTGATGGTCATTCTCTCCACTGCCCCAGCTCCTTTAGAATATATCAAGCACCAATCACAGTTGTCTAACTCCTCATTTTTCTGGATATAACCAGATCTTGATCCTGGTAGGTTCCAGAGGACGATATCACGTGGTAACTATGCATGAGCCCCTCCACTCCCTGCTCCCAGGTACCTGGAGCAGCTGTTAAGCACCCAATAGGGGTTCAGAGATTTCAGAGAAACTCAGGGCTAAGGTTATCTCTCTGGGAACCATCAGTTGAGGGAAAAGAGCTAACAGGTGGAAAACCAGCTCCACAGACAGCGCTCACCTATCCTCAACCCAGTTACACCCAAGTTCAGTTTACTTGCAGTTGGCTTCCCCAGACCTAGTAAAGAGAAGTCAATGGTGGCTGCTGGGGGAGCCGCTCAGTTAAAGAGAAACGTCAAAGTAATAGCTCTAGGATATGGAGGGAGGCATAAAACTGCCTCTGTCCCTCCATAACCTTCAGGGGGCTTACCATTTGAAGGGACTCTTTCCAACATCCTCCTAATTCAATAAAGTTCTGTGCTCCCCAAGGACTCTTTCTAAGTTCAGTGGTAGATAGAGTCGCTCTTGGAATAAAAGCTTTGGTGACTAAAGTAGGGACCCAGTTACCCTTTTCCATGATACTTCTTGGCACAGTACCTTACACTGACTCGGTGTTCTTGAAACTGCAAGTCCAGACACAGGAATGGGGCATGAAATTGTGTGAGTGAGCAGCAGGCATTAGCATGGTTTTTTTCCCCTTTCGTCCTTTTTAAATAAAGTGAATTACAATAGAAAACATCAGAGCATATTCCATGAATTGCATTATAGGTAGTAAGAGATAAATGAAACTTTTATCAATGCATATGTATGCGTGTGGGGGCTGGGACACACAACCAAATTAAGTTCTTCCTGTAGAATGAGTTCAAAAAGTTTGAGGGGCACCTGGGTGGCTCAGTCAGTTAAATGTCCAACTTCAGCTCCAGTCATCATCTCACATTTCGTGGGTTTGAGCCCCGTGTCGGGCTCTGTGCTGACAGCTCAGAGCCTGCACAGAGCCTGGAGCCTGCTTCAGATTCTGTGTCTCCCTCTCTCTCTCTGCTCCTCCCCCACTCGCACTCAGTCTCTCTCTCTCTTTTAAAAATAAACAAACATTAAAAATTTTTTTCAAAAAGTTTGAGAAATGCTTCTCTGGTATTTGTATTTTTGATTTTGTTTGTTAGTTTGCTAACTGTCTCTCTTGTTTACCACTACATTGCTCAGTGCTTGAATGTGGTTGGCACTTAATATATGTATACTGGATGGATGGTTGGGGGCGGGGGGAAGAGGAACAGAGAGAAGAGGAAATAGATCAAGCCATAGATTTCTCATGACGCTCAAAAGCTGAAATTTAGGCTCTTAAAAAGGCCTTTTTAAAACCACATATGGTTTTGTGGCAGGCTCAGCTCTTACAGTAGGAACAGGAAATAAAATAAGCGACACAACCATTGGAAGCAGGAAGACAAAATAATTACTAGTAGATCATGCAACTATACATTTGGAATACCCAAGGGAATCAACTAGAAAATTCTTAGAATTTGCAAAGAGAGAAAGTATTTAGAAAAATGTTTGAAGAGTAAAATGAAGATATAAGCATCACTTGTCCCTGGATATGCTGACAAATACCAGATGGTATATACAATGGGGGATGAGAATGAGGGACCGTTGCTGGGTGAATATTTTCCATTTGCCTCTCCCTCTTCCCTCTCGCTCTTCTGCATCCATCCGCAAGGGGGATCTGTGTGGACTACATCAGTGGAACCCCTGGGTCTTTAGATTCCTGCTTTACCAGCAGAGAGGGAGGAGAGCTTGTGTCATTTATTCCCCAATTTCCTTCCCTCCCCTTCTCCTCTGGTAGGCTGGGTATCCCAACCAAAGGTTCCAGTTCCCCATCAAAAAGTCTCTCTCCACATAATCAATCCCTTTCAGGATCTGGTTTTTGCTCTTACTCACCTCTTCAACCTAGGGGTGCTAATTGTCCCCCTGTTAAGCCCAGGAAAACTCTCCAATACGTTATGGTTTTCCTACAGTCTCCCTCTCTCATACTTTGGTAATTCCAGTTATAGACTCCCTTTGAATTACCCAGTTTGAGTGTGTCTTTCGTTTCCAGCCAGAACATCAACCTATATTGGGTATGAGGATTCCATTCCCAATAGCAATGAAGATTAAGACAGAGAAGGAGAAAGGGAGAGAAGCAAAATACTAACAAAAAAATAGATAGGACTCACACAGCTTGGTTGGATCAGAAGACTAAATATGTAAAAATGTCAATTCTTCCCAAATTAATTTATAAGTTTAACACAGTCCAATCAAAATTCCAATCATTTTTAGGAGAAGGGTGACAAAATTATTTTGACATTTCATGGATTAAAAAAAAAACCTGGAATGCTTAAAAGTCACATTGCAAATGAGGACTAATAGCAGGAAGATATTTCTTTTTTTTTTTAATGTTTTATTTATTTCTGAGAGAGAGAGCGCGCGCGCGTGAGCAGGGGAGGGTCAGAGAGAGAGGGAGATACAGAATCTGCAGGCTCCAGGCTCTGAGCTGGCTGTCAGCACAGAGCCCGATGCCGGGCTTGAACCCACGAACCGTGAGATCATGACCTGAGCCAAAGTCGGACGCTTAACCAACTGAGCCACCCAGGTGCTCCAAGAGATTTCTTAACATAAGGCTACAGCCATTCAAGCAGGTAAGAGGCATAAGAGTTGATGGACAAAGTTACAGTGTTACACCCATGAACCACACCAAAGCATAAAGAGAAACATTGATAATATGCTAAAGGAGGCATCAAAAGCCAATGGGATAAGGAAAACTACTCATAAACCCAGCTTCTAGGCAATTGGTTATTTGTGGGAATATAATCAACTTAGATCCTCAGAAAGACATTAAAATGAATTCCAAATGTATTTTGGATTTAAAATGTAAAAACTGACCATAAAAGCCTGAAGAAAATCTAGATTCGCTTTTAGCTGATGTTAAGATAGGGGAGGCTTTTCTAAGCACAAAATCAATGGGGGGAAAAATCATCAGTCAAGGAAAAGAGTGAGGAAAATGACTACCTAAAAATAAAAATCATCTTTATTTCACACCCATCATAAACAAAATAGAAAAGCAAATGACAATCCTGGAAAACATCCACAACTAAGACAGATTAAGAGTATCTTATTTAATATATAAAGAACTATTCCAAATCAAGAAGAACATAATAGAAAAATGAACTCTGGACATGAACGGAAGATTCACAGAAAAAATATAAATAGTCAAAAAACACATGAAAGTGTGTTTAATATCACTTTTCCCATATCAAGTTTTTTTGAGGGGGAGGGGCAGAGAGAGAGAGAGAGAGAGAGAGAGAGAGAATCTTAAGCAGGCTACATGCTCAGTGTAGAGCACAACGCAGGGCTTGATCTCACAACTGTGAGATCATGACCTGACCCAAAATCAAGAGTCAGATGCTTAACTAACTGAGCCACCTAGGCATCAAATATCATTTTAAAAATGACTTATTGGGGTAAGGGACACAGGGAGGCAGAAAATGAAATCTTTTACAACCTTTCTTAAAAGCAATTTAACAAAATACACTGAAAATCCTTCAAAAGTTTGTACAGCATTATTTGCAAAAGAAAAAAAAACAATCACAGATGCCCAAATTGAAGGGAAAATTATAATAAATTATGGTCCAACCACAATATGGAATATTATGCAAGTATTACATTTTATATTTCTAGAGAGTTTTTAATGAAAAATGGATATATTCAAGAGCCAATAATTTTTTAATCAGGGCAAAAAAGAGCTGTGTGTATGATATGATTTCATTTAATTTCAAAAGAAAATTATATCTGCATCAAGAAAATTAGAAAAAATAAATATATGTGCTTTGTAGAAATACATATAGATGCAAAAAAAAAAAGGAAAGCTGGCAGTGGAATGGTAAGCATTGGTTCTCTGGGGGTCCAGAGAACAGGATGGGGTGAGGGCTACCATACACATATTAGATAGAGGTTCTTGTCAAGAACATAGCTTTCGTTTGGGGTGGTCAGTTCATGGGCTCTTAGTACATTATCAAAGATAAAATAAATATTCAGATAAACAACATGAAATCACTAATAATCAACTGCTTTTAATTTTCTAAAGTGGAGATTTTTAATAGTTCACTTTAATGACAGACAGATGACAGACAGACAAAACTGGCCATGAAATGCAACAGTGCTGAGATTATGTCATGAATAAGGACTGTGATTAATCCAGTTTAAAAAGAGGAAGATTCAGAGGCAATTTACTAAAATGTTACTGGTATTCATCTCCTGGTGGGATGATTAAGAGCAATTTTTCTTTCCTCCTTTATTTTCTATGAGGAAAATGGAATATTTTGTAGACATCACATCCTTGCCTTTCTATCCTACTCTTAAGATCTAGTCTTGGCTCAAGAAGACATAAATCAAGGCCTGAGCCCAGGACCCACCTATGGCTAAGGTCCAAATCTTGGAGTTGTATAACAACTGTTATTAATAAAATAATATTGGTAATAATAGCTCATGATTACTGGACATACCACATGCCCCATCTACCTCATCAGTTCCTCTCCACCACCTGTGAGGGAGGGACTACATTTGTCCCCGTTCTACAGATGAAGAAACTGGGGCTCCCACCAGCCAGAGAATCTGTCCAAGGTCACAGAGGGAGAATATGGCATTGCTGGGAGTTGAACCCCCTAGTCCAGAGACCTCTCTTCCCTGGCACACAGATCTGTTATTCCCTAAAAATAAATAAAAGGCAAACGCAGTTTATTCTTGTCAAATACCAAGGTAAGAAGAGTCTTTGAGGAAGAAGCTTTACCCTCACCCCTCAAATAGCAGGTGTCATTGAGGACCCAGAATGTGGGCTGAGAATGAGAAAACCTGGGAGCAGAGAGCAGGGTGCAATGTTAAATACCAATCGTGGCAGCCTTTCTGGTTCAGAGCTGCCACTGCTGAAATGAAGCATATAATAGGGTCCCTGGACACTATGAGTCATGCCTGAAACATTTAACTTATTTTGGACTCAAATTCAATTCCTCAGAAATGAGCCAGCATTCTCAAGATGCTGCTGCTCTCCAGAACTGTACCCAGTATCTTCCTTGAGCCCCTGGCATCATCTCTCCAGTCAGGAGACACGGAACCCTCAGCCTCCTCTTCCTGACCATCTCCCCTCACTTCCCTTCTGCTGCCCCTTCCAATTCTGAATATGTCTCCTACTTTTGCAAAGCTGTTACTCTATCTTCTTGCTTTCCCAAAACACACAGGCACACACAGCACACAGGCATGCATGCACACACACACAGGTGTGCACACTCACCGATGTACTTGCAAATGTGCACATACACTTGTCCAAGCTACCACCCTTCAAGCTTAAATGTCAGCAAAAACAGAAAACCTTTGTGACGCTCTTTGTCTGGGTCTGTGTCGAATCTCCCCATTACAAGCTCTCTCCACACTGTGTGGTTTTCCTTTGCAGCACTGACCACAATTTCAATTAAATGCTTCCCTGGTCAACGGTCTATTTAACATCTGTCTCTCCCACCAGTCCATGAATTTCATGGGAGAAGGGACCTTCTATCTCATTCATCAAGCATATAGCACATAGACTTAGACTTTTGGAAGCCACCAAATAACATTAGCAGAGAAGGAGTTGTTGCACCCATTTTTACACTGATCCCACCATAATTCACCAGTCACCAGGACTCAGCCTTCTGATCCCTAGGAGGTGATATACATTTAATTTGTTAACACTTATTATGGACATTTTCAAAACAGCACACAAGGAAGAAACACTACAAGACCCCCATGTGGCCATCATCCAGCTTTAAATACTACCCAGAATTTTTAGTAATTCTTGTTTTATCTCTCCACATTTTCAGCTTTGGTTGGTTGGTTTTCTTAGAGTATTTGGAAGCAAATCCCAAACTTGCTATCACTTACCCATAAATACTTCAATGTGTGTTCCTAACAAGTAAGAGCTTTTTAATATAGAACCATAATATCATTATCACCCCAACATAATTAACAGAGATTGCTTCATAAAACCAAATACCTAGCCTATCTTCAATGAGCTCAGGTCTCAAAAATATCTTTTAGGGGTGCTTCAGTAGCTCAGTTGGTTAAAGTATCCAATTGCAGCTCAGGTCATGTCTCATGTTAGTGAATTCTAGCCCTGCATCGGGCTCTGTGCTGACAGCCCAGATCCTAGAGCCTGCTTTGGATTCTGTGTCTCCCTCTCTCTCTGCCCCTCCCCTGCTCACAGTCTGTCTGTCTGTCTGTCTCTCTCTCTCTCAAAAATAAACATCAAAAATTTTTAAATAAAAAAATAAAAATCATATATATCTTTTAATAGTTGTTTTGAGTGAATCTGTATCCTAAGAAGATACACACGTTATATCTGGGTGATAGGTCGCTTAAGTCTCTTTTAATCCATGTCAGTTCTCCTGTTTGTCACACCCTTCATCTGTTGAAGAAACTGGGTCATTTGTCCTCCTGTATTTAATTTTCAGAAATGACTTTCCTATCTTGAATCTATATCTTTAGCAGGGGCCTGTGATGGGCAGGGAGGTGGGTACTGACATGGCATTCTCCCCCTGACAGGACTCTTGGGCACTGTCCTGCCGTCTGGACTCTGCAGACGTCACAGACCTTATATCCGTGCATGGTTTGGGGTCAGCTCAATTCAAAGAACACCAGGCAGACACCTGCTTGACCCTGTCTGAGCAAAGTGGATCCTGACAGTCAGAGTGTAAGAACTGTCCAGAGCTTGGGACCTAGAGGGGCTGCAGCTCCAGAAGGAGGCAGATTAGAGTACCTGGGATATAAACACCATGAAAACAGAAGGGAATAAAATGTCTCAAGAAGAAGCCCTTGGGATTCCTCCCCCTTTCTCTGTCACGGGTTATAGAGTTTCCTCCAGGGGTGGTCATCTACATGGCTAGACATCTGCAGTTTGACTCTGCTCCTACTTCTGCCTTTGGATGAGCAGACTGTTTCAGGATGTCACTGTTGACTCCCCACATGCTCTTACCTAAAGCTCATTGCAGCTTTGGGAATAGACAGCCCAGAAAAGCCACACAATGTGGTTTGCAAAGACAAGAAGCTGCAATGGGCTACGGAAGAACTCGGAGGAAGGAACATGTACAAAGGTGTTTGATAGGACTCTGGACAAGGTGGCTATCCAAACGGCCCTCAAGCTGAGGATCCCTATAAATCATGGCAGAAGTTTACCTCTTTGAGACAAGCAAGTTCAAGAAATCAATCTACTCTCTCCACTGGAGTCTCCAGACTTCAAGGAGATAATAAAATGTTCCAACTAAATAGAAATCACATTTATCTTTGTTTTTCTAGGTTAAGTCAAGACCTAGATGAGCTCCTGACTACCGGGGCAGGGATCCTGAATCTAACACTGGGCGGAGTATATCTGCTAATTTATCCATCTGTTCAGCCCCCTACCAACCATCCTGGTTGTCTATTACAGGTTTGGGTCTAGTGACTGTAGGGGTGATGGTAATTGCAATGACATCTAACCTTCATGCATGGTTTACCATTTGGTATTATTCTAGATGCTTTCTTTCATTTACCCATCACCATGAGAATTGCTCACTTAGGCTAGATACTGAGATGCCCATTGTATTAGCTATTTATTGCTACAGAACAGATTCTCATAAACTTAACACAACACACATTTCTTTTTCATGCAGTTTCTGTCAGATGTCAAGGCACAGTTTAGCTGGACTCTCTACCTCTGGGTCTGACCAGCCTGCATTTCAGATGTCAGTGGGCCTGTGGTCTCCTTAGAGACTCAACTGATTAAAGACCTGCTCCCAAGTTCCTTCAGATTTTTGGCAGGATATATTTCCCTGTGTCAACAGGAATGAGGGCTTCAGCCTCTTGCTGGAGGCCACCATCAGCTCCAGGAGACGGCTTGTTGGTCCCTGCCATGTCACCTTCTCCAAGCTGGCCACTTGCTTCATAGCAGCTTATAGCAGCTTGCTTCTTTCAAGGTCAGCAATGGAGAAAGAGGAAATCTGCTAGCGAGATGGAGTTCTACAGAACACAGCAATCACGGGAGTGGCACCCTACCATCTTTGCCATGTTCTAGTGGTTAGAATGAAGTCCTGGGTCCTGCCCACATTCAAAGGAGGGCATTACACAAAATCATGAGCATCAGGATGGAGGGATCATAAGGACCACCTTAAAGTCTATCCACCACAAGCATTACACAAGTAATAAAAAAAAAAAAAAAAAAAAAACCCTTAAGTCTCAAAGGGTAGAAGAAACTTCCTTTCTGTCACAGAGCCAAATGGAGGACTTGGAATTTAAAGCCAAGTTTGAAGAGCTCCAAGGCCCATGATCTCATCTGTAAGTGCATTATTCAAAGAAGCATCACTGCCCTCAAGGAGTCATGGTCTCCCTCACCTAGAATAGAGACAGCAACAAATCCTTCTGATCCAATTTGGCAAGAATCTATGAGACGAATATACAAAGAGCCTGGACTGGAAGGAAGTTTTGCTCTGGCTGGAGGCCCTTTGTGCCTGGCCTTAGGATGAGTTAGCTAGATGGGGTGTGAGAGAATGCCAGGTGGGTGTGACTACAAGTGCAAAAACAAAGTGGCTGGCATGAGATGCCAGCATTCTCCAACACTGGCAGACAGTTTTGTGCGGCTAAAATGAAATGAAGGCAGCTTAATGGGACACAGGGCAGAAAGGGCAGGCTGGAAACAGGCTGTGCAGGGTGCTGAACACCCAGCATGGGATTTAGGGCTCTAAACCAATGGCTGCTGGTGAAGGGGCTGGGCCATGGGGCGGTGCCATCACTCTATGAATGGCTCTGGCCAGACTCAAGATAGCTAGTCAGGATGTTACAGCATCCATCCACACAAGAGATGGAGTGAGGATGTGGTGGTGAGAAGAAAAGACACATCTGAGATATGTTTTGAGAGGAGAGTCCCAAAGTGAGAGTTTTAATAGAAACTGAAACCCAAATTCCATAACAGGGTTGGGGGCCAGCAGCAGGGTGCAGTGATTTCTGGAATGTCAGAGAGCTAAGGAAGGGCAGAGAAGGAGGTGATAAGGGCTCTCTGGAAATTGTTTCAAAGACAATGTTAAATGCTCATCCTAATGGAAAAAGCCAGACACACACAAAAAAAACAAGTACTGTGTGAAGACGCTGATATGAGGTCTCTAGAGTAAGTAATTCAGAGAGATGGAAAGTGAGTGCTGGTCACCAAGTTCTGGGGTGAGGGAGGAAGAGTTAGTGTTAAATGGGTGTGCGGTTTGTGTAGTAGTTGAGAAAGTTCTGGAAATGGATGGTGGTAACAGTGGCACAACATGATGAATGAACCTAATGCTACTTAACTGTATGCTTACAAATGGTTAAAATTATAAGTTTTATGTCACATATATTTTGTATCACAACTATTTTTTAAAAAGGGGAAAAAACTCCTTTCTTTGGGAGATGTGATAGGGAGGCACTGGAAGCAATAGCACAGCTGAGCATAGTCCAGACACCAGTGCCCTGGTCTGCTCCACTCCAACAGAATCCACATTCACAGGATGAAACTCCCAGGTGCCAGCCTCAGAAAGAGCTATTTATCAAAAGTGACACTCTAATGGAAGTCCCTGGTCATCAGCTTCCAACCCAGTCTCTTCAAACTCCATCAAAATCAGAATTGAGACACATTTGCTTAAGAGGCAAGAACAAAAGCAGAGAAAAGGATGGTCACCTCCTTGCGGGCACTTCCAGCAGGGCTGCCCGGACCCCATCAGACACATCTGGGCAGCCAAGTGTTGGCCCTGTTCTAGGAGGGAGCCAGGCCCGGCCCCCAAGCATTCATCTGAGTGACTGATTGACTCATTCGGTGAGTAACTATAGGGCTTCTAGGTGAACGTGTGTCCAACACTGGGAGCCAGTGACTCAGAACAGCCACAGCTGGGAGCTCACAGATGAGGAGTGGGGAGACAGAAATGGAACAAGAGGCACCTTCCAGCACTCTGGGAGCCACCTCCAGGCTGAGGGCCCAGATTCACGGCCCCACCCTGACCATTGTCCTGGACCCTGGGCCCACACTCCAGCTGACTTTCCGCCTCTCTCCTTGCAGAACTAACTGCACTCAGGGTTGGTGCCTCCCACTTGGCACCTCTAGTGCCCTATGAAATTTGAGACATGAAAGAATGAGTCAGTCTGATCTGTGTGTTGCAAAATGAGTAAAGTGCAAGGGTAAAAAGATTCTGGACAACTTGAGCTGTTGGGCAGAGGAGCATGTGTGGTCCCTGAGGTGCTCCCGCAGGTTCAAGGACAATTCCCCAGCAAACCCAAAAACACAGAGAGGATGGGCTTTATTTCTTCACATGAATGCATCTGTTTCTCTCCCAAATATACAATAAATCAAAGTGTGAGGGAGCTTAAAAAACATCCTGAGTCATCCTCAGTGCAGTAGACAGGCCCCCCCAAAGTGCCATTATGGGATGAACTGTGTCCCCCCAAAAGAAGTCCAAGTTTTAACCTCCTATACATGTGAATGTGACCTTATTTGGAAATAGGGTCTTTATGATCAAGTTAAAACGGGGCCCTAATCCGATATGACTGTGTCCTTATAAAAACGAGAAATCTGGAGAAGGAGACAGACACATGCAGGAGAAAAACAATATGAAGATTCAAGGAGATGACCATTGACAAGCTGAGGAACACTGAGTCCACCAAAAGCCAGGAGAGGGGCACGGAACAGATTCCCCCTTCAGCCCTCAGAAGGGACCAGTCATG
Source organism: Hyaena hyaena (assembly GCF_003009895.1). Taxonomy (NCBI): domain Eukaryota; kingdom Metazoa; phylum Chordata; class Mammalia; order Carnivora; family Hyaenidae; genus Hyaena; species Hyaena hyaena. The sequence continues at coordinate 1,286,697 of NW_024080787.1, forward strand.
CTGTCACCTTGACTTCTGGCCTCCAGATCTGTGAGTGAATAGGTCTCTTTGGCTTAAGCCATACAGTTGATGGTATTTTGTTTTGGCAGCCCTGGGACACTAACACAGATGTCTACATCCTAACCCCAGAATCTGTGAATACGTTAGGTTACATGGCAGAGGGGAACTTAGGTTGCAAATGGAATTAAGGTTGCTAGTGAGCTGACACTGGGATAAGAAAGTTATCCTGGAAATTGTGGGTGGGCTCAATGTCACAAGGGTCCTTATATGTAGAAGAGGGAGGCAGAAGAGTCAGAGAGGGAGGCAGAAGAGCCAGAGCGAGATGGGGGAGAAAGACTTGACTGGCCACTGATGGCTTTGAAGATGGAGGTTGGAGTCATAAGCATAAATGCAGTGGCCTCTAAAAGCTAGAAAGGATGAGGGGTGCCTGGGTGGCTCAGTTGGTTGAGCATCTGACTTCAGCTCAGGTCATGACCTCAAGCTTGCGTTAGGCTCTGTGCTGACAGCTCGGATTCTGTGTCTTCTCTCTCTGCCCCTCCCCTGCTCACACTCCTCTGTCTCCTTCTCTCTTAAAAAACAAATGAACATTTAAAAAATGTTTTTTAATGAAAAAAAAAGCTGGAAAGGATAAGAAAATGGATTGTCTCCACTATAGCCTGAATGTTGTGTCCTCTCCAAATTCATGTTGAAATCCTAATGCCCAGCATGTTTTATTTAGAGGAGGGGCCTTTGGGAGGTGATTAGGTCATGAATGTGGAGCCCTCAGGAATGGGATAGGTGCCCTTCCTTATAAAAGAGACTCAGAGAGGTCTTACTCCCTCTGCCAAGTGAGGACACAGCCATCTGTAAACTAGGATCTGGGCTCTCCCCAGATACTGAATCCTCCAGTAACTTAATCTTGGACTTCCCAGCCTCCAGAACTGTAAAAATAAATTTGTTGTTTATAAGCCACCCAGTCAATGATATTTTGTTCCAATAGTCTAAACGGACTAAGACAGAAATGGGTACTGAGAAGCTGGGGTGCTATTGGACTAATACCTAAAAATGTAGAGGACCTTGGAACTGACTAGTGGGTAGAAGCAGGGAGAATTCTAAGGTACATGCCTCTAAGGCATTGCCATTAAGGGCAATTCTGATGAAAACTCAGAAAGAAAAGTAGGGTTTTAGAGAAAGCCTCAATCTTCCTAGGGAATATCCATGTGATCTGGAACAGAATTTTGTTAGAAATATGAGTGGTAAAGGCCATTCTGATGAGGGCTCAGACAGAAATGAGAAGCATGTTATTGGAAACTGGAGGAAAGACTATCCTTGTAATAAAATGTCAAAGAACTTGGCTGAATTGTGTTCACATCCTAGTGTTTTGTGGATGGTAGAACCTCCAAGGGAGGAAATCAGATATTTGGCTGAGAAAAATCTCTAAACAAACTGCTGAATGAGTGGCCTGGTCCCTCCTGGCCACTGAAAGTAAAATGTGAGAAGAAAGAAATGATGTGAAGATGGAATGGTTCATCAAAAAGGAGCCAAAACTTAAAGATGTGAAAAAATTCCAGCCTGTTCATATGGAAAAGAAAGGGAAAGCAGGCTCAGAGACAGTGCTGAGGGTGCAGCAACTGCCCCTTTGATGAGGAGATTGGTACAGAGCAGCTGTCTCAACAGAAGCCAGAAGCTGTCAGTGAAGACAATGGAAGGATGACCAGACAGGCAATTCAGAGATGATCAGAGCTGCCGCCTCTGTTACAGGCCACCAGTCTGTGGTACATGAGTCCCTGCTTAGCCACAGCTACACTCAGATACGCATGGTCAACCATGGGCCAGAAGCAAACGAATGCCCTATGGCAAGTGTAGCTTCAGGTACATCTTAATTAGGGGTCAAAGGTGCCACCAAGATTCAGTCTTCTCTCCATGTATCGTCTCTGCTCCCCTCAGGTGGGCCCTGGCCTCCCCTTACAGTGACAAAATGGTTGCCTTAGCTCCAGCATCATATGCACTCTCCTCAAGATCCAGTGAAGGCAAGAGTAAGCCTCTGTCTAGAGTAAGTCTCTGTCTAGATCCCCTGGCTTTGCTTGAGTCATGTGCCCATTCTGCTCTGGAGAATGCTGTGTGGTAACTGACTGACATGCAGGTCATCCTTGGGGAAGCTGGAATGGGGCCTCATCCCACACACCCTCAAGAAAAAAGTGAGGGGAAATTACATGTATCCACTATATTGTTAATTTTAAAATAATATATAAAAGATACATGTGTATATTCACATATCATTTTATATGAATGTATGTTTTATAAGTTATATAAATGATATCATATATATAACTCATAAAATGTATTGTTAAAAAAGAGTTGATGAAGGCTAATTTTTTTTTAGAACTCTGAGTGCTAGTTCATAGCTGTGGTTAGTTTGTTAAAATTCATAACCAGTCTCCTTGTTATTTGCACACTTTCATGTATGTATGTCATACTTTAATAAAAGGGTTTTTTAAAGTAAGTTGCAGAATAAAAATGTATAATGTGATGCTATTTTTAAAAAGGAGAGGAAAAGGAGAAAAAGAGAAAGAGATGGAGGGAGGGAGGGAGGGAGGGAATTATCAATAAACACAGTGAGAAAGAGAGAAATACGCATAATGATAGCCCCCAACTCCTAAGGGAACATAGCAGTTCTCAATGAGGATGATATATGGCAAAGTCTGAAGACATTTGAGGTTGTCACAACTCGGGAACAGGGAGGCAGGGCCTCTGGCATGAGTGGGTGGAGGCCAGGGATGCTTCTAAATGTCCTACATGCACAGGACAGCCCCACAACAAAGCAAACAAGGAAAGATCCAGCCCAAAATGTCAACAGGGCCAAGGTCAGGAAGCCCTGTTACACAAGGGGGTGCTGGGAGAGAGGATTTTTACCCTTTTAAGCTCTGTGATGCTTCATTCTTCAGAATTTTTAGAAAAAGCAGGCCTCATCTTTATTTTTCAAATATAAAAGGAAACACTCCTCTTGGTGACAATATAGATCAGGGGCAGCAAACATAGGCCAAATCCAGTCCACTGCCTGTTTCTGTACAGCCCACCAGCTGAAAGGGGTTTCACGTGTTTAAATGACTGCATTTAACTGGCTGTGTATGCTTAATTCGGTCTATTGGCCCACAAGGCCTAAAATATGTACTATCTGGCCTTTGACAGAAAAAGCTTGTTCACCTCCATAGACTATGATTTTTTTTAAGCTTCCATAAAAAGGCCCAGCCTAGCCCACCCCAGCCCCTGTCCACACTAAGCCTGCCGTACGTCTTCTGAGTGGCTCTGTAAAGAAGGACGCAGCAGAGACTGCTAGGTCCCTATGCAGATATACTCACTTCCTACTGCTGCTGTAACAAATTAATACAAATTCTGTGGCTGAAAACACAAATTTATTATCTTACATTTCTGGAGGTCAGAAGTCTGAAATGGTTCTCACTGGGCCAAAATCAAGCTGTTGGCGGGGCTGGTTCATTTCTGGTGATTCTAGGTGAGAATCCATTTCCTTAACCTTTTTCAGCTTCTAGAGACAACTTCTTTGGTTTGTGGTCCCTTCTTCTGTCTTCAAAGCCAGAAACGTCCAGGAGTGTCCTCACACTGTGTCACTCCCAATCCGATTCTCCTGCCAGCCCCTTCCATATTTAAGGACCATTGGGATTACATCGAGCCCCCTCAGATAATTCAGGATAATCTCCTCATCTCAGAGTCAATTAAGAACTTCAATTCCTTCTACAAACTTAATGCCCCTTCACCGTGTAACATAGAATGTTCACAGGTTGCACAAATTAGGATTTGGACATCTTCAGGGGCCATTATTCTGCCTGCCACACCAGACTCTAAGAGAACTCCAGCCCATCCTGCAGCTAGGTGTGGCTATGGTATTGTGTATCAGCCAGTGAGATATAAACAGATTGTGCAATTTCCAGAAAGCTCCCTTAAAAGAAAGGGACACTCCCTTCATAATACCTTCTCAATTCTATTGTCTGAAATCAGATATAATGGCTGGAGTTGCAGCAGCCATACTGGGCCAGGAAAATACCACCTCATAGGCATGACAGAATGGATACCTAAAAGGAGCCTGGGTCTGTGATGACTTTATGGAGTCACCATTCCAGGGCCTTCCTTGGATCTGTTTTTATGTGGTAAAATATAAGTTTGTGTGTTTAAGTCTCTATGGGAACCTGGGGGTGGTTTTGTCACTTACAGCAAAATAAACTTCCTAAGAGATTCTGAGGATGAAAGCAATAACATTCATTTATGCCTCAACATGCATATATGAGAGCCTGCAGAGTGCTAGACGATGGATATGCAAACAGAAACAGTCCCTGGACCCCAAGAGTTCACGGCCTCAAAGGAAGATAGTTGAAGCCCAGGTTGCAACACAATGTGGTGCTTGCTTTCTAGAAGTATGACAGTTGAGCTGCAGGGGCATCAACTCTGCCTGGGAGAAAGGGAAGAATGTATAGGAGTCTGCAGCTGGTCAAAGTAAGAGAACATTCCAGGTTGCAGGAGCATCATAAACAAAGGCAACAATCACACAAAAATCCAGTGGGGGGAAATGATGAGACAGTCAGTGTGTCAGTAACCAAAAGGGCAAAGTGGGGAGGGCAGGAGAAGTCATTTGGAGGGTCAGGGGCAGTAGAAAAGACCAGGTGAAGCTGGAGAGTTCAGCTTACATAATGGAGGGGGCATCTGGAAAACCCAGCTGGCCCACTGAGCAGTGAGAGGGTAGGTATTAAGTGAGCCCTTTCCTGTGAGCCAGAACCCTTCCTCACTCCCCACCCCACCCCAGATATTTCAGTGAAGGAGAAAAACAGGCCTAACCCCCTCAGGTTTCCAGAACCTAATTCTTGTCTCTATACCTTGCACATCACAGCACTAATTTTAGTTCCTATTTAATTTTCTGTTGTTAGCTTTGACCTCTTAGCTGGTGATTATTAATAAACCTAAATAGAGTAAACCACTCTCTACACTCTCGCACCACCCCCAAAGTTTCAGACTTTCAAAGTTCAAAACGAGATCTATAAATTATTCCATCTTGGCAAACACGGTACCTCCCCTAGGCAACGTGAACTGTTGGCAGAAGCTTAAAAGAGGCGTTCATTTCCTCTTCTCTTTGCATCTGTGGTTTAGATGTGCAAAAATATGGTTCAGCATTTTTACTCTAACACGGATCTATCCACACTCCTGCCCCCACTTGTCTCCGCAGCAGAGGACGAGGCCAATCAATCTGGCATTATATCAGTCAGGCTCGCCTCTCGACAATTTCAATAGTGGTGCTGATTGAGGGATTCACAGAAAACAGACAAGGTCACTGCTAAAGTGCAGGGTTAAGGGTGGCCCTAACAAATAGCCCATTAAATGGGATGGTACTCACCTCCTTCCCTGAGCAGGGGACCCAAAACGCAGAAAGAAGCTACAACTGCATAGATAATGGGATGTAGTGGTGAAGAACCTTCCAGCAAGTTGTCACATCAATATCATAGCTTATAAAGGACACTGGCAGTGCATTAGGCAGCTGATCCAGGTAATGTAAGGGGGAAAAAGCAGTGTCGCTTTTTTTTAGGGGAATGTCCTCTGAATTACTCTTTATCCATGTTACTGTAGTGATAAAGACCTTCTCATTACTAATTATCATTATTGTTGAAGCACATTCTGCTCAGAAGCTGGCATTCAAACCCCATAAGATGCACCAGGGGTGAGGGAGGTTTTGATTCAGTATTTTGGGGAAGTATTGTATATCCTCTTCACTGGGAAATTGGAAATTTTCAGTGCACATGTAAATATAAAGGCTCTGAGAAGGTCTGCAGAAAAGCAATCTGTGCAGTGTCAGGAGGAACAACTTGATATCCAGAGTGACGGATACTTAGCTTTTGATTCTGGACTTGCCGCTTCCTACTGTGTAACTATGCAGGGTATTATGAGAATAAAATTAGAGAAGTTAAAAAAAAAACAAAAACAGTAAAGCACACTGCCTAGCACATGGTAAGCACTTAATATATACTTGCTATAATTATTATTATTAATAATATGGAACCCAGCATTTATCAAAACACTTTTGACTGTTCTATCCTTCTTTCATGGAAACACCTGTTACATCCTATGAAACTGGTTTTCCTCAAAACACCATTTGGGAAAAATTGCAGTGAATGATTTTGTTTTAATCTGACAGTTAAATGGCCATGTTATAAGCCAGGCACTATTTAAGTGCTTTATAAACTTTAATCCATTTAATCCTCACAACAACACCATGCAGGTAGTAGGTAGGTATGATGAATACACGCATTTATAGATAAGGAAATCAAGGCACTGAGGGATTAAGTATTATATATCTTGCCCAAGGTCACACAGCCAGTGAGTGGCTAGCCCTGAATCTCTGATCCATGCTTTTTGTGTGGGAGCCAGGAAACCCAACCCCTGGGAACCTCCTGAAGCTACTTCCCTATGGCCCATCTTCTCTTCTCACCATATTGTCATAAAACCTCATATTTACCACATCCTTCTTCTGCTCAGAAACCTAGAATGCCTCCTCATCTCAGCAAGGTCAAATTCAAATCCATTATAACTCTACACCCGGATGATCCTCAGTGGTCTGGGGTGCAGGCTTCAAATTCATTCTTATTCTAGACTCTCAGTCTGACCTTCTTTAATTGTCCCTTTGCTTGGACAATCCCTTGCACTTTCTGATAAACTCATATTCATCCTTCAAAACCCAGCTTAAAATTCATTGCTTCTGGGAAGCCCTCTCTGAAACCTCCACCACGGACAGTCACTTCCCCAAGCTTTATGGTCCCTTTCAACTTTGGAAGAACCCCGAGCAGTTGGCATCTGCCACATTTCAGTTGTACCCACTGTGGTGGACAGACATCCTTCCTTCTTCTGGAACAAGCCTTGACTTTCCTTCACAACTCTAGTCCTTACAGGGGTGGGCTGACCCCACCCCAAGCCCTGGCATGAGCCTGTGATCTGTGTGTGGCCACTCAGAGAACTAAACCACACCTGGCTACAGGGCTTGCTTAGGGGCAATCATATGACCCAGTCAAAGCCAGTAAGACTGAATCCCATGACTCCTGATGGATTGGCCTGGACACATACACCGGCTATCTGCAGGACTTACAGCCAGGAGACTAAAAGCCGGGTGCCACGAGAAAAGGCACTCCTGAGAAGGAAGCCAGCAGCAAGGAGAGTGGACAACAGGAAAAAGGCGAGAGAGGACAAATGCAAGTCCATGTGACATGAGTCAATCTTCTGGAGCAAGGCCCACCTGAAGAAGTTCCATTCTTAGACTTCTCAGTTATGTAAACCAATACATTTCCAACTACATCTTCTTAACTGGGTGGGGGTGTGGGGATGATGGTTAGAGTTAGGGTTCTGTCACTTATAACAGAAGAAGCCCAGACCAGCACAATCTCTGGGCCTTGACTAAAGTTCTCTAAGACCAACCATGTCTAACTCCTCTCTCCAGGGCCTGACTCCTGGCCTAAAATATCCTGCAAAAATGTGCTGCAATGAAATTCAGTTTGGAAGTTTCAAAGTGTTTTCTTGAGTACAAACTGAGTTGATCCTGGGCACTGAGTATGCAATCTTATCCCCATTTCGCAGATAAGGGAAGTGAGCCTCGGAAAGTTGCTTCAAATAATCACAGTGTCCCTCTGTCCTATGCCTTTAAAAATTCTAATGTTTTTCACAGCGTACACCCAGTTGGTGCTTCATCCGTGCCAGTTGTCCAGGCCTAACTGGCCTGAAGCTGTTGTGCTAGCATTCTGCTGCCCTGGGTTGGAGGAGATCTGGCTGAGGTCTGGCAAGGAGGCAGGATGGCTCAGGTCTAAATCGCCATCATCTTTCAGCCTGAGCACCTTTTCCTTCCCTCTCACCCTCCTGGCAGGCCTACATCCTGAACGAATGAACACAGTCCACTTTTACCTCCAAGGCCACCAACACCCCCAGCTCCTGAACCCACTTAAGAGAGATTCACACGCATGCAGACTGGTGCCACTTATACACCCACAGATTTCAGGTCCTGCAGCGCCCTCAAGGTCACCTTGCAATCTTTCCATTTCCCTAAGAATGAATGAAGACCTGTTGGCTGTGTCTCCACAGTTCTGGAAACCCAGCTATTTCTCAGCAGTTGGAGTGTGAAATTAGGCAGATGGAACATCCAGATTACGGACTGCGCTGCATCTGGAAACCGTGGCATCAAACAGACAGTTGGGGCTGGTTGCTTTACAGCGTGTGGTCAAAGGCATTAATTCCAGTCCATTCTTAATCACTAAATGCAGCCCAGCAAAGCAGGAAAGAGCATGAACCCTGGGTCTTTGGCCTCAAATCCCTATCCCCACCTCTTACTCACTCTCTGTATGATCTTCAATGGAGACTTAAGATTTGGATTTTCTAACCCATAAAATGGGCATAAAATACCTCCAAGAAATGTTTGAGGGATTCAGAGAAATAAACCATAGAGGCACATCATAAGCACTCAATAAATTATCTGATGTTTGCTCTTTAATTTCCTTAAACATAAAAAGACACCCAAAACCTTGCCAACTGAATCAGAATGAAGGCCTTACAAATAATTAAATGAGGTCAGCACAATTTCATTGAAGCTGCTCAGACAGCTTCAGTGATAAATAAGGCAACTTTTTACAAGTGCATCTATTAGAACCTTAAATTAGGCAAACATAAGGAAGCTTGCAAGAAAAATACAGACTAGGAGGTGAATCCTGTTTGCAAATCAGAACACTATAGAAATGGCCACAGATTGTGCACCATAAATTCCACTTTGCAGAAGTTGTTATATGTAGATACCAGAAGGCAAATAAAAGCATACTTAGGAGATGGTGTTGGCAATGTCTCTTTAAAAAAAAAAAGATGAAAATGGCATGCTTTCACAGCACCAAACTCAAACAAGGGATAATATATAATATCAGACCCAAAATTTTTCAAAAAGCTGAATAATGGTTGAATAACAGATGAATTGGAACCATTCAAGCATTAAAAAAAAAAACAAGAAAAATAAAAGAAAAAAGATGTGACTCCTTTGGTCGCTGCAGTAGAGATGATTCTTTCAAATACTACTGGAGTCTCAGTTAACACTCATGGCCTAAATGACAATTTCACATCTCCAAGATGCCTTGGAGAACAGCCTGAACCTTTGAAGGAAGATCACTCAGTCCAGAGCAAGTCTTCTCACCCGGGGGTGAGGGGGCAGATTTTGTCATCCCAGAGGTATTTGGCAAGGTCAGAAACGTTTTTGGTTGTCACAACTTGGGGATATAGAATGCTACTGGCACCTACTGGGTAGAGATCAGGGATGCTGCCAAACCTCCTTAGGGGCACAGGCTGGTCCCCACTACAGAGAATGATTGGCCCCAAGTGTCAGTAGCACTGAGGTTAAGAAGCCCTACTCTAAATTAGCCATGCTGCTTTCTACTTGCATGACCCTGGGGGAGCTCTCCAAGCCTCAAATCAGGGGACATCAAAGGACCTACCTCCTAGGGTTACTGAAGCTTTTGATGAGATAGGAAGAATAATAATAACAGCCATCATTTACCAAGCTCGCACAATGCACCAAGCATTGTGCCAAGAGCCTGTACGTGTGTTATTTGATTCAAATTTTAAAACAACCCTGTGAATGGGGCGCCTGGGTGGCTTAGTCGGTTAAGCGTCCGACTTTCGCCTAGGTCATGATCTCGCGGTTCGTGGGTTCGGGCCCGCGTCGGGCTCTGTGCTGACTGCCAGCTCAGAGCCTGGAGCCTGTTTCAGTCTGTGACTCCCTCTCTCTCTGACCCTCCCCTGCTCACACTGTCTCTCTCTCTCCTAGAAATAAATAAAACATTAAAAAAAAAATTTTAAAACAACCCTGTGAAGTAAGTAATATGGCTAAGATTTTGCTGCTGGGGGGTGGGGAATGGGCTTCAAACCTTGGCAGCCAATGTCTTGATCTCTTTATTCTCCATACTCGCAGTGTGGTCCACACACAGGTAACCTCAGCATCTTACTAAAGATGCAAATTCTTTGGTCCAGACCAGACCAACTGAGTCCGAATCTGCATGTTAGCCACATCCCCCAAGTGATTCATGGACATATTAGAGACGTAATATGCTAACGACAATGCCTGGCCCCAAAATAAACACTAAATAAAGATTAATTATTTGCATTGTCATCACTATTGATAGCCTACAGAGAGATTCGTTAGAGTAAACTTCAGACTCTGAGTCATAACACGCATGGATGGGGCAAAGATCTCATGGAGGAGCTCGGTCAACACCAGACATCCCTAAGGGCATGAGGTCTGCCCTGCCTCTTAGGAGGTCCCTTTCACTATAGATAAAAAGCAGATGCCAAAAGGGGAAGAGCCACTACCCGAACCCAGCTCTTCTGATTCCTCAGCCACTGTTTCTCCGCATCTTCTACCTCTCTCCGTGGTTTATCTATTTCACACTATAATGTGAATGACTCATGGTACGTGCTGCCTCTCCCAGGGATCTCTGCAAAGCTCAAACCGTGCTTTCTGTCTGTTTGACAGATGAAACCAGAACTCTGCTGCCAAACCTCAACTCCTGAGCAGTGTCCTCTTCATATTAGCTGCTCTGGGGACATAGGATGGTAACATCACAAAGCACATTCTGTCTCTCTAGTATTTCTTTTTTTTTTTTTAATTATATAAATAATGCATGAGTGTCCCCTCAGTATAAAATATTCAAATTATATGGAAGTATATAGAGTACAAAGCAAAACTCTTTTTCATCAGAAGAACCATAGAATGTTCAAAGTAGAGACTCTGTCCAGATGACCCAGCGGTGCTCCTTACTGGTGCAGTGTCCTGGAACGACTTAACCTCTCTGTGACTCAGTTTCCCCATCTGTACCTCAAAGACCTGTTCGAGGATTACATGTGACAGTGCCTGGGTAATGCTTGGCTCAGACCCTGGCATGTAAGATATTAGCTCCTGTTGCTCCCACTTCTCTCCCAGAGGTAAGCCCGGCCTTGGTGTGAAGCCTTCAGACCCTCCCTTGAGCATTTACCTACATATGAACCCTACAAAAACAAGTGCACTGTTAGCATAAAGATGACAGCACGGAAAACTTCATTCTGCAACTTGCTTTGCAGCTGAACCAAACCATGGGGACGTTTTAATACTAGCCACACAGATGCGTCCCTCTTTCTTCTTAATAGGATAGATGTACCCGGTGTGAGGACACATCCCCCCACTGGTGGGCATTTAGACTATTCCCATTCCCCCTGCCCCCACTGGAAGTAAACTGGATGTGCAGGGCCAGCCAAGCTCCGAGCATATCAGACTTGGGAAGTGGAGCAGCCAGGGAGCAGAGCCAGGCGGAGGATGGTCTCATCAGAGTGCCTGCCAAGGACGGGAAGGATGACGACAATCTGGGGCACACTCAAAATAAATAATTGTCCTTAACCCTCTCAAAATTGGGAACCACAACGTTAGTCACTGGCTTCCTGTCACAGCTGGTAGCTGTGCCCTTTCCCTCCCCTCCAGTGCCCTCAAACCATCCAGTGTGAGGCCATGCCCAGACCCCCAGGTTCACAGCAAGTAAGGGCACCTGCTCCATGGTAATTTCTCCCTCCTACAGAGCCCCAAGTGCTCATTCTCCAGGGAAGAGGCGGAGGAAAGGAGCCTCCTCCAGCCAGCAGAGACCCGAAAGACAGCCCGGTACAGTGGCTCTATGACTTGGGTAGCAGGAGAACACTGAATTCCTACTCAGAATCCAATTTACAAAACAGGTAAAAGGGACAGCCCTGAGTGAACAGAGCTAGGTGGTTGGAGGGGAAAATGTACAGCTTTATCTTCTCCCGAGGTCCCCGTGGTCCTCCAGAACAGATTATAAACCATTCATTCATCTGATCCAATTCGTTTTTCAGATTTGGTAGCTAGAACTCACAGAGGGGAAGTTATTCACGTAAGGCCACACAGAATGTGAGTAGCAGAATCCAGGGGAAAGCCTTGGTCTCCTGACTCCTGACTCCCGGGCCACTGTGCTTTATGTTAATTTCTGCAGCTTCTCCAATACCTGTGTTTGTTTAGACTAAGGTGTGAATGACTGTCTCATTCAGAGATGAGTTCTCTTTCCAGGAACAGTTTCGACTAGAGCCAGACTTCTGAAACCTATAGAGCCCAAGTATAACTCACAGAATAAACAAAGCAGATCTTCCTCAATCAAGAGTTTCACTAACATTTTTGGATGTGGAAAGCTAAACGACAACTAGGAAAAATTACAAACATTGCTTTATATATTTTAAAACCTGACAGGGGGCATCTGGGTGCCTCAGTCAGTTAAGTGTCTGACTCTTAATCTTCGGCTCAGGTCATGATCTCACAGTTCATGGGATCAAGCCCTATGTCAGGCTCTGCGCTGACAGTGAGGAGCCTGCTTGGAATTCTCTCTCTCCCTCTCTCTCTGCCCCTCTCCCACTCACACTGTCTCTATCTCAAAAGTAAATAAATAAACTTTAAAAAATGACAGAAATTAAGGGAGCCCAGAAGACTCAGTCAGTAAAACATGTGACTCTTGATCTCAGGATCATGAGTTCAAGCCCCATGTCAGGCAAAGAGCTTACTTTTAAAAATTTTGACTGGAACACCTGGGTGGTTCAGTTGGTTAAGTGTCCAATGCTTGATTTCAGCTCAGGTCATGATCTCACAGTTTCATAAATTTGAGCCCTGAGTCCAGGGCTCTGTGCTGACAGTGCAGAGACTGCCTGGGATACTCTCTCCTCTCTCTCTGACCATCCTATGCTTACACTCTATCTGCCTCTCTCAAAATAAATAAACTTAAAAAAAATTTTTTTTTTACAGAAATCAGAACAGAGTGTGAAATTTACTTGGGCTTTTATGATTGCACTAAAGACTTCAAATAAATCTTGCCCCTAGTCAGTGTCTTCAGATTAATCCTTCATGGCCCTCCTCCAGCCCTGGCCCCTAACAACATGAAGTCACTCTCTCCTGCCACTGAGGTCTTTGGTTGAAAGGGTGAAGTCTTTAGCTAAAGGAATGACTCATTAATGGAAAAACTACAGACAATAGAGTAAGGGAGACATTTTCAATGGGGCAAAAGTCTTCTAAAGGCCTTGAAACCTCTCCCATGTAGACAGTCTGCTTAATGCACAACGATGACAGCAACATTTATTGAGTATTTACTGCATGGCTCGCACTATGCTAAACACTTTGTGAGGATAACATGGACATTGGCATTACCTCCCATTTTACAGATGACAAAACTGAGGCTCTGGAAGCACATATCACCCAAATAACTCAGCTCATTGGTAGTGGTTCCAGGATCTGGAAACTTTTCCTTTCCTAGAGGGTGACTGACTGCCTCAGCTTATCCAGGACAGTTTTGGTTTTAGTAATGAAAATACCACATCCAGAAACCCAGCATTTTCTGGCAAAACTGGGAGGGCTGGGCACCCTAGTGGAGGACTGGTAAAAGCTACTCAGAGAACATAAATATTTAATATGAATTAGTTAAGTTTGTGCTGTGGGATGTCTTGAACATGGTTAACTAGGGCTTTTCCTGGGGATTAAGAAGAGGTTATACCTCCTCCTTCTGAGTGGGATAAAAATAAAGACTACAACCCGTTGGAAAGTGAGGGTCCACTTGGGTGACTGGTACAGACAGCACATTTCTGATGCCTCCCTTTGTGCTGCTCTGACCGGGGTGACTAGCTAGCCCTGTCCCTTCAGGGACTTCCCCAGCTTAAGCTCTGAGGGTTCCACGGATTCCCTTGGTATCAGGCAGAAAGGACAGCTGATCACCCTACTTCCCTGTTAGAAGCTATTGCTGCATATTTGAGAAAATGCATACAACTTCAGCAATAGCAGACTCCATGTCTCTCATCTATTCCCTTTTTTCCTTTTAGATGTTTAGTTTTCTCCCCTCTAACTGGCAGGCAACGTGACACTGTGCTGCTATCTTGCTCTCACTGTGAAAGACTATAGAAAAAATGTAAAGGTCATTGTGCTTTAAAATGAGTCTTTTAAAAAAAAAGGAAGAAAGAAAGGAAAATCGCCTGAATGGGTTCCTATTAGTGAGAAGTAAGAAAAGGTTCCAAATGGAAAACTGTTCTCGAGAGAAAGCATGTTGACCCTGCTGTTATTGTGTTTTAAACTTGAATTTAAAATGTTCCCTGAATGTTTCAAAAGTCTCTTTTGCATATTTATTTTCCCTCAGCTGCTAAGAGTCAGAGTGAGGAGCACTTGTTGACAAGTACGGGGGACAGAAGGTCCATCGTGCGCCCCTGTGATGAGTGCTAAATCCTGCCTCGCTCTGCAAGCCTTGCCAGACTCTGGGGCTAGGACCAGAGTGGCCCCACCATTAACCGCCCCCTCTCTGTTAGCACTCAGCCCCAGGGTTTCCCTCCCTGTCTTTCTCTCCACCTCCTTCCCTGCCTGCCTGCCTCCCTCTCCCCCATCCCTTCCTCCCCCCACTGCCATGTCTCTCCCTCTCCTTCCCTTTCCTTTTCCCTCTGTCTGGTCCACACTGGCTTTTTCCCTATGCCTTCTCGCCAAGCTCCATCCGGCCACAGCACCTTGCGCTTTCTATTCCCTCCACTCAAACATACTTCCCCTTGCACTTTGCCTGACGATCTCCATGTCATCATCCTTCAGGTCTCAGGCATGGGAATCCTTCTCAGGGAGGCCCTCCTGACCTCCCTGGAAAGTAGCTCCACCCCACCACCACGCTCTGCAGCTTTCTTTAGGCACTCATTCTCCTCCTTGTAGCTGTTTCATGGGTTTCAGAAGTATGCCTCCATCATACCCACTAGTCTGTGGGTCCCGTGAGAGTGGTGAAGCACCATGTCACTTGTTCAGACTTGTATCCCCAGGGCCTATCCCATGAGCAGCAGACACCATAAGTGCTCAGTCAACAGGTGCAACTGCATAATTAGGTGATGGAGGCCCAGCCTCTTTCCTGATGCTCTTCTCTGGATGCTTATGGCTTCCTTAGCTGGGGTTCCTCCAGAAGCAGACCCTGAGACAAGCATACAAGTGCAGGTAGTTTGATTAGAAGGTGATCCCAGAGTGGAGAAGGGGGAGGCAGGGAAGGGGAAGAAGCCAATACAGGTAAGTCATCAAGCAGGCTACCAATGCAGGCAACTGGGACTCAGTCAGGGGAACTCGGGGAGAAAACGCAGATCACGTCTCAGAGTTTCCTGGTCCCCTTGCCGAGCCACAACACCACTGGCTGTGGGGGCATCATCCCTGGCACTTCCTATCTACTCTGTGCTTGGGATGAAATGGCCTTGGGTGCTGCCAAAGAGCCCCACTGGGATGGGCCAGAATGATGCAGCCCAAGGGGATGAAGTTGGGGCGTCTGCAGCATCTGCTCATGGAGACCTCAGTCAGCACACCCACCAGTGTCCGAGAGATCCTTGTCCTACTGAAAATGTGTTTCTGCAACATGTAGTCTATGGACCATCCCTTCTCTCTTAAAATGCCTCCCCGCTCCCACCCTTGGCATTGCCACCTCTCCGACCACCGCTCTGCCTGCTCCTCCTTGGCCTCCAGCCCTGATTCTTCTCCCACCATTCCTGTCAGTGAAGGTTCCCCATCTGCAACACACCCTCCCTGGGAAATGTAGTCAAGAGTACTCCCAACCCCATGACCCCCTCACCTAAGCTCCTGCCTAAACTTACAAACACCTGCCAGAAATAACTGCAGCAACAAAATGGTAGCAGGTAAGATCTTAAGCAAGAGTAATGTGTGAATTGAGCGTGTTCTTGATGAAAGAGACAATAAAATATATTATATGCAGGTACCATTGAGAAAATAATAAATTGATATTGTTACAACATGCAAAAAACAAACAATAACAATAAAAGAGAGAGTGCTCTTGGAGTCAGCTTGTCTGGGCTCAAAGGCTGTCGCCACTCCTGGCCAGCTCTGAACTCGGGCAAGTTTCCAGGCCGATAAAGGCAGTCCCAACCCCAAAGGGCAGTTGCGGGCTTTGAATAAGTTCAACCCCAGTACATCGAACTGCTTAGCCTAATGCAGGGGTGCTGATCCACAGCTGGCAGACCACATACGCAGCTTGTTTTTGTAAATAAGGCTTTAGGACAGCCATGCGCCTCAGTTTACAGACTGACTGAGGATGCCAGGGCATTACCATGACAGACTTGAGTAGCTAAGACGAGACCATGTGGCCTGCAAAGCTGAAGATATTTACTATCTGGTCCTTCACAGGAAAAGCTTGCTGGCCCCTGGCACAGTGCCTGACACATGATTGGTTCTTAACACATAGAGGACATGACAGCATTAGTGTTATTATTCGTGTCCTTACTAGTATTCACCTGGCTCTATGCTAAGCACTTGATCTCTCAGACACTTGACTATGTTTCATCAATAATATTATCTTATTTTTAGCCCTCACAACACCAAATGTTGGGAACTCCTGTGACCCATGTTACAGATGAGGCCCATGGCCACAGGTCACACAGTCCTCCTCTCCCCTCCCCCTGCTCCCTCTCCAGAGCACTGCCTCCCCCATCACTGTCACTGCCCGCAGCTCCAGAATCTCAGGCTAGAGGCCCTGGGGTCCTTCTTGACTCCAGCTGCTCCCATATGTCCTGGAGATTCAATGGCCACACTCCTTGGCCACATGTACACCCTTATTTCCATACTCACTGCCTTTCCCTAGACCCACATTTCCCAAGATGGGTTCCCCAAAACACAGGTCTCTGGAAAGGGAGGTCCATGGTCAATTAACTTTGGGGAAAAACTCATGCTGTATGCTCTTCTCAAAGAGTACCGATGAACATTAACATGGTAAAGGCTCTGAGAAGTCCTGCAATGAGATCTGTTTAATTCTATGTAACTGAACATTTAGAAAGCGTATACACTACAAAATCCTCTTTTCCCTTTTAAAATCTGTTTGCACCACAGGACACAGATCAGGAGGCACGGCCTGGGTCTCAGTATGGCCACCCCTCGGGCATTCCTGACTGGGCTCTCTGCCCTGTCATCTATTCCAAGAATTTGTAAGCTTCTTCTGTAAAGGCCAGATAGTAAATATTTTAGGTTTTGTGGGCCAAAAGGCAAAACTGAGTATATTACATTGGTGCTTATATAACATGAAAGAAAACACATTTCCATAAAATTTTTACTGGCAGATTTCAAAACTTCATGTATGGGCAACAAAAATTTAAATTTCACATAATCTCCACATGTCACAAAATATCATTCTTATTTTTTTTTAATTCAACTCTTTAAAAAATGTAAAATCCCTTCTTAGCTCACAGACCATACATAAACAGGCTGTGGGCAGGATTCGTGGAACAGAATCTCCCACCCAGCACTGATAAATTACATCTCCCAAAGTCTGGTTCTTACCACTCCTCTGTTAAGAGGTATTCAGAGATTTCCTTTCTCCTTCTAGAGCAAGTACCCCCCCGTCCCTCCAGCATTCAAAACCTCTCTGCCTGACCCTCAGCCACTCCAAGAAGCTGAATGCCTGCAAGAGCAGTTCATTTCGACTTCTGACTACCCCCTTCACACACACTGTGTTTTATCCAGTTAAACCTGCTTACTGCTCCTCATACGAACCGTCTCCCTCCTCATACTTGTGTCTTTGCTCACACAGTTCCCGTCAACTGGAATTCTTCCTCACAGTCTCTGCAATTCTAAACTCAGTCTGTCTTTCAAGGACTGGCTCAAAGGCTACCCTCTGCCAAGAAGCTTTCCCTGACCTCTTTAGGGGCGCCTGGGTGGCTTAGTCGGTTAAGCGTCCGACTTTCGCTTAGGTCATGATCTCGCGGTTCGTGGGTTCGAGCCCCGCGTCAGGCTCTGTGCTGACTGCCAGCTCAGAGCCTGGAGCCTGTTTCAGTCTGTGACTCCCTCTCTCTCTGACCCTCCCCTGCTCACGCTGTCTCTCTCTCTCCTAGAAATAAATAAAACATTAAAAAAAAAAAATTTAAAAAAAAAGAAGCTTTCCCTGACCTCTCTAGATGAGACTGATATCTCCTTCCTCTCAACTCACAGACCTCTTTATCTCTGTGTCACATGTGACACAAGTCACTGCCTATCTAAAATTGTGGCTGTGCATCTCTCTGACCCAGTAAACTACACATGCCATGACACCCTGAAGCTGCAAAAACAGGTTCATGTGAAGGACGCCAAAGCTTCATCTTGATAGATGTGTCCCCGTCGGTGGACAGCTGTACTTGCCATTTAATCTATTAAAAACATGCCATGAGGAAAGCATATTGCTGTGTTCCAGGTGGGAAGGAAAGCTTTTCTGGTGAGAAGCTTCACCAGCCCACTTTAAGCTCCAGCTTACACTGAAGGAGGTCACACAAGCCCAAATAATAGCGAATTAAATATGATGGTAGTTTCTCTCTGACATAAGAGCCTGGGCATAAGCAGTCCATGACCATTGTGGCACAGGGGCCAGGCTCCTTCCCCAAAATTCCCAAAAGCCCTTGCCATGTGGCCAAGATGGATCATTAGCAAGCCTACCTTCCGTGAGAAGGATGTGGCAATGGGAGAAGATGAGGACACGCTTTCCTTCTACGGAAACCATCTAGAGTCTGCACGTGTTCCCTTGCTCACATCCCCTCAACCAGAATTTAGCTGCATGACCATGCCTGGCGGCAAGGTAGGCAGATGTAGCTGTTTTCTAGGGCCACCATAACAAAGTACCACAGACAGGGTGGATTAAACAACAGGAAGGTGTTGCCTCACAATTCTGGAGCTGAGATCAAAGTCTGGCAGGTCGGATTGCTTCTGAGGCCTCTCTCCTTGCTTGCAGGTGGCCACCTTCTCATTGTGGCCTCGTGTGGCCTCCCTCCTCTGCATGCAGGTGTCTCTCTGTGTGTCCAAACTTCCTCTTCTCATAAGACACCAGTCATATTTGTATTACGGTCCATCCTAATGGCAACCCTAAAGGTCCTATCTCCAAACACAGTCACAAATGGAGGTACTGGGAGCAGGGCTTCAACTTACGGATTTGGAGGGACACAATGCAGGCCCATAACTGCAGGCAATGAATGTGGTCTTTGTCCTAGAAAGTCATATGCCCACTAAAAATTGAGGAGTTGGGTGGGGGGGGCGGGTAGGCATTGAAAAGAAGGGCAGGATGGATTGGGAGGTCAGTTAGCTACCTTTGCTCCAGGGAGTGTCTTCTCCCACTTCATGGCATCCACAGTTCATAGTACCTGGTACCAAGGAGGTACTCAAATATTTGAATAACTAGGGAGAGGAAAGGAAACAGAAACTTGAGAAAGCACTCTCTGGATCTCGGGCTCAGGGCTCAGTCTGTTGCTGGTCTGGTTCTCTATGACTGGGCTGTGTTGAATGGAAAGAAAACAGCTGGCCCGTCTCAGTATTCTGTAGAAATGACCTCGGAATGTGACCTGCAGAGGACAGATCCTTGACGTGGGCAGAACTGTACCCAGGAGCTCCAGAGAGGATGAAGGCCCACAGGATCAGTATCTTCATCCTTTTTGTTCCCGCTGTCTCCTTAGCATGTAAAACAGTGCCCAGCATACAGTAGGTGCTTAATAAATAGCATGAATGCAAAAAATGAAGCCCAGAAGAGGAAACCATATCCAAGCACAGGCTGCATTGATAGGAAACCATTCCAAACTGCTCATGATCTCGTCATGTTGCTTTTCCATACATTCACAGCCAGATATCTGTATTCCACTCTCTAAAAGAACAGCTTCTATACAGCAGGACTGCCTCCCTAATTAGAAGACAGGGTAAGATATAAGGGAAGGAAAAAGGTGACTCCAACCAGACTCAGTGTTCTGAGACCCGCTTGTTTAACTAGGTATGCTCTGAAAATGTCTGTAGTTCTTTTTTTTATTTTTTTTAATGTTTATTGATTTTTGAAGGAGAGAGAGACAAAGCATGAACAGGGGAGGGGCAGAGAGAGAGGGAGACACAGAATCCAAAGCATACTCCAGGCTCTGAGCTAGCCATCAACACAGAGCCCATCGCGGGGCTCGAACACACGAACCATGAGATAATGACCTGAGTTGAAGTCGGACACTTAACTGACTGAGCCACCCAGGCACCCCATGAAAATGTCTGTAGTTCTTTTATTTTTTTTTAATTTTTTTTAATGTTTTATTTTTTTCTGAGAGAGGGAGAGAGACAGCATGAGCAGGAGAGGGTCAGAGAGAGAGGGAGATACAGAATCCAAAACAGGCTCCAGGCTTTGAGCTGGCTGTCAGCACAGAGTCTGATGTGGGGCTCGAACCCACGAACCGTGAGATCATGACCTGAGCTGAAGTTGGACGCTTAACCAACTGAGCCACCCAGACGCCCATATGTCTGTAGTTCTTTTAAAGGGTACAGAAGAAGCTTTGCTCGGCTTACTGGGGTGGTGGGGGGAGAGGATTTTACCAAGAGGTTAGGGACATGCATTCTCAGCATCAGCACTTCCTAAATGTACGAACATGTAGGTGTGTTCCTGAACCATTCTGTGCCTCCCTTCCCTGCCTTATAAAAGGGGAAGATTGCAGCATGTACCATAGAGAGTGTCCACGGTGTTGAATGAAGCCATGACTGAAAGCACCTTAGCTCAGTGCCCAGCACAAAGCCCATCCTCTGTAAATGCTAGTGATCCGGGGAAGTACATCTATCTGTCAGCTGCTTGTCCCAGCTATTCCAAGGATCTTTACAAACCTCATGAGGATAAAGAGGGCTGGGATATAGATGCAAATGTTGTTCATTTGAAAACCCTGTGCTCTTTGTTTCTTCAATTCTCTCAAGAATATGCAAAAAATCATAAGCCGAAGATACTTCCAAAGGAATTGAGGGTAGAGGCTAAGGAACACCTCCTGGCTCATACCACATAAAAACTGGAATGCTATGCCATGGCCTTTCTTGATGAGACAGCGTGCTTGGAGGTCAGAAATAGACTAGGAGGCCCCAAAAGACTCTGGATCATATTTAAAGGAAAAGAATCAACGCTAAGACCTCTTACTTAGACAGGTCCCCATGAAACCAGGGCACCAAGGGTCAACCTCTTCCTGCCTCCTGTGAGGGCCAGGATGGCATTTGTGCTTTCGTTTCTTAAAGCACAGTTCAGAAAATGTGCATGATGGTGAGAGTTTTACAAAACCATGTACTGCAGCTCGTTAAGTCATTGGAAATAAAAGCTAAGCAAGACTTGCTGAATTAGATTACCCAATATGAAGGAAGCATATTTTCATCGAAAGTTCCTCTAAATAGATGTTATTCTCCTGTGCTGTAAAGGTAGGCTATTTTCTTTATTACTCTTTACTCAAGAAAAACAAGAAAGGAAGGGGGGATGCAAACCTACATCAGTCAGTTGCTTCCACATTGCAAAGCAATTCTTATCAGCATTAATATTGCAATAGCCAAGGAGAAGAAATTGGGAGGTTTTCCTTGTACAAGAACAGAACTGAGATGAAAAGGCAGTCGCAAGCGTAAAGAAAGTTATTATGAAATCTGTTCAAGCCTCATGTTTCTCCAATGATTCAAGATAATCACATTAGCAGCTTCAAACATTATGCAGTGACATCATTCAAACAGATAGCTCCCAGAGGTTGGGTATAAGACCAGGGAATTACCATCTGTCATACATTTATGACAAATCTAATGGTCTGACCTGATTTGTTACTAGTTGGAGCTCATGTGGGCCTCTCTGACTGTGGCCACCTTTCTCATTTAATGATCCTTCTTGCTTTAGAAGGACCCTCATGAAACCCATAACATCTCATTGGAATAAGAAATGGGAAACTCCTATAACCCAAGGTCAAATGAGTTAGGTGTGGATCTTGTTATTGTCCACAGTTCTGTCAAAGAGCAAATAAAAAAAAAAAAAAGAAAAAATTCTCTTTGTTTCAGATTGATTTAAACCTCACTAAATTGGAAGTTAAGTATTAAAACTAAGGAAACAAACAGATCCATGTTCTAGACCTTACTGTGCTTCTTTCTGGTTGTGGGACCCTGCTCATCTGCAACATCAAGATATTAATGGTCTCTAACTCTTGGGGTGGTCAAGAGAATTAACTCAAATAACATATATAAACTACTTATCACAATGGTGGGCAAAGAGCAGGCCTTTAATAGACATCAACTAGGACTGTCATTATTTCTAGTATAAGTAAAATTTGAAATATTGCAGAAGCACCCATCAGGGACAGTTTGCAAGAAACTAATACTCCAAAGACATTACTCATTTCTCTCGGAGTTCTTTCTTTCTTCCTGTCCATGTAGCAGATGTGCTTAAAACCCATACCCCTCAAGCCACCTCAGCAGTCATAAGAAGCTTCAGGTGACAGTTCCCTGCCACACCAGCAGATGCCTACACCAAGCATATGTGTCTCTCTGCCTAGGAGTATGCTTCATCCACAGACAAATGCTCAGCCCGTATCCTGGGCAGGTTGGGAGTCGCAGAGAGTGACATCCCCTGGAGTGACCCTCAACAGCTAGAGATGAGAACCAGTGGATCGCAGAGAGAAAGACTCTTAGGAGTGTTTTGTGGCACTTGCTCCCCATCCAGAGCCCCACCAGACTGAGCACCAATAGCCTGCACTTTCCTTCTTTCCCATCTCTCTTCCCCTCTCTCTCTTCATGAGATCACCCCCAAATAAACCCTTGCATGCAAATCCTCATCACACGGTCTGCTTGAGGAAAGCAAACCAACACCATCCAAACAAAGCTTCCTCTTCCTCCCCCCGCTGCCCCCTGCCTAGCTTCCTGTGTGGCCCCATCGGTCAACATGGTGTAACAGAGGGAGCTCAGGCAGTAGCATTTGGCAGACTGGATTCAAATCCCAATTCTGCCACTTACCAATTGTGTGAGCAAGTTAATCCCCCTCTCTGGGCCTCCATCTCCTCGTTGAAAAGCAGTATCTTCCTCCTAGGGCTTTTAGTGAGGATTCTGACACAGAGAAGGCTCAGTCTCTGGAGTCTTTTATAGCCAGCTGGAACGTCCTAAGGAGAAGTAAGTACTCAAGGTTTCCAGGGATGCCTGGAGAACTTGAGTGCTTGGTAACAAGGGAATGAATTCCAAAAAGTAGAATTTCAAGGATTCGTGTGGAAGATATTTTTAGATAAAGAATGAAGTAACTATCATCATGTGAAACACAGCCTCTCTAGGAACATAAAATGCTGGTCCTACTGCCAGACCCTTTGCACTGGGGGCCAAAGAAGCTGGTTCCTTGGCCGAGGCCATACTTGCCTTTGGCAGCCTGTAATTGGAACTAGACCATTTTTTTAAATGTTGCCAAGTCAATCAGCGACTGTTTTTCCCCCTAGAAAATGAATGACAGCTGCACAACAACCTTTAAGTTGTCAAGAGAGGGAAGGAAAGCAGCACGGTGTTTCCATGCTCTCTCCCTGTTCACCCTCGAGGCTTGCTGGTACATTCACATCTCAAACCAGCACAAATTCACATAAAACCTAGCACTCAGCTGGAACTTCTAACAGGAATTGTCCCTTAAAAATGTGATGGAAACTAAAAAATTAATGAAGTTATAGGCAACCTGAACACTGACATTTTTCAAGACCTTCTCCAACGCCTCCCTAATTAAGGAATCAGGCCGCTGGCTTCAGCTTCTGGTATCCTGAGTCGGGGAATTCCTGAGGGAGGGAGGGAAGAATACCAGCTCTAAGTTGGTTTTCCTTCTCTTGGAAAAACCAAGAATCCAGTGGTGAATTCAACTGTGGACTCTAGATGAAAGGTCCTACCAGGATGAATAAGGAGACCATTTGAGAGCTGTGATTCCAGGGAAGAGCTTCATAGGCATGTGTGACCTGCTCAAGCAAACATTTGGCAGAGAAATAAGTAGATAGAATCATCCAAGCAACCAAGAAATGAAGTACCTTGAGAGCCTCTGGCAGCTCTCAAGAGAGATACCCCTGCCTCTTCTGGTCCTGGTCTAGTAGCAATTAGATAGATAGGGCCTGTGTGTACAAGAAAGGCCCCAATCCAGAAGTACAAGATGCTGCCTGGTTGTGAGGTATGGCAAAGGTCAGATTAGCTGAGATCCAAAGAGTGAGGGCTTTTCCAGGCAGGGAAGAATGTTCCACTGTGGTGAAGTCTTTACTAGCTCTGCAAACAAAATGCTACTTTGGCATTGTCCATCTGCTATTAAAACTATCCTCAGGATGGTCAGAAGATTTCTAGGGTCACCCATGAATGGTGTGCTGTCAAGAGGCCCACGTTCTAGCTCTAGCTCACCTGAGAGTGACTCACCTATGGGCAGACGGAGCAAGAAAACCACCTAGCACAAAGCAGAGGAGCCGAGCAGGTAACTAGGGTTGCCCTTCTTGGCCAGGGGTTTGGCTACCATTTACCTTCATTCCAACCCAGGGCCAGCCAGGCTGGTATGACACCTGTACAGTCATTGAGGCTCCACACTCAGTGTTCTGCTGTTGCCACCTTGAAATTCTTAATTTCTTAAGAAGAGTCCCCACATTTTTGTTTTGCTGCCCCTGAGCAAATTACTCAGCTGCCCCTGCCTCATCCCTCAAACAGTTGGGTAAAGTATATCCCTTCCAGCCCCTGACAGCCCTTATTATAGGAGAAATGATGGACAAAAGAACAAAGCTATTTCCTTCTAGTAATACCTCTGGGGCTGTTTTATAACCTGGCCCTCTGGGCAGCTCCCCAGTTGGCCCATTCCTTAACCTATTTCTGGGGCCAAGAACTGCTGCAAACAGTATTCGTGTTTACAGCTCTTCTTTTTCACCATGTTTGGCAAATTGGCAGCATCAGAAGACAGGAGCACATCACCCAGAAGAGCAATTCTGATGGACCTGGATGGGCTTGGGTTCAAATCCCAACCCTGCCTTCGACCCACTGGGTGACCTTAGGTAAAACACCTGACCCCTCCCTGGGCCTCCATTTCCTCTAAATCTCTAAACCTGAAAAGATAACAGAACCACAGGGCTGTTGTGGAAGTTAGGTGAGACTGTGGGTACAGAGTGTTCTGAACACATTTAGCACTCTGTGTTAGCTACTGGCCTTTCTTTCCATGTACTCTGTGCAGTCTTGGTGTGGCTATCAGTGGGGGTACACACCTTCTCAATACGGAAGCTTAAAAGGGCTCCAGATGCTTCTCCCACTAGATCTTCCGCTTGAGGTGCTTGGGGAAGCAGACTCCTGAAATGGACTCAGCCGATTATAGTCCTCCCCAAAATGATCTGGGACATCCAATTTGGGAGACATTTTGGCATTTTTTCATTAATTTAATTATCTGTTCATTCCAGACAAGACTGTTGAGCAATATCAGCTATTGAGACCCTCGGATCTGTCTGGATCTCTAGCTGTCCCTTCAGCCCCGTGAGCTCCCCTGTATCCTCCCAGTAAGCGTCTTTCTTGCTCACATCACTCACAGTAGCTTCTGTGGTTTGCAACCAGAGATTCCTTTTCTAATATTGATTTTTTTTAATGTTTTAACTTAGTTTTGAGAGACAGGGAGAGACAGAGTGTGAGCAGGGGACGGGCAGAGAGAGAGGAAGCCACAGAATCCAAAGCAGGCTCCAGGCTCTGAGCTGTCAGCACAGAGTCCAACCCGGGGCTTGAAAACACAAACCCCAAGATCATGACCTGAGTTGAAGTCGGATGCTCAACCGACTGAGCCACCCAGGTGCCCCTGCAAACAGAGATTCTAACTCAGATCTCATTCTTGGAGGGTGTGTGGGCAAACACCCGGATGTTTAACTCATTTAGAGCATCAGACCTATCAGCCCAGGGTAGCACAACGCTGATTACTGAGGCAGAGGGGGATGCACTCTCTCTCAGCACCTGTGCAGGTGGGAGATGTGTGTGTACCTGGCCCAGGGGAAAGCTTCCGGCAAGCCAGCTAGTTCAGCGCCTCTCCTCCCACAGGAAAACACTTGTGCGTTCAGTCTTGAGCTTCAGAACGCAGAAAACAGACAGCGCTGGCTGCTAATGTACTCCCCAAGCATAGGGGCCCTGAGTCTGCAGCACTGATCTCCAGAGGGGGTCTGCCCTCTAATTATCCCTTGCCCTCCAGCCTTCCCACAGCAAGTCAGCAGTGCACGGAGCTGGCCAGCTGGAGCCTTCCGTGGGCCTGCCACGTCTGCAGATGGAGTAGGCAGCCGCAGATACAGAATGATTTGGAGTCAATGGGGCAACATCCACAATCACCCCTGACCACCAAAGGAGGGATTTGTTCTGTGGAACGGTAGTTAATCCATCCCTGAAGAATCTTGTGAATAGGCAGATGTGTATGAGACATCATCTTACTAACCTTTAAGGTAAAATTATTTTTTAGATTGCTTTCCCACTGGAACAATTACTCGGGAGGAGGAATGGAGAAAAAGAATCACCAGGAAACATCAAATGTGAGAACTGAAAACCCCTGAGAGATCATCCATTCCAGCATCCCCATTTTACAGGGGAGAAAACTGAGGCCCGGAAAGAAAACTGTTTACTCAACATCTCTATTAGAGGTTGAATTGTGTCCCCCACCCACAACAAATTCATGTATTGAAGTCCTAACCCCCGGAGCCTCAGCATGTAAGCTTAGCTGAAAACAGGGTCACTGTAGACATAATTAATTTAGATGGGGTCATACTGGAGTAGGGTGGACCCTTACTTTGTACGACTGATATACTGATAAAAAGAGGAAACTTGGAGACAGGCAGGCACACAGAGAGAATGACATGTGAAGATGACAGCAGAGATTGGGTGGGGGAGAACGGGGGATGCTTCTAGAGTCAAGGGATGCTAAAGATGGCCAGGAAGCCACCAGACCTAGGGGAAAGGAATGGAACAGATTCTCCCTCATGTCTTCAGAAGGAACCAGCCCTACCAACCTTGATCTTGGATTTCTAATGTCCAGAACTATGATATGTTAAATTTCTGTTGTTTAAGCCACCCAGTTTGTGACAGTCCTAGGAAACTAACAGGGTCCTCTAGCAATTTTTAACGCATTCTAAAGTCATTATTATTATTTATCGTCATTTTATGGGGTTTATATCCTATCTCATCCCATCAAAGATTACAAACAGCATGTAAAGAACAGAATTTTTTAATAAAACATATAAATAAGAAACACGCACCATAAAAAATAAAAAATGAAGTAAATCGAGAACCAAGTGTAGAATGAGACCCATGAAGTCCTACTCAATTACTAGATAAACCACGAATTGTGCTGTAATCTTCTTATTTGGCAAAGCTAAAATAGAAATATAATCAAGCAAAGAAATCTTCACTCTAAACAAAAAGACACAGGATACTGAGAAATGTAAAAGATCAAAGTCTCAATAGTAACCTTATAACAAATAGAATAATAATTTTATAAGGTAAGAAATTCATCCAGAATTTCTTTGTGGGAACTGAGACTTGTCCTCTGGACTACTGCAACCCATGTAATGTTCTTTCTTTCTTTCATTCATTCAACAAAACTTTCTTGAATGCTGCCTACATACCAGGTGCAGAGGACACAATGATAAATAGGATACAGCCTGGCTCCAAGAAACTGGTGGCATGGTCTCTGGAGTCTAGTGGGGGAAGGCGTACATATAAACAACTATTCATGTCCTGAGACCCACAGGACCCACAGCTGTGGGTCCCTGACCTCAGCACAGGCCTCCCGCCGAGTACATTGTCATTGGGAATCTTGACCTTAAGGAATAGAAATTCCCTGTGGTGAAGGAAAAGTGGCAATTTCAGCTAAGGACACAGATGTGCCCTATGTCTGACAGAATCCAAGGACAGGGACACTGCCAGACCTTAGGACTAGGCTGTAACAAAACTGGAGTGTGGTCCATTTTCACAAGATCCCAGGGGGCTCATATACACATTAAAGTGTGAAATGCACTGCTGTGGGGCGTCCAGAAGTTCTCTCTCTCAGATCTGAACATATGCCTCACTCTCTCTCCCTGTAGGCTGGTTTCTTCTGTTCTCTCACCCACAACACAGAACTTATAGCTACTCGACACTTGCCTACATCTCAGGGTGAGATGTGGCTCCCTCTTTCCCAGTCCCAATTCTAAATTACTAGTAGAGGCCTCTGATTGGTACCGACTTGGTCAGGCGTTCATCCCTGGACCAATCAACTATGCCAAGGAAAACGACCTCATAGAACAGAAATGGCTGCTGGGAACCCAGCTATCATATCCTGTGGCAATGTGTGGGAGGTGAATTCCAAGAAAAGAGAAAGGCTCAGATAGCCAACACAAGAGGTACACGTTAAATGTTCATGGGACTCATGTTTGGGTGGTAGCATAGAATGGCCGTAAAAAGCATAGGCTCTGGGGTCAGACTGCCTATGTTCCACTACTTTTTAGTTGTGTGGCCTTGGGCAAGTTACTTAAACCAAAGCATCATCTCCTTCATCTGGAAATAAGTATAAATAAATAATGGGATCTACTTCATCAGGTACCAGTTAAGCTTGAATGAAATAATGCACATCGGACAATTAGACAATGCCTAGTAACAAAGCAAGCACTCAATAAATATCAACTATCATTATTTCTACTGGCAACAATTATGACGATCTCTAGACAACATCAGTGTAATCAAGCCAATAAATTTCCTCCTTGACAAATGTAGTGATTTCTAAGGAAATCCAGACCAGAGTCTCTGAACTTACCTTCTTGTACTTTTTCAGTTTGTCATTTTCAGTCATAACTTTGATACCGTTAGTTTCTTGTTGGTGTCCATTCATCCATTCAACATTCAAGTATGATCTGCATGGCTACTCTGTGCCTGACACCATGCCAGGAAGTGGGGGCACAACAAAGAAGCAAAAGTCCTGCCCTGGAGAAGCCAATGATCCAAACCCATGCTTTCCCCAAAGCATAGGGCACATACAACCACTGGTCCTAGAGGGAACTTTATGAAGGTGACCTTAAGAAGACATGGGCATGGCATTAAATGATGTTGAGCTGCAATGAGAGTTAGTCCCTACAGAGTTTCCTATTGTTGTCATAACAAATTGCCACAAACTCATTGGCTTAAAACAATAGAAACATATTCCCTCACAGTTCTGGAGACCAGAAATCCAAAATCCAGGTGGCAGCAGGATCTGCTCCCTCTGCAGACTCTGAAGGAGACTCCATTCCATGCCTTCCCTCTAGCTGCTGGCAAGTTTAGGCATCGCTTGGCTTATAGACACATCACCCTACTCTCTGCCTGTCTTCACATGGCCTTTCCTTCTATGTGTCTGTGTCTCAAATCTCCCTATCTTTTCTCTTATTAGGACACCAATTGTAGGATTTAGGGCCCACTCTAAATCAAGATGATCTCATCCAGAGATCCTTAACTTAATTACATCTATAAAGAAGACCTTATTTCCAAATAAGGTTAGGTTCTCAGGTACCTTGGGCTAGGACTTGAACACACCTTTTGGGGGATACTATTCAATCTACTACAATCCTCTTCTGACTCTCCCTCAGTCTTCCTAATTACATCAAGGAGAAAGTTTCTGTCTGTGAATGCAATGTCCTTAACTTCTCTTTAACGCTGGCCAGCCTCCATGTTTAAGCCCAGCTGAACTCTGGCTCTGATCCTTAAGCTGGCAAAGGTACCCAGCTAGGGTCACATGTAGCTTTGTTTTTATATTTCTTTTTTATACTTACCTTCCACTTATGACTAGTGAAGCTGATTGTGGTTCTTCTCTTGTTTTTTTTTTAGATAGATACAATTAAATTAAAAAGTACATTGGGTTTTTTTTTAAGCAAGCAATTAATAAGTAGAGGCGGTACCATGCAACAAAATTTACAGAGGTTGTGTGGAGGAAATGACTAATGTCTCCAATTTGTCCCCCAAGACCTACCCTTCATCCTTCTCTACTCTGCTCTCTGCCCCAGAAATGGACCTTGATAAATGCTATCAAGGAGTCCCCTTGCCCTCAGGCTTCACAATAATGCAGGGAAAGAGAGAAGTGAGGTTGGGATATTATGCCCCATCCACTTTCCAGGTCACCACACATCAATTTCCTTCAGAATTCCACCAACCACTTCTTCCTTCACCTCTCCAGGCCCACTTTCCTTATACCTCGCCATGCCTATATCCCATTATTAAAGCTGCCTTGAATTATCCTAATATGAGTACGTCAGCTGTTTCCTGCTAGGGCCCTAACTCATATAGGGAATGACTCAAGTTCAAGGAAAGTCATGAAAATTCCATTTCCTCTAAGTTTGAGGTTGTCAAAAGCAATAAGGGTACACCTTTTCTGAGCTGAGAAGATCTTGGTATTGAATCTCTCTCTCTCTCTCTCTCTCACACACACACACACACATACACACACACACACACACACACACACACACACACACACAACCTTCTGATCTCTGCTGATCACAAACCAACCCATGAAGCCCTTAATGAGCCTCTATCTAGGTCAGCAACTGAGCAGCTGAGACACCCCCAAGAAGAGTGCCAGGACCACACCAATACCATCCGTGGCTGCCTGGCTCATGCTGACAAGCGGCTCATGTAACAGGAGTCTGAGAAGTTCCTCTGAAATGGGATTGGGGTCTCCATTCCTTCCAACCTGCCCTGGTATGTTCAGAATCAATGACATGGCCAGAGGTTTGTCCTATGGGCAGGGCAGCACCTGACACAGCATGCTCTAAAAAGAAAATAGATGTTCTACACAAATGAGGCACTGGAATAAAGGAGCTGGACAGGTCACACCTTGTGCAGAGGATAAGGCCTGAAAAGCATCTTGAGATAAAGAGAACAATGATAATAGTTCAAATGTAGTGATCACTCCTCCCCCAGGCCCTGCACTCCATGTCTTGCCTCACTTAATGGGTACAGTGGCCCTGGTGGGGTACGCACTACTATAAATCCATGGCACACAAGAAAACTGGGGTTTGCCTCAGGTCACACAGCCCAAAATTATACAGGCAGGGTTGTAATTAAGTCTATCACTTTCCGAGATTGGATTAGACTGCAGAGAGACAGACAGAGAGAGACAGAGAAAGAGAGAGAGAGAAGGTGGTGGATCCAAAGATAGTCCTCAGGGTCTGACCAAGAAACACAGACCCATGCTCCAGCACCAGTAATCATAGCAACACCACCTGGGTCAGCACCCACTCTGCCTTCATCCATCCACTCTGTGTGCACCCTTGGGATCATCACTAACCACACTGCTCTGGGATTATATGTCCTGCAGCTCTCCTTCCAGGAGCCAGCCCCTTTGAGAGCAGGGGTCGTGTCTGTTCACCTTAGCACCCCGGCACTGCATGCAAGCACACAAGCACACAGCATCCTCACACATCCCAGAGGAGGGCTCAGCTGTGTACAGGACACGGCGAGGAGTTTTATTCCTCAATGGGAAATCAGTTTCTAGCCTGGATTTTCAGCAGAAAGTGGCTCTTCTCACCAAAGTGACTTTAAAATGGGTCTCCCTTAAAATCATGAATGATGGCTGACTTCAGATGCTTCTTGGCATGATGCACTGAAAAGGACACAGCATCGCTTGTATAGTACTCCTGTCAAAAATTGCTCACTTGAATCTAGTCAGGAGGCATCAATCAGACAAATCCATCCTGTGTTTACAAATGGGACATTCTGCCAGACATCTGACCTGAACTTTTTAATAAATGTGAATAGCATAAAACACACACACAGTATTTAACAACTCATGAAGAGTAGATAGGTACTCACTGAACTGTGTTTGTAACTTTCCTGTAGGTCTGAAATTTTTTGAGATAAAGAGTTGTGAGAAAGACACATAGGAGCGGAATCACTGGGTTTTATGGTAAATACATGCTAAACTACCTTTTATTCTTACACCAAACTGTATTCTGTAGAAACTATACTATTTTACATTCCCACTTGCAATGTATGAGGTTCCAGTTTTTCCAATTTCTCACAGTACTTGATATAGTCTCCTCTCCTCCATTACAGCCATCCCAGAAGTATCTCACTGTGGCTTTGATTTGCATTTGCCCCATGCACTAATGATGTTTTCATGTGCTCACTGGCCACTGGTGTATCTTGACAGAAGTGTCCTAAAATAGATCATGGTGATAGTTGCACAACTCCGTAAATTTACCAAAAACCATTGAACTGTGCACTTGCAATGAGTGAATTTTATAGTATGTAAAGTGTACTTCAATAAAGCTGTTTTTTTTTAAGAAGGAAGAAATAAAACAGTCAATACCATTTCCATTGCAGGAGAAACCCAAGAACTGATAATGACAGTGTAATCATGGCTGAATTCTCGAAGACAACAGTGATGCCACTGAGAGAAATAATGAGGGTCACACAAGCATTGTCCCCATGCCTGGGAGTTAAAGGTACAAGCTGACTTCTTCCCTCAGCCACATTAGCTGGAGGGTCTCATCAGTTCCTAAGTCCACAGGCATAAAGGAAATTGTACACAAGTCTCCACAGGGGGGAAAGCCTTAACCATTTTCAACAAAATCTTTTGTCATCATTATAGAACCTTAGTTAAAAGTATGCCATCACACAAAGTCCAGGGGGCTGTGAGACCCACCTGAGCCCCATCACTAGTGGCAGTTTGACATGATGGATAAGACGCTGGTGTCAGAGAGCCTCAAGTTCAAGTCCTGCCTTTCCCTCCCACTAGCCATGTGACCATAACCACTTAACTTCCCTGAGCCTCACTTTCCTTTTCTCTCAAGGGAACATAGTAAATGAACATATGTTATAGGGTGGTTGGAAGATAAAATGACATCATACATGTTAAAGCCCTGGCACAGGACTCAACAGATAACAACTATCATCATTTATTAAACAAGTACCTGTAAAGTGCTTGGAGCAGTGCCTGGACATAGTAAGGTGAAATAAATCATTAATGTGTTATTGATGCAGTCAAGATCCTGACTCCCATTTGGCAGAATCAGGGCAGTAGTCTCCCCGTAAAGACTCTTATCTTAACAAGGCTTGTCTGAGTCACGTTCTCCCACCAGCAAAGCACCCGATTCAGGGCTGGTGCTTAATAAATGCTGGGCAAATGAGCAATGGCTTTTGGTACAACCACAAACTGCAGCTAATGTGTCTATAGCCCCTGCCATGTGTAGGGCAGATTTATTCCTCAACCACAATTCTGCCAAGTGGCACACTTTACAGAAGTGGGACTGAGGCTCTGGTAGACAGAGCCTCAAAAAGACACACACACATCTAGCAAATAAAGGTGACATGAGAACCAAACACAACACCCTTAACCATCACAGGGTCCTGGGGATGCCTCACCTATCCCTGGAATGGGTCAGTCTGACACATTCCATATACCGTCTAGAGCAGACAGCCTTTACCAGAACATCTCCACGGAGGAAAGAACCCATGTTCTGGTCACCAGACAGCCAACAATATGCTTCGTGCCCCATTTGCCTCCAAAGTTATGAGCTTCCTGTCAACACTCAGAGTCGGTCTGAGTTTCTCATGATAAAAGGGCTCCCAAATTATTCTCCTGACCAGACAGCCAATGTTTCTCAGTTAATTCTAACAGCAAGTGCATACATTATGCACATGCAGGGAGCCAAAACCCTCTGAAAAAAATTATTTTTCTTGAAAGTTAAAAGATCCCACTTCTACCCGGGGCTTTCATTTCCTCTCGCTCACACGGCAGTTCTATTAAAGCCAAATTACACCACAGAAATGACTGTGGAGTGTACATCAGCAGATCAATTTATTTAATTAGCCTGGGTAATTATAGAGGAGTGAAAAATGCCTTGTGGTGGGAATGAACACAGGCGAGTGGGAACTGGAGGATGCGATTCCCAGCCAGGGAGAAGCTCCACACGGCGGGGCTGCCTCCTGCAGCTTCTGCATGCACCGCGGGGCGCCCGCCAAGGTAGCCTCAGCCCAGCCTGGCTCCCGGTCCCACGGGACCCAGAGATCCACAGTGGTGGCTTTTAAACCATTCAGAGGCAGGGATGTTCTCTTTTCTTCCTTCTTTTGCATTAAGAATATGTAACATGCCATCAACCCTCTTAAATTTTTAAGTGTACAATTCAGTATTGTTAACTACAGGCACAGTGTGGTACAGCGGATCTTTAGAACTTACTACTCCTGCATCACTGAAACTTTATACCCAATGAAGAGCAAATCTCCTTCCCCCAGTTGCTGGCAACCACCATTCCACTATCTGCTCCTAACAGTTTGACCATTTCAGATTCCACTTATAAGTAGAATCATGTGCCATTTGTCCTTATGTGATTGGGTTATTTCACTTAGCATAATGTTCACCCATCTTGTTACATATGGCAGGAGTCCTTTCTTTTTTAAAAAAGGTTTTTTAAATGTTTTTTTTAATTTATTTTTGATAGAGGGGCAGGGAAAGACAGAAACACAGAAGCTGAAGCAGGCTCCAGGCTCTGAGCTGTCAGCACAGAGCCCAATGCAGGGCTCAAACCCAAGAGCCATGAGATCATGACCTGAGCCAAAGCCAGACTCTTAACCAACTAAGCCACATAGGTGCCCCAGGAATACCTTCTTTTTTTAAACTGAAGAATACTCCATTGTAGATAAGAACAGTTGACGAGGATGTAAAGAACTGGAATCTTTGTGCACTGTTGGTAGGAATGTAAAATCATGGAACTGCTTGGAAAACAGTATAGAGGTTGCTCAAAAAATTACAAATAAAACTATTATATGACCCAGCAATCTTGCTTCTGAATATATATCCAAAAAAAAAAAAAAAACCTAAAATCAAGATCTCAGAGAGATATCTGCATTTCCATGTTCATTTCAGCATTCTTCACAATAGCCAAGATCTGGAAACAACCTAAGTGTCTGTCAAAAGATGAAAGCTAATGAAAAGGAAATGAGGTTCTCAAAAGAGCACTCAGCGCTGGAATTTTTACAAACTGGTTCTCTCCTCAGAAAAGGAATCTTTGTTCTTAATCAACATGCAGAGAGCACATACCCATTATTTATATGTATTGAGTGCCTACTGTTTGCATAACTACTATTTTCACATTTGTCTTGGCTGTGTAACCTCTGTGTGTACAGGGACAGGCAGATTGAGGAAAAGTGCAATGAAGGCAGCTGATCTCTGAGTCTGAGCCCAAGCTCCATCACCTCCTGGATGTATGAACTTGGGCAAGTTGCTCAGCCTCTCAATGCCTCAGTTTTCTCAACTATAAACGGGTGTGGTAACAGTGCCTATTTCATGTGGCTACTGAAATAAAATATTCTTTGTAAAATGCCTTAACATGGTATGTGACACACAGTGAGATCCAATGGCTAGTAATCAGTATATATCCAATGAACATTTGTTGCATGGATGGATGGGTGGGGGATAGGATAAGATGAAATGAGACAGATGAAAGGATGGATGAATGGGGTGGTAGATGAATGGGGTGGTAGATGACTGGTAGGGTGGATGGATGGATGGATGGATGGATGGATGGATGGATGGATAGGCAAGTGAATGGGTGGATGAATGGATTATTGGAGGATGGGTGTGTACAGGTGTGTGGGAGAGTGGGTTGATAGAGGGATATGGAAGAAATAGGATAAAATAGGGTAGATGAGACAATGGATGTGTGGGTGGTGGATGGATGGATGGGCAGATATATGACTGGGAGGATGGATGGATGGAGGGGTAGATGGATGGGTGGATGGATGGGTATAACAGTGGGTGGGTGAGTGGATGGATGGAGGGATGTGGGAAGACATAGGATAAAATGAAGTAGATGAGAGGATGGATGAGTGGTGGTGGGTGGAAGGGTGGATAGGCAGATGAATGGTTGGGTAAATAAATGGCTGGGAGGGATGGATGGGTAGATGGGTGGTGAATGAATAATATTTTCTAAGTGTATAGTGTCAATAAGAAGATATATAACATGATCCTTGCCTTCAGTGATAATTATTACCTCTTCATGGGTCTAGAGTTTATCTTTTATAAAGAGGTTTCTTTGTACTCTATTTCACATAGACTAATAGTTCCATTTTATAGAAGATGAGAGGATGACTCAAGGAGTATGGGTTCATGCATTCTTTCAATGAATACTTGTTGAGCACCTACTATCAGACACTCCATGCACAGAAACAGCACTAAAAAAAAAAATCTCTGCCTCCAAGAAGCCCACACTCTGAGAGAGACAGACAATGACAGACAAATAAGGAAAATATTAATATATAATATGGTGAGAAATTCTATGAAGAAGCAGGAAGCAGGCAGAGGGGGTACAATGTACCAGGAGTCAGATGGAATTGCAATTTGTTTCACTTTTTTAAATGTTTATTTAGAGAGAAAGTACGATCAGGGAAGGGCTGGAAAGAAAAGGGGACACAGGATCCCAAGCAGGCTCCACACTGACAGCAGCGAGCCCAATGTGAGGCTCAAACCCAAGAACCGTGAGATCATGACCTGAGCTGAAGTCAGATGCTCAACTGACCAAGCCACCCAAGTGCCTGGAACTGCAATTTTTAATACGGCACCCAGGTAAGGTCTCACGTAGCTTGAGCAAAGATCTAAAGGAGGTGAGAGAGCAAGCCAAATGGGTGTCTGGGGGGAAGAACTTTCCAGGCAGAAAGAGCAGCCTGTGCAAATGCCAGATATCAGTGAGGAGGCACTAACCATGTGCAGGGTCCTGTTTTGAGTGCTAAATATACAGTCAGATATTTAACCTTCACAGCAGCTCCTGAGGGAGGTGCTATTCTCATCCCCACTCTGCAGATGGGAAAACTAAGGAACAGAAAGATGAATATTCTTGATGAATGACTTGGAACTGGGCCAAAGCAGCTGCTCCAGAGACCATGTTCTTCACCATTATACCCTCCAACAAGCCAAGGCCATGCCTTAGAACGCAGCAAAGCCAGGACTTGATCTAATTCCCCTCCCATGGCATGTTCCACTCCACTGAGCTGCATTTAAAACCCAGAAAGAAGGCAAGACATGCACACAGGAAAGCAAATGACAAATGCAAGGGTCAAGCAGGAGCACCAGATGAAGCACGACACAAAGACTGACATTTGTTAAAGAAACAAAAGGCCTTTGCTCTGGCTATCACCTCTTTCTGCACACCACCCTCTCCTCATCCATCACATGAAATCCTATGCAACCCTGGGGACGTGGTTCAAATGTCATCACTTCTCTGTAGTTCTCTACAAATTAATTCCTCCCTCAATTTTTCTCCCATGACAATTTCTATAATGATAATAATTTAAATCAGACACTTTCTGGGCGCTAAAGATGTGCCAGGCGTGTGCTCACTAATTCTAATCACAGTTCTAGAAGACAGGCAGTATTTTATTACCTATCTCAGAGCTGGGCATCCTAAGACCATAGACTTGGACTTACACAAGGACACACAGATAGTAAGGACCAGATGCAGGATTTGAACCCCCATCTGTCTCCAGAGACCAGGAGCTCTGCAGAGGTGATGCAGTTTGTCAGATACCTGTGTGCCTGTCTGTCTCTTTCACCATGCTGCCAACTCCTGAAAGGCAAAGAGCCTTTGAGCTTCCAAGTCTCAGCACAAATCCCAAAATGCACTAAGCAAGCATTTGGTGACTGTCCTCTGTACCACACCTCTCCTATGTCTCAGAGAAAGCAAGATTCCCTGGTAGTTTCACGTGGGCATAATTAGCAAATGAGTTTCTTCCACACAGTATGGTTGAGGAGCTTCTGAAAGGTCAAACTATCCTAAAATATCACCCCTGCCAGTCCCCCAAAGTGTCATTAATATTGTTCTTAAAAGTCTAGGTATTATGTTGAGAAGGCCCCTTGTTAAAATGTGAAGTGCGTGAGGGCAGTGTGTGATGTATTAACCCATTGGCTTCCATGACATTCTCCCATGCACTGGAAGGAAATTCCCTCCACTGCGTGAGTGACACCTGGGTGCACAAGAAGCCCCAAGGCAGGTACAAATACAGACTCAATAATTGCATCTCCGTAATGCTGCTGCCTCACATGAACAGAAATCCTCTGGTGAAGGGACAGAGAGCTGTGCCCCATGGTTTGGAAACCACTAACTGCTCTAAAGCTCATAGTTTGGCTATTGGTGAAATTGGAGAGTGTTTGATCCACCCGAGCACATGCTACATACCTAAATATAAATGAGGGCTTCAGTTTGGATCTGAACAGGATGTTCTGTGCTGTCTTATTTTGAGGAGTACTGTGGGGAAGAGACAAATGAGGAGAATAGAGGGGAGGGCCTGGTGACTTTATCTCAAGGAGGCCCTTGGCCTGTCTGGGCCCCAGTGAAGCTGCTATGGCGCTTAGACAACAAGATACAATGAAAACTGAGGAGACACTGGTCCCCTCTCAGTACCGAGCACAACCCTGCCTCTCACTTCAAGGACAGGAAGCTTGAGGAGCAGCAAGAGGCACCCTCCTTAGGCATCGAAAAAGACATCCTCACAATGGTGACTGCAAAGAGCAAGAAGGTGAACGGGCATTTGTACAGCCCAAACGCTGGGAGAAAGAGAAATTTTACAAAGTGGGGCCTGGATGTTCGGTATACATATATTGAGGCAAAAATATGGACTCAGGGGTACTGATAGTAACATGCCTCTATCCATATCACCAGTGACAAAATCTGGAGATATTGCATAATACTCCTATTTCCTTAAAAGCTTATGTAGTGCAAGTGCTTTTTAAATAAAGTTGGATATCTTTGCTTACTTTTTTCAAAAAGTTCTATTTTTCTAACCAAAACTGTGCAAAATCTCAATGGCTATCATTTTTGAATGCAGATAAAACCCATGTCAAAGTTGGAGACTCCAAGCAAGTTTTCCCAATACGACCTGCTGTCAAAATGTCCTCATGAAGGAGATAAAGTCTCTACGAGGGAAAATTGTATTTTAGGTATGAAATCTGTAAACCTAAATGAGAAAAAAAAATGATAGGACACTGAACTGGTAAGGTTTTAGTTGGTATAAGGAGATGGAGGCACTTAAGGAAGAACAAGATGAGAAACAGCCAATAAAAACAATTTAGTTGGGCATACCACACTTTTACTCCGTGGGAAGATTTTTTTTTTTTTTTAGCTTGATCTCCAATCAGGTCATTTTGGGAGCCAAAAGGAATGAGCCCTACAAATCCTCCCAATGACACAGATGATGTAGAACACAGAGCTGTCCAAAGGCCATGGGCACTTGGGTTAGCAAGTAGGGAAGCTGCAGGTCATGGACACAGAAAACTGAAACCTAATGCTAGGTAAACAGCAGCAGGTGTTTGCCAAGGGTGCTGGGGAAAACAAAAGTTCACAGAAATACCAAAGATAAAGACTCAGTTCTTATGGTGAACCTTGAATGAGTAACTGATACAGACACCTTTATGTCTCCAAAACAGCAGTGGGATCCTGACATGAACATCTGAATCCCACTCCAGCATAAACGATCATGGAAAGAAGAAGGTTGCACTTGAGAAGGCATCAGCAGGACACACCAGACCAGGCCTGAAGAAAGACCGATCTCTTAGTTACATACGTTTAAGAATTTTTACCATTTTCCTAAAGAGAAACAAGCATACATTTGTACCAGCAATCCACCGCATAGAATATAGATTATAAAAATAAGTACCCCTATGTGAACTATTTAGGAAAACGTATAGGTTATCACTCCAGAATATGAGTGCCATAATTATCAAATAATGCTTTTGCCATTCCAAAAAGTCCTGAGTTGAATAATCATCCAAATATTATTAGATACAAATATAGGAATCACGTAAACCTTATTTCACTATTTATTTGAGGAACTAGCACCAAGAGTGTATTTGTATCAGTGGGATGCATTTGGATGAAAGTAATCTTTAAAATCTCAGAAAAATTAAAACATTAAAGAGAATTTAATGACTCTTTAACTGAAAAAAAGTATGGTGGTAGGACTACAGGTCTGATTTGATCAAGCAATAATATCACCACACTCTCTTTCCACTCTCCACCTCACTTTGTGGGAACCAGATGGGTATAAAAGCAACTAGAACCACATGTTCCCTTACTTGTTTCTGGCAGAGGAAGAACAAAGTCCTGAGCCTTGTTCTGATTGGGCCAATCTAAGTTGTGTGTCTCCTCCTTATCAATAAATGTGGTTACAGAATGCCATTGACTCCTATGCCCACCCTTGAACTAATCATTGGGGTACAGGAGAGGGAATTACCCAAATTTCTTGGTCTAATCGGAACTCTTCCCTAGATATGGGGTTGAGGTCCCCCCCCCAATACACACACACACACACACACGGACACACACACAAATTGCATGATAGGGGAGTCGTAGGTATTAAAAAAAACAGCCACATGTCCATAATAAGAAAAATCAACTAAGCAGTCCACTAAGCCAGAGGTTGCTTTACCAATTCTATTTAGGGTCTGAATGTATATCAAGGAGGCCAAAAGAGATGAAATGTGCTTTGGGATCCAAGTAGGTGACTGCTCAAGTCTTTCTTCAGAATGCAGTCTAGGACCAGCTCTGCTTCCCCAGGGCAGAAGGGCGACCTCTTCTCAAGGGGAAGTAGGACCATTTAGCATTTTCAAATCCTTTGCCTGTCCCAGAGCTTGAGTGAAGAGGTCTATCGGCATTGTCTCATTTACACATTGCAAAAGAACTTGTAAAGTAGGAAATGTTATTATTCTCCTTTTATAAATATAACAAGGCCTATGCAGGTTAGATGAAGTTCCCAGAATCTTAGAACAGGAGGGGTTGGAGTCTAAGCCTTCTGTATCTAGAGACTAAGCCATTAATGACAAACCACACTACCTGCAGGGACTCTCCTCTGCAAAAGGCTGTACCAGCTATTTGCC
This sequence comes from Hyaena hyaena, assembly GCF_003009895.1. Classification (NCBI taxonomy): domain Eukaryota; kingdom Metazoa; phylum Chordata; class Mammalia; order Carnivora; family Hyaenidae; genus Hyaena; species Hyaena hyaena. The sequence goes on from NW_024080787.1 coordinate 1,327,346, forward strand.
TTTAACAGAGTCATTCAAAGCCTAGGACTTATTACCATGGTAGATCCAAGTTTCTAAAGCCAAGGCTACTCAAGTCTTCTCAAATCTCTGCAGATAGCTACAGAGACCACCTTTGGAGCCGGTGGTCACCCTGGGCATCAGCAAAACAACTGTCTGAGGGGAAAAGGCAGATCAGAACAAAGCAAACGGAAGGTGAAAAATTATGCCTGCCCAGTACATCAACTTGTACCATACACCCCAAGCTTTGAAATAAAAATTAAGACAGGGGGTGCACTAAAGGACATAACCAGGACTGTGCCCACCACCAACTCATTTTCCATGCAAAGGCAGGGAACAGGACTTGGCATGATCTCTTACCAAAAGGTCAGTTCAAATCTCACTTCCTTCAGAATGTCCTCCATGACTGCAGTCTGGGAAGGGAGCCTTTCCCTTTTGAAAATTCTATTAGACAATTTACCCAGCAGCTCCACTGGGGTGTCTAACTGGACTCACAAACTGAATATGGCCCCAAAAGAACTCCATATCCCCTCCCCAGAACATCCCTGTCCCAAGCTCTTCCATCTCCATAAATGGAGCCACCATTTGCCCTCTGGCTCAAGCCTGACAAGATGCATAATGTGCAGGACCCAGTGCAAAATGAAGTTGAAGAGCCTCTGTTTGAAAAACTGTTAAGAATTTCAAAATGGCAACAGCAAAGCATTAAACCAAGCACTGGGCCCTTATGAGAGCTGGGCCCCATGCCACTGCAGTTTTTATGCTGATGAAGCTGGCCCTGGGCTCAAGCCAAAAACCTATGAGATATGTCACTTTCTCTCCCTACCCCACATCCCATCTATCAGCAAGTCTTATCAGCAAGCTCCAACTCTAAATATATCCCAGCGATGCCTGGGTGACTCAGTCAGTTGAGCATCTGTCTCTTGATTGCAGCTCAGGTCATGATTTCATGGTTGTGGGATCAAGCCCCGCATTGGGCTCTGCACTGAGCATGGAGCCTGCTTAGGATTCCCTCTTTCTTTCTCTCTCTCTCTGCCCCTCTCCTGCTTGTGCTCTCTGCCTCACACTCTCTCAAAATAAGTAAATAAATATTTTTAAATTAAAAAATAAAAAATAGGGGCGCCTGGGTGGCTTAGTCGGTTAAGCGTCCGACTTTCGCTTAGGTCATGATCTCGCGGGTTCGTGGGTTCGGGCCCCGCGTCGGGCTCTGTGCTGACTGCCAGCTCGGAGCCTGGAGCCTGTTTCAGTCTGTGTCTCCCTCTCTCTCTGACCCTCCCTTGCTCACGCTGTCTCTCTCTCCTAGAAATAAATAAAACATTTAAAAAAATAAAAATAAAAAATAAATACATCCCAAATCCAATCACTTTTCCACTAGATCCATCCTGACTGCCTCACTATAGCCATCATGATCTCTGAGGTTTTACTGTAACAACCTCCCAAGCAGGATCCTTCATACTTTCTTGCCCCCAAAAGTCTATTCTTCAAACTTCAGCCAGTGTAATTGTTCTAGATGAATCAGACCATGTCATTCCCTACCCAAGACTCTCCAATGGCTTCCCATTGGTCTTCAAGCAAATTTCAACTCCTTACCATGATCTAAGAGCCCCTACACAATGTGCTCCTCAACACTTTCTCCAACCTCACCTCCCCCTATGCCTCTTTCACTCGCCCTGTCCAGCTGCACTGGTGTCCTTACTGGACCTAAAACACACCACACTTATTTCTACCTCATGACTTTTGCACTTGATGTTCCCTCAACCTGGAACACTCTCCACAGATATTCACATATATTTAGGTTATTTACCTGCTTTATGCCATATACTTCTCTGCTGAACTGACATCTCTTCAGAGAAGACTGCCTTAAAACCTTTCCCTCTCTTCCCACTTAACCAGCTTTATTCTTCTCCTGAGTACTTATTACCACCCAGAATTGTCTGCTTTGTTTGTTGTGCTTGCTTGCCACTTTTGTCTCCCACGTTAAAGTAGGAATTTGACCTGTCTTGTATACTTTTTTAAATGTTTATTTGTTTTTGAGAAAGAGAAAATGAGCAGGGGAGGGCCAGTAAGAGAGGCAGAGACAGAGGATCCAATGCAGGCTCTGCACTGAGAGCAAAGAGCCCTATGTGGAACTCGAACTGACAAACTGTAAGATCATGACCAGAGCTAAAGTCAGACACTTAATCGACTGAGCCACCCAGGCGCCCTTGCCTTGTGTATTCATTCATCACTGTGTCTCCGGTATCTTGGACAGTGCTTGGCATATGGTTAACGTTTTATAAATGAATTAATTAAATTAATTATATCCTACATTAAATTATTGGTTGCTGTTCCATGTCTATACACCTTAATTTATATCAACTTTAATGAAAGTTGCCCAGGAACTAGGGCTAGTTCAAATTTCTAAAACCTTCAAAAAAATTAACTCAATTCCACCTATAAATCAGATCTTCATAAATGTGCTCATTAACTATTACCAAAAACTCTTACGCTCCTAGTTCAGGAAAAACAGATTTCATCACTCCCAATGATATACCCATGGCAGGCATCATTAATATATCATAGAATTTTTTCCCACTAAGCCAGGAAATAGCCTCAGAAATCCTTCTCCAAGCAGCCTTCCAAGAAAGCTTGACTAATGACACAAGTTTATACTTAAAGCAATATTGTTTTGACACCTCTACTGTAACTGACAATATGAGGAAACAGATCTGAAAATCACTAATCCGGTCTAACTCTATCCCCTCACTCCAGTTTTTAAAACATGATCTTCTTACAGAAGACACTACATGAATGCAGCCATGCACTATGCCCTAGGTTTATAGACAAACAAGTACAAAAAATCTTAGGTGTGGAAAATTGCCTTTTGTCATAATTCAACCTACAGTAAGTTAGACTTTCAATGAAGAACTTCACTTAAATATAATGCCAGAAAAAAATAAATGGGCAGATTACAAAGCTCAGATTCCTTATCCTAAGGTAATTCAAATCTAGTTCTATATTGATTTTACTGGCATTGCTTACTGGGAAAACAGACCACTTACCTTTCCCAATTCACTTCTGAACAGCTTGGAATTTAAGCTTAGCACCATCCAAAGTCAGATGAAATTCTCAGGGTCACCTGAAATTTTGTGTGTGGGTCCTCTCCTTCAGTCTCCCATCATCCTGCAGCCATCTTGGGTCTTATGGCCCCTTTTCATCCCCAGGCAAGGAAAGCCCTCCCACTCGGCTCCCAGGACACCCTTGTCTGAGTTTCAATGCCCCATACTGAAAAGTTCACGTTCACCTTTGAACCATTTACTCTACACATTTTTTCTCCAAGGACTCACTGTCAGGGCTGGCTCCAGCCTTTGATGAAATCCAAATTCTTTACCATAAAGTAACATGACTCTGGTCAAAGGCAATGATCATTGCCTTTGTTAAGACCATTTGGTTGAAGTGACAGAAATCCACCTGAACTGGTTTAAATTAGCATTTAGCTAACAGCAGTTATAACACACTAAACATTATGTAACAGTAATATCTCACGCAACTTAATGATAGGAGAGGAATATTCCAGGAGGAATGGGAAAGTGAAGCTGGAAAGCTATCACAAAGGTTTCTTTCACCATTTCTCTAAAATAAAATGACCTGAAGTTTCTGCTTCTCCTCTCCAGGTCTCCTTCATTTTCTTTCTGCAAATCAGCTGTTCCTGGTTCTCCTTGGCAAGAAATGGTCAATTCTCAGCTCTCAAGTTCACACAAACATGCAAGACAGAAATTAACAAGTATTTCTACTTCCCAATTATAAATTCCCAGGAGAAAGAATCTTATTGGTCCAGCTTAGGTCATGTGCCCACCTCTGGTCCAATCAGCTATGGCCGTGGAATAAAATCATGGCTACCAAGGCATATCATAGGAGGTTATGATCTCATAGAAAAGTAACTGTGGCTTGAGAGGACTTCAAAAATTAGCAACAACCATAGTGGCCAGCACCATCATTCCAGAAGCTTCCCTGCCTTGGGTCACCCTCTGTCCTTAGAAGAAGTTTATAAATGATTTATATTCCAAAAATCCAGTCCCCTCTCCCTTATCTTCTCAAAGTTTCTATCTTCAGTCAGCAGCCATTTCTAGTTCTCAACTGCTTGTTCAGTCATAGAGCTCATGACCCTAAAGAAGAATTCATCTCTTCCAGAGCTACGTGACCAATTCATTCCACTGACTCATATAACCTAGAGGCAAAATGATCCTCGTTTCCAAACCAGACATTCAACAATATTTATTAAGCACATACTTATTGAGCACATGCTCTATATCAGCTATTATTCTAGAAACTAGGATTTAACAAAACTGCCAGAAATATTAGGTTACATATTCTAATGAGGGGCTATTTCTTCACATACTTATGCAAAAAAAAGCCTTTAAAGGGTCTATAAATTAATTCATACACTTAGCAAATCACCTTGTCTGAATATATATTATGAAATCAGAACAGACTGGTTAAATCTGATACATGTGCTCACTGAAACCCAGGCAGCACCCGAAAGGAAAGGAAGTAAGTACTCTTTGGGAAAACTCACCAATACACTTTTACAAAATCAAAAATATCTTAACATACCCCAGGCTGCCATCCCTGCATGGTAAAAGGAGTTTCTCACAGACCCAGTCAATAGTCTCACAGGCCAAAGCCCAGTTAGGGGAAGTTTTTTCATCACCTGGACCATGTGCATTGTCTAAACCCCAGATGGCTCCAGGCAGCTGTTCCCAGGTCAAGCCATCTCCTCAGCTCTGCAGAGTGCTCCTCTGCTCCCCACCCACTAAGAGAGCAAATATCAAGATTTTGGCTGCCTTTCTCCAGCTGCGTTTGGAAAGCAATTAATTTGGCACCTCTTAAATCTCCTTTTGTTCCAGCAAGGAAGGTACTTATGGCTGTAGGACACAGCCAGTGAGAAAAGAGAGGGCATCTCCTATGTCCCCAGTGGAGAAGAGAATCTATAAATCCATTAATTCTGGCATCTGAGAAGCTAAAGAAATCTTTTCAAAAGCCATGAGCGCCATATAAAGTCCACCTGAAAGCTGAGATCTGAAGGCAAGGCTGGCCCAGGAGCTCATGCCTAAAGGAGAAGGGGCCAGCTCCTCTAAGTCCTGTGGGGTCTGCAGACAGCTCTTCCCCATAGGAGAGTTATGCTCCTCTTCTGGCCTCAGAATGAACTGTTACTACCCATCTCCACGGGTAGCCAAGCACACTCACTTTATAGAGGAAGGCAAAGAGAGATTGCCTGGCATGGGCCAGAAAGGAAGTTCAAGTGTGCACGGAGGCAGCAAAGGCAAACTGCCTCCTGCCCATACCCAGAAAGGCTGCAGAAGCAGGAGTCAAGTTGTCCACAGTCCTGACCCTCACAACTCATACAGGCCAGAGCCATCTCTGAGCATGATCTCATCAAATCACCAGAACAAGCCCGTAAAGGGAAGTCCAGTAGTATCCCTGGTTTACAGATGAGAATACTATGGACTCAGAAAGGGCCTGGCTTGTCCAATATCACACTGATAATAAGGAACATACTCCAGGAGCTAGGAGTTTCCATATAACACCCAGTGCTCATCCCAACAAGTGCCCTCCTCCATGCCCATCTCCCCCCTTCCCCCCCCCACACCCATCAGTCCTCAGTTTGTTCTCAGCATTCAAGAGTCTCTCATGGTTTGCCTCCCTCTCTCTCCCCAACTATTTTCCCCCTTCTTCTCCTCCATGGTCCTCCATTAAGTTCTTCCTAATCCACCTATATGTGCAAACATATGGTATCTGTCCTCCTCTGCCTGACTTATTTCGCTCAGCATAACACGCTCAAGTTCCATCCACATTGCTACACATGGCCAGATTTCATTCTTTCTCATTGCCATGTAGTATTCCATTGTATAGATAAACCACATCTTCTTGATCCATTTGTCAGTTGATGCACACTTACGCTCTTTCCATGATTTGGCTATTGTTGAAAGTGCTGCTATGAACATTGGGGTACATGTGCCCCTATGCATCAGCACTAAGGAGTTCAGATTCTAAGGCCACACTTTCTGAGGTTAAATCCTCATTGTGGTGCCTTGGAAAAATCTGAGCCTTGGTTTTCTTACCTGTGAACGAGGCTAATGATAACCTGTATATCTCAGCCTGACTGAACACCCATTGAGTGCCAGGCAGTCATGCTGCATCTAGTAAGTAAAGACAGACAGATGCAGTGCCTGCCCTCACCAAGCTTACCGTCTGGTGAGACAGACAACAAAATTAACTAAATTTTTTCATTTTGTCTTCTAATCTGGTTGCTCATTTGCAATGAAAAAAATAAAAAAGACGACAAAGCTACAGCCCTCCCAGGCCCCCAAATGATGGAGAAAACCAGTTCCTACTTTTCTCTCTCTTCAATCTAAACCCCTGGAAAACTCAGAAACCCTCAGATTTTTATCTCTGTCCCATGTCAGCAAGCCTCAGGCTCCAATCCATTCAATAATTAACCTAACAAAGAAGACAAAAGGCTAATATCTGTGATACATTGTGTAACCTGTCATAAAAAGGGAAAGAACTCAAATTTTAAAACTCCAAAAGAAGTGAACCAGAAATTTAGTGAGGAAAAGGACCGAAGAGGTAAAAAACATTTAATACTTAATGTTGGCAAGGTTCTAAAGGAAAAGACCATCCGAAACAGTGTTGGTGAGAACAGAAATTAAAACAATTTTTGGAAGGCATTTTGGCAGTTTATTAGAACTGAAACTGTGCATACCTTTGACCTAGCAAAGGAAGTCCACCTGGCATCTATCCCACAGGAACATTGAAAGAAAGGGAACAAAACTATTTTTCAATGCTATTCATTAGAACCTCATTTATAATAGCAAAAATAGAATAGAAAGCAAGCTAAGTATCCAACAATGGATAAGTGTTTTTTAAAAAGTTTAATACATTCATTCACACAATACAATGTCATGCACCTGTTTCAAAAACTGAGTTAACTCTGCAAAGAAAGAGGTCTATAATATATTGCTAAGTGGAAAAAGCAAATGTCAGGACAATATGGATGATAGTAACATGTTTTTGTAATTGTGCAAATGGGCATTATGTTGGGAAAGGAAAAAAAATAGAAAGTCCCTACGAAATTGTTAGAAATAGTTACCTCTATTTTTACCTTCTACATTGCTGAGAGGTTGTTGTTTTTTAATTACTACAAATTAACATGCAGCACTCTTGCAATTTGAAAAAAAAATGATGTGGTAAATTTGCTTTAAAAAAATCACCAAATTACATACTTAAAATGGATGAATTTTATGATATATGAATTATGCCTCAATAAAACTGTACAAAAGAAAAATAAGTTACATAAATTGTTCAACATTCAACAATATTTATTAAGCAACTACTATGTGTTAGGCATTCTTCAGGACTTTGGGGAAAGAATAATAAAAAAGATAGGCACAATCCTGACCCTCATGAGGCTTATATTCTACTAGGAAGCATTTTACTGCATTAAAACTACCTTTTTAAAGAATATTTTATTCTATTTGTAGTCTAAGATACATAAGATATATAATGTGAAATTATACATACATATATATATCTTAAGCATATTACCACATTTAGCATAGTAGGGCATAAGAAGACAGAAAGACAATAGCAGTATCTTACCCCTGAAAAGCATTTCTAGGTTTCCAGATGGTTTCCTATCCATTTCCTGACTAACTCAACAAAAATACAATAAGGCATCAGCCCTGTTAGCAACTAAAGATAAAAATGCATCAAAGGTATGCAGCTGACTCTCCACAATAGCTAAAACATGGAAAGAGCCTAAGTGTCCATCAACAGATGAATGGATCAAGAAGATGTGGTTTATCTATACCATGGAATACTACATGGCAATGAGAAACAATGAAATCTGGCCATGTGTAGCAACATGGATGGACCTTGAGGGTGTTATGCTGAGCGAAATAAGTCAGGCAGAGAAGGACAAATATCATATGTTTGCACGTATAGGAGGATTAGGAGGAACTTGACGGAGGAACAAGGGGGAGAAGAAGGGCGGAAATGGTGGGGGAAAGGGAGAGAGGCAAACCATGAGAGACTCTTGAATGCTGACAAAAACTGAGGACTGATGGATGTGGGGGGGAGGGGGGATGGGCATGGAGGAGGGCACTTTGGGGATGAGCACTGAGTGTTATGTAGAAACTAATTTGACAATAAACTATTTGTAAAAAAAAAAAAAAAAAAGGTATGCAGCTGAGATGAAAATAAAATTATGTTCCAATTAGATGTCACCAGATACCATATGGTGAAATGCTAAGTGTGTGGCCCAGAAAGTAAGCCTCAGAAAGGTCACCATGGATGGGAGAATCCCAAGAAGCCACAGGGAAAGGGGGGTGGGGGGGTCAGGGGCTGAGAGGGGTCTTTCCCATAGTGAATGGAAAGGGACATCTGTCCTGAACCAAAATACATGAAGGGCCTCACATTTAGACTTTTGATATTATCTCTGAGCTAGATTATAAAGAACCACAAAGATCCATCGATAGTATTGGGAGAAAAAGGATTCCATCACTCAACCTAAGGTTTGTGTCCCATTGTCAGACCACACACTGTTTATTGTAAACTATGAACTGATGTATTCTTACAAATCCTATAATTATAAAAAGAGCAATCAGATTACATTTATTGTGTGTGTGTGAGTGTGCCAAAAGTTTAATTTGTCAAATGTATACCTTTAAAATATACTACAGCTTTTTTTTTAAAGTTTGTGTATTTATTGGGGAGGGGGGTGCAAGTGAGGAAGGAGCAGAGAGAGAGAGAGAGAGAGAGAGAGAATCCCAAGCAAGCTCTTCTCTGTCGGCACAGAGCTCACTGTGGGGTTTGAATTCATGAACTGTGAGATCATGACCTGAGCCAAAGTCAGACACTTAACCAACTGAGCCACCAAGGTGCCCCATATACTAGAGCTTTTTTATCCCATTTGGATTTCTTCCTTCCTTCCTCCCTTCCTTCCTTCCTTCTTTCCTTCCTTTCCCCATTCTTCCTTTTTCGCTTTTTGTTCATCTTCTTTAATTTACTAGAACCCTCCAAAACTAGACATGGCCCAAATATATGTTTACCCCTACAAGGAACTTTAGACCTGAACTAGTCCCTAGAGAGGAGAGAATAACAATACTTCCACCTCCATGGAGAAAATCTAGGGCCCTGGAGGCATCTTGCATCTGTAGGGTCTGCAACCAAACCCAGAGGAGGCAGAGAAGAGGTAGACACAGTGAGGAGAGTCTTTTTCATTGTCTGTGCAGTCAGTGAATCAGCAAACTTTTCCTGTAAAGGGCCAGACAGAAAACACTGTAGGCTTTCAGAACTGATGCTCTCTGTCTTAACCACTCAAAACAACATGGTATGTGAAAGCAGCCACAGACCATATGTAGATGTATGGACACAGCTGTGTTCCAGTAAAACTTTATCAACAAAAACAGATTTTGGATCACATTTGCCTCATAGACCATAGTTGTCAACCCTTGTAGTTAATGATAATTTTATCCTTCTATTGTGATTTGATTAAAGAAAACTGGCCCTTCTGGTCACTGAGAAAATAATGGTGCTAGTTTATATACACCCACAGGGAGGTCAGGCCATATCTATTAAGGAGGTGGTAACAAAGGGAAGATAACCCATGTAGAAATGAGAATCTGGATGATCTTAGTGGTAAAGTAAAAGCATCCTACATTAGTTTGATTAAATAATTATAGTTTAATGCTCCTCTCCTCTGATATTTTTAATTGCTATATATCATTGCATCTAAGATACCATCAGTTTAAATGCAGTATTACTGTAAGAACCACTAAAAAAAGATAAAGCACTGACAATTAAACTATGATATGTCACCTGATTTGAGACATATATATATATATATATATATATCAAAATGGGGAGGGAGGGGGTTATATCTTAGAACCACTGAAATAGAGCATACTCCCCCTAGACTATCACAAATTTCATGACCTAGGATTGATTGTATCTCCTTTTTTAAACACCTTTACTGAAATACAATTCACTTAACTTAGAATTCATGCATTTAAAATGTACAATTCAATGGTTTTAGTGTAGTCACAGATTTATGTAACCAACACCACACTTAATTTTAGGATGTTTTCATTACCCCAAGAAGAAACTCTACATTCCTTACCCATCACCTTCCCATCTTCCCATACTCCCACCCTATGCAACCACTAATCTACTTTCCCTCCACCAACTGATAGATGGTGGTATATCAAGACAACGGAGGATTATTTAACAAGGAAAAGAAATAAAATACTGACACATGCTACAACATGGATGAACCTTGACAACATGATGCTGAGTGAAAGAACCCAGACACCAAAAGCCACATACTATGTGATCCCATTTATATGACATGTCCAGAATGCATCTCCTTTCTTATGGACCCAATCCCAACTAGATTCTGCAGTGAGTAACAGTTATAGACTCATAATATCACATATTGCCAGCTCAGCTATTGGTGTTCAATATTCAGAATCAATCTCTAGACAGAGACAAGAAGATAGGTGCTACAATAAACTCAACAAGTGAGAGTAATAGTAAGCAGAAGGTGGGAGGGGGGAGCGGATTGCAGGAGAGGGGGAAGGAAGTGTAGAGATTCTAATTTCTGTGTCTTGCCTCATACAGAGCCAAAAAACACTGCCTAGTGTTGATTAATAAAGAAACAGAGTGTGTTATCCAAAGCTATAATATTAATCATCAGGAGAGAAAGAGATGAAATGGGGATAGGAGGACAGAGTGTGAGCTAAGTCAACACCTTTCATTCACTTATTACTATTCATTTCATTCATTTACACAAATATTTATACTGACTTGGAGCCACAAGGATCAGAGGGTCAATAAAATTTTTTAAGATGATAAAGAAATAGAAGTATGAACATGGTTTAGACCCATGGAGGGGACCTCTGGAACAAGTCAAACCAGGAGTGGTTAAAAGTGGTTACTGAGGCCTAAGATGCAGGTTGGAGAATACAGAGGGCAGTGAGAGGGGCATTTTAATTTTCTTTTTTCCCCTCCTTCATATCATTTGAGTTTTTATTACTATATGTGGGTATTGTTTTTTAACAAAAGAAAATATGTCTATATTCATATGTATTCTATTTAATATTATACATAATGTAACAAGTAACACAATATGTAACATATTATACATAGAATATATACACATATATTAAATATATAACACATTAAATAGATGATAATATAAAATTGTACATATTATCATATATTGTATAATCATTAGGTATAATGTATGCAATGTAAGCATATAAATTTCTTTTAATCTAAAAAGCTTTTCTGCCTTTTAAAAATGTCCTGTTTAACAGGAAATACTTCTGGGTGGGTAACAATCTAAGTGTTGTCATTTAACAACTAAAACTTGTTTTGCTCAAAAGAAGTCCAGGAGAAAAGTGTATGATGTTTGCAGGGGTCAGACACAGGAACAACAAAGGGAATCTCATAAATGTACTATTCCTAAGTCATTTTGATTAAGGCTGGCCCTGATATGGGGCTAATTTGAGTCTTTATTTTAAAATCAGAAACCTAGAAATAGGCTCAGATTTTATTTTATTTTATTTTTCAAGATATCCATTTTTTAATCTTGTGGGGGTTTTTTAAATTTTTTATAGTTCATTGTCAAGTTGGTTTCCATATAACACCCAGTGCTCATCCCAACAACTGCCCTCCTCCATGCCCATCACCCCCTTCCCCTCTCCCCCACACCCATCAGCCCTCAGTTCTCAGTATTCAAGAGTGTCTCATGGTTTGCCTCCCTCCCTCTCCCCCACTATTTTTCCCCTTCTCCTCCCGCATGGTCCTCTGTTAAGTTCCTCTTAATCCTCCTATACGTGCAAACATATGGTATGTGTCCTTCTCTGCCTAACTTATTTCACTCAGCATTACACCGTCAAGGTCCATCCATGTTGCTACACATGGCCAGATTTCATTCTTTCTCATTGCCATGGAGTATTCCATTGTATAAATATACCACATCTTCTAGATCCATTCATCAGTTGATGGACACTTAGGTTCTTTCCATGTTTTGGCTATTGTTGAGAGTGCTGCTACAAACATTGGGGTACATGTGCCTAGAAATAGGCTCAGATTTTTAAAAAAACCCTGTCTTAGGACATGGCATCTAGAGGGGAAGGTGAAAGTCCCACTAGAAGACTTAAGAGGCTTTTTGATAGAAGACAGAAATTTGCAGACCCCATTGGGGGGTGAGGTGGCACTCAAAGTAGCCTTGGTTATCTGCCTGTGGGTCAATAACTCCTCCCTCCAGGTGGACATCTCTTCAGTGGCTCCTAAAAGGCCATCACCTAAGATGCTGAGAGCCTGGGGCAGTTGCAGTAATGCCCCCACTCTTCACTCCATTCTGCAGCCATAGACTTTGACTATGAGACTTTGTAGTTTCTTCTCCACCCTTTGACTTGTGCATGGCTATGTGACTGGCTTTGGCCAATAGCATGTCAACAGACTGATATTCCCAAAGGCTTGAAAAGAGTTTATGTGATTAGGCTCTGTCATTACCATGAGAAGAATATGCCCAGTATAGCCCACTGGTCCCAGAATAGACAGGGAGGCAGACAAAAGGTGTGGAAGAAAACAAATCCCCAAGCCAAGCCCCATCTGTATTATTCCAATCCCACTCGACCCTTAGACACAAGTAAGAGGAACTGGGTGGGACCTGGAATCAAAGAGTCTGGCTCTTTCTCTCTCTGGGGCCACTGTGATTTCATCTCAGTGGGTTTCACTTCTCCACCTCGGATTCCCGGATGTAAGGATCTCACTGGCCCAGCCTGAATTCAGTGACCACTCAGGCCAATCAGCTATGGCCAGGAGGTGGGCTTTGGTGGCCAGTTGGCATCTCAGAGGAGCTTGGGACCAGCCAAAACTGAACAGAGTAGGACATTTCCATATTACAACAGTCATGTGAGGACCTGGGGCTTGGTGGCCCTCAAAAATTGTGTGTTACATGAAACGATGCTCAGCATCCCTCCTCATCAGGGAAATACAAATCAAAACCACACTGAGATACCACCTCACGCCAGTCAGAGTGGCTAAAATGAGCAAATCAGAGAACTCTAGATGCTGGCGAGGATGTGGAGAAACGGGCACCCTCCT